>NC_057813.1:234734081-235050254 GCF_018294505.1 Triticum aestivum
AAACTTTAGTCCCACACTTGTCAAAGAGATTGGCCTAAAATCTCCCACACTCTCAGGTGATTGCTTCTTTGGGATTAAAGTAATAAAAGCTTCATTGAGGTTTTCCAAAAACACAGTTCCAGCATGAAACTCATTGACCAACTGAATAAAGTCAGTTGAAATAATTGGCCAGCATCTCTTCAGAAAAATACCATTAAATCCATCTGGCCCAGGTGCTTTATCAATTGGCATTTTTTTATGACCTTTTCTATCTCATTCAGATGAAAAGGTTTTGTGAGCACCTCAAGACCTTGAACTTTTGGAATTAAAGGGAGGATGTCATTACCCAAAACAATTGGTTTAAGGGTTCCCATTCTTACCTTGAAAGTAACCAAAAATTCCTTAGCTATCTCCCCATGATCTGAAGAAACTGTCCCATCAGAGAGTTGCAGACTAGCAATATAATTTTTTCTATATCTCTCTGTTGCCATGGCCTGGAAATTTTTTTAATTCTCTTCTCCCACCTTGATATATCTGATAGTGCACCTTTTCCTCCAGTATAAAAATTGCAAATGCAAAAGGTGCTCATGATGCATCTTACATAATTTCCTGAAGTTTTTCTCCGGTATGGACAGAGGCCTCCAATCCTCTAAATCATCCATCCATAAGATTACCCAATTGCACTTTTCAATTAATGATTTAATATGTGAAAGCCCCTTCTGCCATTTCTTTAAAGAAAACCTCAAGGATTTCAATTTGTCCATAATAACTGCAGATATATGATGCTTATGTGAAGGTTTGTTCCAGACCTCCCTCACACAGTCCATGAAACCAGGCTGATGCACCCAATAATTTTCAAACCTGAAAATATGGGCTTTAGGAATTGTGGTGCTGATAGAAATGACACAACGAACATGATCAGACGCTGTTCTTGCAAGAGGAGCCACTTGTGTCATGGGATATTGATTTATCCAACTAGCAGAAGTAAAAAAAACCAGTCTAATTGTTCCAGAAGTGGAATATCCTGCATGTTAGACCAGGTGAATCCTCTACCTTTTAGAGGAAGCTCAAGCAGGCCTAAATGCCCAATGATCTCATTAAAGATAAAAATATCATTAACATCCCCTCCTGGTAGATTTCTATTTTCCATTGATCGGATGAAATTGAAATCTCCCACTAACAACCATTTTTGTTCAGGTTCCACTTGCAGATTATACAACCAGTTAACAAAATCATCCCTCATCTCACCCTGACATGGCCCATAAACATTTACTAAGAACCACTCCTTGTTATTATGCACCGATGTAAAACTGATGATAATTCCAAAGGGCTTTACTTCAATTAAAACACCCTTAAAAACATCAGAATGCCAAACTGTCAGAATCCCACCCGAGGCGCCTCTCGAGGGTGATTCAATAAACTGATCAAAGCCCATAGGACATATTGCCTTAACTAAGGAACAGGAACAAGCAGTTAACTTAGTTTCTTGCAAGCAGACAATCACACACTGACTTTCAGCAATTTTCTCTCTAACAGAACGTTGTCGTGGTTTAGAATTTAGGCCACGAACATTCCAACAAAGAACCTTCCAATTACGCCTAGATCTTTTATTCATAATATAACCAGAAACAAAAATCAGCCATTGCATGACATATAATGCCACACAAACCACGCCATAATAAACAAAAGTCATCCAGACCAGACTGAGTGCATCAAGTTCAAAAACAACATAACGACAGCAAATTTAACAGGCCCGCTACACCTAGCTAAAGATATAAGCAGCAACATTTAAACACCACTAGAGGAGGAATCATCCTTGGGATTAGCCATAAGCTTCTCCTTGGACAGCAGGTTAGGATCAATCTCCATCTCCGCTCCGATTGCTTGCAGAACATTGATAGGCGTGGGTGGAGGAGCATCTTCAGATATGTTGCCATTCTCACCAGCAACGTCAGGCTTGGACTGGGCCGTCTCTTGGATGGGCTTGGACCTTGGACGCCTCTTGGTGGGCTGAAGGGAAAGCTGCTCAAAACTGACGGGTTTAAACCCATCAAGTTTTGCCGCGCTTCTTGTACATCTTCTAACAGAAGTATCCACCAAAGGGGCCACAGGTTTCTTTCTTCTTGTCTGCTTCTTGTCCTTGACCTGCGCAGAAGCAAAAACCACAGAAGAAGAAGAGATCTCCTCCAGGCCTGCAGGCACTACATCTTCTGCTTGCAATTCACCAGACACATCCATATCCACTCTTACATTGTCATTATCTGTGAAAACATCTTCAGATGAACTTCCAAAAAGAGCTCTGGCAACTGGGCGTTTAACCACAACTGGCCTCCGCAGAACAGGGCTGCTAGGAAAGCTCGGAACCAAAGAAGAGCTTCTCTATGAATCATCAAAGGCAATGGTCCATGAGCGCTTGGAATATGTCACTATCCCAAGTGGCTTGAAGAAGATTGGTCTCGGCACCTTCTTGACAACAAAATCAGGCAGAAGGTTCTCAAAAGATCTCTTCCAGATCATCTCTGGAGGTAGAGGTGGTCCAACCACAATCTTTGCCATACCAATTATTAACTGATGCTGCTGAATAACAGGAGGATGATATGGAACAATTGCTAAAGGATTATCCTCAATAGGCTACTGCACATTACCTTGTAACTGTTGTTCATGTTGTAACTCATTTTGTTCTTCCAACAGAATTTCCACATGTTGCTCCACAGACACAGAGCCCTCCGGCTGATCAATGACAATTGAGATCTGATCCTATTCTGGCAGTGCAGATTGGGGCTGCTGTGGGAGCTCCTCATCATTGTCTCCCCAATTGGCATGCCCCCATCCATCGTCAGCAATGTCATTGTTCTGAGCCACTGGAGGCGCTACAGGCGCATCATTCCATCCCAGCATCGGATATGGCGGAAGGACAAACATCAAGTTATCTTGCAAAAGGTTTCCAGGCAACGGGTGAGGATTTCCATCCAGAGGCATTGGATCTTCATCATTGGGCATCTGATCAGCAAAATCAACACCCAACACATAACAAGCAGCAGTCCATGAAACTTGAGCTCCCCCCCATTCATCGTAGTCACCAAAAACAACATCACGTAGCACTAATGGTGTGTCAGGAAAACTTGCCTGCACTAGGGTCCTAACCAAGTAAGGATCTTCACTGTCCCAAGAGTGAAATTTCCCAAAGGTGCCAACCGCCTGAGATATGAACTCTGTATTGCGATAATCAAGAGGAATTCCAATAAACATAATCCAACCCTTGCGGAACCCGTGACTCCCCTTAAAATTTTCCCCTTCATCGCGCTTCATGAATCTCACACAACGATCGTTGCCTAGAGGGAAAGGTGGGTGCTGAATCAAAGTGTATCTAACAGAAGGATCCCTCACTTGAAATAATCCTACGCCATGAAACCAGGGCTGAGCGGAGCGAACCAGAGTACCTCTGTCTTGTAGGAACTGCACAATCTCTTCTCTGACGGGTCTGATTGGACCCTCCGGAGCAAGCATGACCTCAGCCACCATGTACTCCTCATGACGGCGAGGTGGGCGAGCCGCAGGCGTGATGAAGGTGCGGGGAAGCCACCTGTCACCACCATCGATGATGTGATGGCCCGCCGGGACAAAGCGCTGCGAATCAAGCTCGTAGTTCGCCATTGTTGGCAGCTTGGAGGAGGGGACGGGGTTTTCGTTGGAAGGAATAGGGAGAGATTGGTGCAAAGTGGGCGGCGATGATGTGACTGGGCAAGTTATCCCAATAACACCGGCACCATTCCCCTGACCGTCAGGATTTCCCGAGATACTCGTGTTTTGTTGCAGAGGAATTGGCCTCCAAGACAATCCATTGGAGCGCGCAAAATCATTATAGTACCTGGTAAAATGACCCGTTTATGAGCAAGCCGAGCAGACCGCTCGCATTCCACAAGAGGCTGCTAGGTGGCCCCTGAGGGAACACACAGTACAAGTTAAAACCCGGTCCACCATGTCATTAACCATGGCGTCAAACTGTTGTGCTGCTTCTTGCAAAGACGGTATTTCCAGTGAAGGCTCTGGTGGGCTTGAGTTAGCAGAGGCATCTAGCATGACAGAAACTGGGGTATTCTGTGCCGAGGCAGGCCCAATTACCAAAGGCCCAGCAATTGGCCCAACAGACAATTCAGGTGACACTGGACCAGAAAGGTGGGCTTCCAAAGATGATGGGCTAGAATCCTGGTTTCCAATTTGAACTGGAGAGATTCCCGCTTCCGCAAATTGTGTAGATAGATTACCAGAAACCACGGGTCATGGATCCACAGTTACCAAATCAAGTGGGGGCGGCGCGATCGACCGGTGCAACTCCGACAATGGTTGAACAGTACCAAACACGATCGGTGGCCGAGCTACCGTCCAATGCAAGTCAAGGGGAGGCGCTTGTCTAATAACAACACGCTCATGAGCAGAAAGAGAATAACCCCCATCCATAATAGTATCAATGCAATTTTGAGTAGCAGGATATCTATAACCCTTGCAAGCAGAATACTGCTCAAAAGTGGCAAAGGTCAGTTTCTTTCGAACTGTGGAAGCTGACTTAAGGGAAGATCTAACCGGAGGCCTATGCATCGCCAAAAGATCTAGAGATGATCGGTGTTTAGTAGGACTAATCAGAATCCACTCTGCATCACATTCCTTACGCTAGATCTTAAGTTCCCGAACCCAATTAGGCCCTCCATTGCCCCAGAGATTTAAATAACATTTGAACAGATCGCAAGCAAAATAGCGCAGATCCATAAGAATAAAACCAACCTGCTTGCATGAAACTTGGAAAGAAAAAACCTTGTCTTTGACATGAAGAACCCGTAGGTCAATGGCCGATCCACCAATAGCAGCCTCCAAAGCTGCCGCCACCGAATCCTCCGACAACCGGATGTATGGCGGCTAAAGGACACAATCAATGTGAAAGCCCTTCATCCCAATTGGTGGATCGTATGACCAGTGGATCTGAAAACCTCATCAGAACAAGCTCTACCCTTGGAGAAATCCAAGCCAAGAGTAGATCCACCAGAAGAACCCATAAGAGATGGGTATTGCCTTGATCAAGAGGAGACGCCGGAGAAGATGATGATATCAATGTTATTTCTAGTTTTGAAGATGTATGTTCGTCTGTCATCCAGTGAAGCTTCACCCAGACTCTGGGCACAATGAATGCCTTGGCACTAGAATCTGTCATCCCCAACCTGGACCAAGTTTTCAGTTGCTTGAGATGCTTTCCGGGCCTGAAGAAGTTGTATATCGAGGTGATGTTCCTTTCCTGTTAAATGTTAACCATAAGGGAGTTCAATTTTTTGTACCTTTTCCCAAGTTTACAATGACAATGCACTATGATTTCTGAAGGAATTTTGGAGAATTTTAGGACATACACCCCCACCCCATATTGGTTGCTTCATTCATATGGTTACAATCGTCCATAAGCATTTCTCCTTTGGATTCATCTGTACTAGTTTTCTTAGGGAATTTTTCATCCAATCCAACCTCTTGTGAAGAAGGCTACATGTTTCTAGATTGTAATCAAATTAATGCCCATGTTAATCATGCCAAATCGAAGATGGCATGTTGGTGCATTTTACAAATCCTGCAAACCAAATGGGCGTGTAGCAGTGTTCAAAACTGCATGTAGGCACTAACACGTTCTCTTCTTTTGCAGTGCATATTAGGCTCGGTGGAAGATGTTTATAAAGACAATCACATCGAATGCCTGGATATGCATCTCTGAAATATTACTTTGAACTCCTACCGAGGGACCCCACCGGAGATTACACTCACCAGGTTCTTTCCTGCCAGAGCAAAGGTGCTAAAGGTACTGAGGTTGAACACGCATTTAATTAGGAAAGATAAATGGTATGATTATCAGAGCCGGCTGGTACTGTGGCATGAAAGTGCCTCCAAAAATGCCAAACTTCGGATTGAAAGAGCATATGGCAAAGCAATTGGAAATCACTGTGTCAAACCCATACATGACTTGTCAGCGGCTGATCCCTTTTCAGAAATGACGCGGTTTGAAATGTTTGAATTTGGGCATTATAATCTTTGAATTTGAACCTTGCAATATTTATGGTATTTGTTATATTGAACCGTTTCTATTCTGTTGTCTCAACGCAAACAGATCATCCGGGTGAACCGCATGTCGTACATCGCACACACCTTGATCTGGCTGACCTTTTATTTTGTGTTGCCTAATCACAAATAGTTCATCCAAGTGAACTGTATGTTGTACATCGCACACACCTTGATCTGGATGACCGTTTGTTTTGTGTTGCCTAATCACAAATAGTTCATCCGAGTGAACCGTATGCTGTACATCGCACACACCTTCATCTGGCTGCCTGTTTCTTTTGTTCCTACTCATCGAAAATGGTTAATTGAACTGAACTATATGCCCTGAATCGCACACGCAACTAAAATCTGAACCGTGTTTGATGCATCCGTCATCACAAACATTTTGTGCCTTTTTTGACGTTTTTTTACACCACCGTTTGCGACTATTGCATCACACATAGTTTCGTCGAAGGGTCTCTGATTGTAGTGTCGCGTTAGTAGCATCCTGTGGTAGTGAGGTGTTGACTATGATGAGATTTTTCTCACTCGTAGCGATGCTTAAGTCTGTCCGAATCATGTTAGCAATTGCCACATTTTATGAAATCTGGCGAATGAATGTCAAAACTGCATTCCTTAATGGATTTCTTAAAGAAGAGTTGTATATGATACAACAAGAAGGTTTTGTCAATCCTAAAGGTGCTAACAAAGTGTGCAAGCTCCAGCGATCCATCTATGGACTGGTGCAAGCATCTCGGAGTTGGAATATACGCTTTGATGAGTTGATCAAAGCATCTAGTTTTATACAGACTTGCGGTGAAGCCTGTATTTACAAGAAAGTGAGTGGGAGCACTACATCCTTTCTGATAAGTATATGTGAATGACATATTGTTGATCAGAAATGATGTAGAATTTTCTGAAAAGCATAAAGGAGTGTTTGAAAGGAGTTTTTCAAAGAAAGACCTCGGTGAAGCTACTTACATATTGAGCATCAAGATCTATAGATATAGATCAAGATGCTTGACAAATTTTTTAAATGAGTACATACCTTGACAAGTTTTTGAAGTAGTTCAAAATGGAACAGTCAAAAAAGGAGTTCTTGCCTATGTTGTGCTACCTCTTGAGCATGCGTTGGTTTTCCCTTGAAGAGGAAAGGGAGATGCAGCAAAGTAGCGTAAGTATTTCCCTCAGTTTTTGAGAACCAATGTATCAATCCAGTAGGAGGCCACACGCAAGTCCCTCGTACCTACACAAACAAATAAGAACCTTGCAACCAACGCGGTAGAGGGGTTGTCAATCCCTTCACGGCCACATGCAAAAGTGAGATCTGATAGAGATGATAAGATAATATTTTTGGTATTTTTATGATATAGATTGAAAAGTAAAGACTGCAAAAATAAACAGAGACTGAAATACCACGTTGGCGGGAGATTATTATGATGGAAGATAGACCCAGGGGCCATAGGTTTCACTAGTGGCTTCTCTCAAGATAGCATAAGTATTACGGTGGGTGAAAAAATTACTGTCGAGCAATTGATAGAAAAGTGCATAGTTATGAGAATATCTAGGCATGATCATGTATATAGGCATCACGTCCACAACAAGTAGACCGAAACGATTCTGCATCTACTACTATTACTCCACACATTGACCGCTATCCAACATGCATCTAGAGTATTAAGTTCATAAGAACAGAGTAACGCATTAGGCAAGATGACATGATGTAGAGGGATAAACTCAAGCAATATGATATAAACTCCATCTTTTTATCCTCGATGGCAACAATACAATACGTGTCTTGTGGCCCCTGCTGTCACTGGGAAAGGACACCGCAAGATTGAACCCAAAGCTAAGCACTTCTCCCATTGCAAGAAAGATCATCTAGTAGGCCAAACCAAACTAATAATTCGAAGAGACTTGCAAAGATAACCAATCATAAATAAAAGAATTCAGAGGAGACTCAAATATTGTTCATAGATAATCTTGATCATAAACCCACAATTCATCGGATCTCGACAAACACACCGCAAAAAGAGTTACAACGAATATATCTCCAAGAAGATCGAGGAGAACTTTGTATTGAGATCCAAAGAGAGAGAAGAATCCATCTAGCTAATAACTATGGACCCAAAGGTTTGAGGTAAACTACTCACACATCATCAGAGAGGCTATGGTGTTGATGTGGAAGCCCTCCGTGATTGATTCCCCCTCTAGCGGAGCGCCAGAAAAGGCCCCAAGATGGGATCTCACAGGTACAGAAGGTTGTGGCGGTGGAAATAGGGTTTCGTGGTGCTCCTGGTTGGTTTCGGGGTATATGGGTATATATAGGAGGAAGAAGTAGGTCGGTGGAGCTGCGAGAGGCCCACGAGGGTGGGGGCACGCCCAAGGGGCAGGCGCGCCTCCCTGCCTCGTGGCCTCCTCGATTGTTTCTTGACGTCCACTCCAAGTCCTCTGGATCACGTTTGTTCCAAAAATAACTCTCCCGAAGGTTTCATTCTGTTTGGATTCCCTTTGATATTCCTTTTCTGTGAAACACTGAAATAGGCAAAAAAACATCAATTTGCACTGGGCCTTGGGTTAGTAGGTTAGTTCCAAAAATAATATAAAATAGCTTAGTAAAGCCCATTAAACATCCAAAACAGATAATATAATAGCAGGGAAAAATCAAAAATTATAGATACGTTGGAGACGTATCAGGCATACCCAAGCTTAATTCTTGCTCGTCCTCGAGTAGGTAAATGATAAAAAGGAATATTTGATGTGGAATGCTACCTACCATATTTCTCAATGTAATTTCCTTTATTGTGGCATGAATGTTCAGATCTGAAAGATTCAAGACAAAAGTTTAATATTGACATAAAAATAATAATACTTCAAGCACACTAACAAAGCAATCATGTCTTCTCAAAATAACATGGCCAAAGAAAGTTATCCCTACAAAATCATATAGTCTGGCTATGCTCTATCTTCATCACACAAAGTATTTAATCATGCACAACCCCGATGACAAGCCAAACAATTGTTTCGTACTTTTGATGTTCTCAAACTTTTTCAATCTTCACGCAATACATGAGCGTGAGCCATGGATATAGCACTATATGTGGAATAGAATGGTGGTTGTGGAGAAGACAAAAAGGAGAAGATAGTCTCACATCAACTAGGCATATCAACGGGCTATGGAGATGCCCATCAATAGATATCAATGTGAGTGAGTAGGGATTGCCATGCAACGGATGCACTAGAGCTATAAGTGTATGAAATCTCAACAAAATAAACTAAGTGGGTGTGCATCCAACTCGCTTGCTCACGAAGACCTAGGGCATTTTGAGGAAGCCCATCATTGGAATATACAAGCCAAGTTCTATAATGTAAAATTCCCACTAGTATATGAAAGTGACAACATAGGAGACTCTCTATCATGAAGATCATGGTGCTACTTTGAAGCACAAGTGTGGAAATAGGATAGTAACATTGTCCCATCTCTCTTTTTCTCTCTTTTTTTATTTGGGCCTTCTTCTCTTTTTTTTATGGCCTCTTTTCTTTCTCTTTTTTTTCTCCTTTTTTCGTCCGGAGTCTCATCCCGACTTGTGGGGGAATTATAGTCTCCATCATCCTTTCCTCACTTGGGACAATACTCTAATAATGATGATCATCACACTTTTATTTACTTACAACTCAATACTTAGAACAAAATATGACTCTATGTGAATGCCTCCGGCGGTGTACCGGGATATGCAATCAATCAAGAGTGACATGTATGAAAGGATTATAAAGGTGGCTTTGCCACAAATACGATGTCAACTACATGATCATGCAAAGCAATATGACAATGATGAAACGTGTCATAATAAATGGAACGGTGGTAAGTTGCATGGCAATATATCTTGGAGTGGCTATGGAAATTCCATAATAGGTAGGTATGGTGGCTGTTTTGAGGAAGGTATATGGTGGGTGTATGATACCGATGAAAGGTGAGCGGTATTAGAGAGGCTAGCAATGGTGGAAGGGCGAGAGTGCGTATAATCCATGGACTCAACATTAGTCATAAAGAACTCACATACTTATTGCAAAAATCTATTAGTTATCAAAATGAAGTACTACGCGCATGCTTAGGGGGATAGAATGGTAGGAAAATACCATCGCTCGTCCCCGACCGCCACTCATAAGGAAGACAATCAATAAATAAATCATGCTCCGACTTCATCACATAACGGTTCACCATACATGCATGCTACGGGAATCACAAACTTTAGAACAAGTATTTCTCAAATTCACAACTACTCAACTAGAATGAGTCTAATATCACCATCTCCATATCTCAAAACAATCATCAAGTATCAAACTTCTTATAGTATTCAATGCACTCTAGATGATAGTTTTTATTATACCTATCTTGGATGTTCATCATATTAGGACTAATTTTATAGCCAAAGCAAACTACCATGCTGTTATAAAAGAATCTCAAAATAATATAAGTGAAGCATGTGAGATCAATAATTTCTATAAAATAAAACCACCACCGTGCTCTAAAAGATATAGGTGAAACACTAGAGCAAAATTGTTTAGCCCAAAAGATATAAGTGAAGCACATGGAGTATTCTAATAAATTCCGATTAATGTGTGTCACTCCCAAAAGGTGTGTACAGAAAGGATGATTATGGTAAACTAAAAATCAAGGACTCAAATCATACAAGACGCTCCAAGCAAAACACATATCATGTGGTGAATAAAAATATAGCTCCAAGTAAAGTTACCGATGGACGAAGACAAAAGAGGGGATGCCTGCCGGGGCATCCCCAAGCTTAGGATTTTGGTTGTCCTTGGATTTTACCTTGGGGTGCCTTGGGAATCCCCAAACTTAGGCTCTTGCCACTCCTTGTTCCGTAATCCATCAAATCTTTACCCAAAACTTGAAAACATCACAACACAAAACTTAACAGAAAATCTCATGATCTCCATTAGCGAAAGAAAACAAACCACCACCTTAAGGTACTGTAATGAACTCATTCTTTATTTATATTGGTGTTAAACCTAATGTATTCCAACTTCTCTATGGTACATAACCTCCGATACTAGCCATAGATTCATCAAAATAAGCAAACAACACACGAAAAACAGAATCTGTCAAAAACAGAACAGTCTGTAGTAATCTATATCAAACGCATACTTATGGAACTCCAAAAATTCTAAAATAAATTGATGGACGTGAGGAATTTATCTATTAATCATCTTCAAAAATAATAAACTAAATAGCACTCTCCAGTAAAAAGCTGTGGCTAATCTCGTGAGTGCTAAAGTTTCTGTTTTTTTACAGCAAGATTAAAAAGACTTCACCCAAGTCTTCCCAAAGGTTCTACTTGGCACAAACACTAATTAAAACATGAAAACACATCTAAACAGAGGCTATGTGAACTATTTATTTCTAAACAGAACCAAAAAGCAAGAAACAAAAATAAAATTGGGTTGCCTCCCAACAAGCGCTATCATTTAACGCCCCTAGCTAGGCATAAAGGCAAGGATAGATCTAGGTATTATCATCTTTGGCATGCAATCCATAAGTGGCTCTCATAATAGATTCATAAGGTAATTTATTTTATTTCTAGGAAATTGTTCCATGCCTTTCCTTAAAGGAAATTGGAATATAATATTTCCTTCTTTCATATCAATAATTGCACCAATCGTTCTAAGGAAAGGTCTACCAAGAATAATAGGCCATGAAGGATTGCAATCTATATCAAGAACAATGAAATCTACGGGCACATAATTCCTATTTTCAACAATAAGAACATCATTAATTCTTCCCATAGGTTTCTTAATGGTGGAATCTGCAAGGTGCAGGTTTAAAGAATAATCATCAAATTCACAGAAACCTAACATATCACATAAAGTTTTTGGAATCGTGGAAACACTAGCACCCAAATCACACAAAGCATAGCATTCATGATCTTTAATTTTAAGTTTAATAGTAGGTTCCCACTCATCATAAAGTTTTCTAGGGATAGAAACTTCCAATTCAAGCTTTTCTTCATAAGATTGCATTAAAGCATCAACGATATGTTTAGTACAAGCCTTATTTTGACTATAAGCATGCGGGGAATTTAGCACGGATTGCAACAAGGAAATACAATATATTAAAGAACAATTATCATAATTAAATTCCTTGAAATCCAAAATAGTGGGTTCATTGCTATGTAAAGTTTTGACCTCTTCAATCCCACTTTTACCAATTTTTGCATCAAGATCTAAAAACTCCGAACCATTGGGACGCCTTTTAACTAAAGTTGACTCATCTCCAGTCCCATCATTATCAAGATTCATATTGCAAAACAATGATTTAATAGGGGACACATAAATCACTTTTAGATCTTCATCTTTATTATCATGAAAACTAGAAGAACAGGCTTTCATAAAGTAATCTTTTTAGCATGCATCCTAGCGGTTCTTTCTTTGCACTCATCAATGGAAATTCTCATAGCTTTGAGAGACTCATTGATATCATGATTAGGTGTAATAGATCTAAGTTTCAAAGAATCAACATCAAGAGAAATTCTATCCATGTTCCTAGCCAACTCGTCAATCTTAGGCAATTTTTCTTCAAACAAAGCATTGAAATTCTTTTGAGAAATCATAAATTCTTTAACACTAGTCTCAAAATCAGAGGGCATATTATTAAAATTTCCATAAGAGCTTTTGTACGAATTACCATGATTACTAGAGGAATTACTAGGATACGTCCTAGAATTAAAGTTTCCTCTATAAGCGTTGTTACCAAAATTGTTCCTACCAATAAAATTCACATCCATAGATTCATTATTATTCTCAATCAAAGTACACAAAGGCATATCATTTGGATCCGAAGAAACACTCTTATTAGGAAACAATTTCATAAGTTCATCCATCTTTCCACTCGAAACATTAATCTCTTCAATTGCATGCACCTTTTTACTAGTAGATCTTTTAGTGTGCCATTGAGTGTAATTAACCATAATATTATCTAGGAGTTTAGTAGCTTCTCCTAAAGTGATTTCCATAAAAGTGCCTCCCGAGGCTGAATCTAAAAGATTTCTAGAAGCAAAATTCAATCCGGCATAATTTTTTTGTATAATCATCCATATATTCAAACCATGTGTAGGGCAATTACGTATCATTAATTTCATTCTCTCCCAAGCTTGTCGACATGTTCATGATCAAGTTGCTTAAAATTCATAATATCGTTTCTAAGAGAGATGATCTTAGCGGGAGGAAAATACTTAGAGATAAAAGCATCTTTGCACTTATTCCATGAATCGATACTATTTTTAGGCAAAGACGAAAACCAAGTTTTAGCATGATCTCTAAGCGAAAAAGGAAATAGCTTCAATTTAACAATATCATTATCCACATCTTTTTTCTTTTGCATATCACATAAATCAACAAAGCTGTTTAGATGGGTAGCGGCATCTTCACTAGGAAGGCCGGCGAATTGATCTTTCATGACAAGATTCAACAAAGCAACATTAATTTCACAAGATTCAGCATCGGTAAGAGGAGCAATCGGAGTGCTAAGAAAATTATTGTTGTTGGTATTGGCAAAGTCACACAATTTAGTATTATCTTGAGCCATCGTGACAAGCAAGAAATCCAACACACACGCAAACAAGAAGCAAGTGAAAAGAGATGAACGGAAAGAGAGGGCGAATAAAACGGCAAGGGTGAAGTGGGCGAGAGGAAAACGAGAGGCAAATGGAAAATAATGTAATGCAAGGGATAAGAGTTTGTGATGGGTACTTGGTATGTCTTGACTTGTGCGTAGACTCCCTGGCAACGGCGCCAGAAATCCTTCTTGCTACCTCTTGAGCATGCGTTGTTTTCCCTTGAAGAGGAAAGGGTGATGCAGCAAAGTAGCATAAGTATTTCCCTCAGTTTTTGAGAACCAAGGTATCAATTCAGTAGGAGGCCACACGCAAGTCCCTCGTACCTACACAAACAAATAAGAACCTTGCAACCAATGCGATAAAGGGGTTGTCAATCCCTTCAAGGCCACTTGCAAAAGTGAGATCTGATAGAGATGATAAGATAATATTTTTGGTATTTTTATGATATAGATTGAAAAGTAAAGATTGCAAAAATAAACAGGGACTGAAATAGCACGTTGGCGGGAGATTAATATGATGGAAGATAGACCCGAGGGCCATAGGTTTCACTAGTGGCTTCTCTCAAGATAGCATAAGTATTACGGTGGGTGAACAAATTACTGTCGAGCAATTGATAGAAAAGTGCATAGTTATGAGAATATCTAGGCATGATCATGTATATAGGCATCACGTCCACAACAAGTAGACCGAAACGATTCTACATCTACTACTATTACTCCACACATCGACCGCTATCCAGCATGCATCTAGAGTATTAAGTTTATAAGAACAGAGTAACACATTAGGCAAGATGACATAATGTAGAGGGATAAACTCAAGCAATATGATATAAACCCCATCTTTCTTTCCTCGATGGCAACAATACAATACGTGCCTTGTTGCCCCTGCTGTCACTAGGAAAGGACACCACAAGATTGAACCCAAAGCTAAGCACTTCTCCCATTGCAAGAAAGATCAATCTAGTAGGCCAAACCAAACTGATAATTCTAAGAGACTTGCAAAGGTAACCAATCATACATAAAAGAATTCAGAGGAGATTCAAATATTGTTCATAGATAATCTTGATCATAAACCCACAATTCATCGGATCTCGACAAACACACCGCAAAAAGAGTTACAACGAATATATCTCCAAGAAGATCGAGGAGAACTTTGTATTGAGATCCAAAGAGAGATAAGAATCCATCTAGCTAATAACTATGGACCCGAAGGTCTGAGGTAAACTACTCACACAACATCGGAGAGGCTATGGTGTTGATGTAGAAGCCCTCGATGATCGATTCCCCCTCCGGTGGAGCGTCAGAAAAGGCCCCAAGATGGGATCTCACAGGTACAGAAGGTTGCAGCGGTGGAAATAGGGTTTCGTGGTGCTCCTGGTTGGTTTCGGGGTATATGGGTATATATAGGAGGAAGAAGTAGGTCGGTGGAGCTGCAAGAGGCCCACGAGGGTGGGGGCGCGCCTCCCTGCCTCGTGGCCTCCTCGATTGTTTCTTAACGTCCACTCCAAGTCCTCTGGATCACGTTTGTTCCAAAAATAACTCTCCCAAAGGTCTCATTCCGTTTGGACTCCGTTTGATATTCCTTTTCTGTGAAACACTAAAATAGGCAAAAAAACAGCATTTTGCACTAGGCCTTGGGTTAGTAGGTTAGTCCCAAAAATAATATAAAAGTGCTTAGTAAAGCCCATTAAACATCCAAAATAGATAATATAATAGCCTGGAACAATAAAAATTTATAGATACATTGGAGACGTATCATGTTGCAAGGTGTGAAGTTGAGTAAAGACTCAAAACCCGACCATGGCAGAAAATAGAAAGAGAATGAAAAGTCATTCCCTATGCCTCAGTCCTAGGTTCTATAAAGTATGCTATGTTGTGTAGCATATCTATTGTGTGCCTCACCATGAGTTTGGCGAGAGGGTACAATAGTGATCCAGGAGTGGATCACTGGACAAGCGGTCAAATTATCCTTTGTGGAATAAGGACATGTTTCTCGGTTATGGAGGTGACAAAAAGTTCGTCGTAAAGGGTTACATCAATGCAAGCTTTGACATTGATCCGGATGACTCTAAGTCTCAATCTAGATACATATTAAAAGCGGAAGCAATTAGCTAGAGTAGCTCCGTGCAAAGCATTGTAGACATATAAAATTTGCAAAATACATACGGCTCTGAATGTGGCAGACCCGTTGACTAAACTTCTCTCGCAAGCAAAACATGAACACACCTTAGTACTCTTTGGGTGTTAATCGCATAGCGATGTGAACTAGATTATTGGCTCTAGTAAACCCTTTGGGTGTTAGTCCCATGGAGTTGTGAACTAATCACATAAAGATGTGAACTATTGGTGTTAAATCACATGACGATGTGAACTAGATTATTGACTCTAGTGCAAGTGGGAGACTGAAGGAAATATGCCCTAGAGGCAATAATAAAGTTGTTATTTATATTTCCTTATATCATGATAAATGTTTATTATTCATGCTAGAATTTTATTAACTGGAAACTTAGTACATGTGTGAATACATATAAAAAACAGAGTGTCCCTAGTATGCCTCTACTTGACTAGCTCGTTAATCAAAGATGGTTAAGTTTCCTGGCCATAGACATGTGTTGTCATTTGATGAACGGGATCACATCATTAGGAGAATGATGTGATGGACAAGACCCATCCTTTAGCTTAGCATGTTGATCGTCCAGTTTTATTGCTTTTGCTTTCTTCATGACTTATACATATTCCTTTGACTATGAGATTATGCAACTCCCGAATACCGGAGGAACACCTTGTGTGTTATCAAACGTCACAACGTAATCGGGTGATTATAAAGATGCTCTACAGGTGTCTCCGAAGGTGTTTGTTGGGTTGGCATAGATTGAGATAGGATTTATCATGCCGAGTATCGGAGAGGTATCTCTGGGCCCTCTCGGTAATGCACATCACTATAAGCCTTTCAAGCAATGTGACTAATGAGTTAGTTTCGGGATGATGCATTACGGAACGAGTAAAGTGACTTGCTGGTAACGAGATTGAACTAGGTATGATGATACCGACGATCGAATCTCGGGCAAGTAACATACCAATGACAAAGGGAATGACGTATGTTGTTATGTGGTTTGACCAATAAAGATCTTCGTAGAATATGTAGGAGCAAATATGAGCATCTAGGTTCCGCTATTGGTTATCGACCGGAGATGTGTATCAGTCATGTCTACATAGTTCTCGAACCCGTAGGGTCTGCACGCTTAATGTTTGATGACGATTTGTATTATGAGTTAGGTGTTTTGGTGACCGAAGTTTGTTCGGAGTCCCGGATGAGATCACGGGCATGACGAGGAGTCTCAAAATGGTCGAGAGGTAAAGATTGATATATTGGAAGGTAGTATTCAGACACCGGAAGGGTTCCAGAGCGTATTGGGTACATACCGGAGTACCGGAGGGGTTACCGGAACCCCTCGGGGAAAGATATGGGCCATATGGGCCATAGGAGGGAGGCTAACCAGCCCACAAGGGGCTGGTGCACCCCCCACAAGGGAGGAGGCCGAATTGGATTA
The DNA here is from genome assembly GCF_018294505.1 of Triticum aestivum. Lineage (NCBI taxonomy): Eukaryota > Viridiplantae > Streptophyta > Magnoliopsida > Poales > Poaceae > Triticum > Triticum aestivum. Next base: position 234,751,311 of record NC_057813.1, read on the forward strand.
GGGATGGGGGTGGCGCCCCCCTTTCCTTCTCCTACTCCCTCTCCTTTCCCCCTTTCCCCCTCTGGAAGAAGGAAAAAAAGGGGGCGAATCCTACTATGACTCGAGTCATAGTAGGACTCCCCTCTCCCTTGCGCACCCCTTGGTGGTCGGCCTCCTCCTCCCCTCCTTTATATATGGGGGAATGGGGGCACCCCAAAGCACAACAGTTGTTTCTTAGCCGTGTGCGGTGTCCCCCTCCACAGTTTACCACCTCGGTCATATTTTCGTAGTGCTTAGGCAAGGCCCTGCGTGGATCATATCACCAACACCGTTTCCACGCCGTCGTGCTGACGGAACTCTCCCTCGACCCTCTACTAGATGAAGAGCTCGAGGGATGTCATCATGCTGAATGTGTGCTGAACACGGAGGTGCCGTACGTTCGGTACTTGGATCGGTTGGATCGTGAAGACGTTCGACTACATCAACCGCGTTACATAACGCTTCCGCTTTGGGTCTACGAGGATACGTGGACACAATCTCTCGTTTCGTTGCTTTGCTTCTCCTAGATAGATCTTGCGTGATCGTAGGAATTTTTTTTTGAATTACTACGTTCCCCAACATTTTAATGCCTTTTCTCTCATAATTTGCAAGGTACACACAAAGAGGGAGAATTCCGGCAGCTGGAAATCTGGACCTGGAAAAGCTACGTTAGGCTACCTATTCTGCACACCTCCAAACAGGCTGAAAATTCATAGAGTATTTTTATGGAATATATGACAAATATTGGAGCAAATAAGTACCAGAGGAGGCCCACGAGGTGGGCACAACCCACTTGGGCGCGCCAGGGAGCCCAGGCGCGCCCTAGTGGGTTGTGCTCACCCAGGCCCACCTCCGGTGCCCATCTTCTAGTATATAGGTCATTTTGACCTAGAACAAAAATAAGGAGGATACTTTCGGGATGGAGCATTGCCGTCTCGAGGCGGAACTTAGGCAGGAGCACTTTTGCCCTCTGGCGGAGTGATTCCGCCGGGGGAACTTCCCTCCTGGAGGGGGAAATCATCGTCATCATCATCACCAACACCTCTCCCATCTTGGGGAGGGCAATCTCCATCAACATCTTCAACAACACCATCTCATCTCAAACCCTAGTTCATCTCTTGTGTTCAATCTTGTTACCGGAACTATAGATTGGTGCTTGTGGGTGACTAGTAGTGTTGATTGCATCTTGTAGTTGATTACTATATGGTTTATTTGGTGGAATAATATATGTTCAGATCTAATATGCTATTTAATATCCCTATGATCTTGAGCATGATTATCATTTGTGAGTAGTTACTTTTGTTCTTAAGGTCACGGGAGAAATCATGTTGCAAGTAATCATGTGAACTTGATATGTGTTCGATATTTTGATAGTATGTATGTTGTGATTTCCTTAGTGGTGTCATGTGACCGTCGACTACATGACACTTCACCATATTTGGGCCTAAGGGAATGCACTGTGGAGTAGCAATTAGATGATGGGTTGCGAGAGTGACAGAAGCTTAAACCCCAGTTTATGCGCTATTCCGTAAGGGACCGATTGGACCCAAAAGTTTAATGCTATGGTTAGAATAAAAATACTTTTCTCGTAGTTGCAGATGCTTGCGGGAGGGTTAATCATAAGTAGGAGGTTTGTTCAAGTAAGAACAACACCTAAGCACCGGTCCACCCACATATCAAAATATCAAAGTAGCAAACACAAATCGAACCAACATGGTGAAAGTGACTAGATGAAATTCCCGTGTACCCTCAAGAATGCTTTGCTTATCATAAGAGACCGTTTTGGCTTGTCCATTGCCTCAAAAGGATTGGGATACCTTGCTGCACTTTTGTTACTATCATCGTTTCTTGCTCGTTACAAATTATCTTGCTAACAAACTACTTTGTTACTTACAATTTCAGCACTTGTAGACATTACCTTGCTGAAAACCACTTGCCATTTCCTTCTACTCCTTGTTGGGTTCGACAGTCTTACTTATCTAAAAGAGCTACAATTGATCCCATATACTCGTGGGTCATCAATCACTGGTGCGTGTCGGTCGTAAACAAACGGTTTTTAACCCTTTTCCGTGACGACATTTGGAACCGTCACCAAGTGAGTGTGGGCGACAGGGGGGGTCCTTCCCACACGTTCTAGAAACCGTCGGGGATAGGGAGCCTTAATGCATATAGTTGTCCCTTTATAACCATTTCCGATATCTCGAATATCCTAAACACTTCATCCTTGCTACTCGTTTGTGCTTGCATTGCCATCATAATCGAAGTTTTGTGGTTCTGCCTAAAACCAGGCAGATTCCAGGCACGGGAGTTTTCTAGGAAGATTCTAGGCACGGGAGTTTTACGATGCCTGGCACATCACAAACAGTTCATGATTATAAACTGTGTACGATGGGTAGACAATCACACACATTTAGTTTTCCCGCACCGTATGTGATAGTGTCTGACATCACACACGCTTTGCAAACGGCAACTGTGTGCATGCTTACACATGATTCCTGTGTGTGAACCGTCTCGGATTATGGTGTATATCACAAACATTTGTGTTTTACCAACCGTGTGTGCCGTAATGACCTGCACAACGTAATTTCACCCTAATTTAATTGCTGCTATTTAAAATTGTACTTAATTTAAACTTGAAAGTAGGCTATAGCTTTATTCATATCCATCAGGTTCAAACAACCAATGCATTATTTGATTCATAGGTACATATGTTTAAGAATTACATAAGCACCAAATAAAGAATGATGTACCAGGATTCTATACTTGTACTATTACAGATGGTAAAGAAAGAGGCGACAAACATTCCAGTTGCTGAAAAAGGTGAAGCGGAATGGCCCTATTGTGCTCTTGTGGATGCAGAAGGCATGCAGGACTCTAGTCCAACCCCTTGTGATGGCCGACCACCAATCATGTAGTTTGAGAGGTAATCTTGAGTAAACTGCTTCAGGATCCACTACAAAAGAAAAAAGATTCAGATATTGTCATCTAACACAAATCATTACGGGCAGTAAAAAAAGGCTATAGGGTTCTTACTTACCATCCTGCAATTCACTGTTGTCTTGCATAAAGTGTAAACAAATAGTTCGATTGACATCTTTTGACCCATTTTGATACCAATCTTTAACAATTTCCTCACTTGATGCTGGTTCATGAATATCTCATTGCCCCATACGCAGAAAGGGTCGAAGTGTGGATCTTTGGCAATAATATATGTACCTAAAAGCATCATGTTAATATTAGAAGCTAAACAACAATTGAAAATGATGTATTACAACACTCCATCCATCCCATTATACAAGATTTTATTACATGTATACCTAGACATCATCAGAACATTAAGGTAACACTCTTCCTTGTTGCTATGTAGCCTGGGATTGCATATTTAGTCATTCAATACAATGCATGTTGCTAAACAACAATTGAAAAACGAAAAGGCATGTTAACTTCAATATCCTTAACATCAACCAAATATCATAATTCATAGTGGTATTGTTGAAACTGTTATGACGAAATTGAACTGCACGACAAATAGTTGCACATATAGAGCATCACATTTGTGAAGAACTGAAATAAACAAGTCATAAGGACATCTCTAGGCGATCCTCAAAATGTTAAAGGACTAAAACCCTTAGTGGATATATATATATATATATATATATATATATATATATATATATATATATATATATATATACTCCAGTAATTTTTGGCCTTTTCTAGTCGATCCCCTAAACTTAAGGTTGTAAACTTCAATTTGAGCAAGTTCAAAGCAAGTTCAACCGAAAGTAGCATGCATTCAAACATAAACATAGATAGTTTTGCATAACCGAACATAAAACATAAATTTAAACTAAGCTAAACTACTTTCGGTCGAAGTAGAGGTTGACCCAATCCTTCCTCGTCATGTACGGTGTGCCGCGAGCCGGGTTCGGGCCAATACTGTCGTCGGGGTCGTTGGGGAAGGCACTCCTCCACTTGTCGACATCGATCTCCTCGTCCTCGGGGCCCACCTCGACGCCCTCCACGCTGCTGTTGCCGCCGCCTTCGACCTCGTCATCGGAGGAGAGCACGATAACCTTGCCGCCCTTCGTGCCGCCATCCTCGCCGCCTTCGACCTCGTCATCGGAGGAGAGTGTGATAACCCCGCCTCCCTCCACGCCGGCAAAGATCGCTCGCTCCTCCTCCACGAGCTCCGGGTGCTGCTGGCGGAGCTCTTGCATGTAGGCCTTGTCAGCGGCCTCGGCCTCGAGGTGCTCCCATGCCTCGCGGTCCTCCCGCGCTATAGCCGAGCTCACCACCCCTGGCTCCGGCGGAACAAGGTGGACCGGACCTGTGCCGAAGGGGAAGTTGAGCCTAGCCGCCGTGCCATGGTAGCGAACCTGCCAACGATCATACTCCATGGCCGCGATCTCGGTCGTGTGGAAGCTACCGAGTCACCGACGGGTGTGGGTCTCTCGATCTGTAATCTCGGCGACCCACGTCCTCCGCCGCTGCTGCCGGACCCCGAGGTAGGACTTCGTCGGCTGCGGGGTCCGAGGGAGGACGAGGAAGTCCTCGAACCGGCGTAGGGGCGCGGCAGCGGGCGGATCGAGGGACCGGCGACAGCGGATCGGGCCTGCGGAGGACGACGTGGACACCTCGGCGGCCACCTCGTCGGCGTCGGGCGAAAAGGCCACGGTAAACCCCTTTTTGGCCATTGGCTCCTCGAGCTCCCCATCACACGGGAAGAGGTTGAGGATGGAGGCGCCGGTGATGGCGGCGACCTACCAATGGTTTCGAGGGTTGTGTGTGTCTGTGTGGGCGGAGATTTTGGGGTGTGTGTGGAGGGGGCAAGGTTGTGTTTGAGGAAATAATGTGGCAACTGAAAATTTTACTAGGCGAGAGTAACAAGGCAGGGCTACTGAAAATTTGGATCAAGGGCGAGCAGATATTTTTGAGATTGCGAGGGATGCAGAGGCGAGAGTAAAATGCCGGGGCTAGTGAAAATTTGAATCAAGGGACTGAAGCAGAGCGGGAGTAATATACATGCACACGGTCCGCACATACTAATCGTGTGCTATCAAACATTAAACCTTCCAGGTGGTAGATATTTTCGAGATTGCGAGGGATGCAGAGGCGGGAGTTTTTGGGGAGTGAGCTAGTGTGCTTGACACGTCGGCTGTGTACTGTAGCCGATGCACCTTCTCACGTAAGCCATAGGCGTACTATACACCGACGGTGCTCCAAGATATTTTGTACTACATCTCACATGATTGGTGATAATAAACTGTGTGGGATCTACTTGATTTGAATTACAAAATGGGGTCACAGCGGCAATGGATGTTATTTGAATTGCTAGACCTTTTATCTGCAGTGAACATGCAACTATATGTGTGTCGTAAAAGAACTGGAATTATTCAGGGTTTGTTTGGACATTTTATACAATAAACTGGTTTTCTAGCCATTTCACGTGTGCAATTCAAAATTAAACTACATGCACATGCTCCGATGCATACAAATTGTTTGAAAAATCAAATCTGTGTCCTTCAGTGCATGCTTAGGTCCCATGCAAGAAATGGGAATGAATTTTTTGGGGTTCTTTTTGCCTTTTTTATACATTAACTGGGTTTTCTAGGCATTTTATGTGCATAATTCAAATTTGAACTACAAGCACATGCTCCAATGCACCAAAGTTGGTTGAACAATCACATGTGTGTCCTTGGGTGAATTTCTAGGTCCCATGCAAGAGAAGGGAATGAATTTCAAACACCAGAGCACTGTTGATTGCTGGCAAAACGTTGAGATACCTGGTTTTTAAATTCTAGTAAACCCAAAACTCGTCTGAAATTCATGAAACTTGGCATGCTATCATGGAGCAGCATCAACATGCCGTGGTGAAAATTTGTCCCATTTGGGGCAGGTTTGGGTATAAGCTTCTCACAAACCAGAGCTTCTCACAACAAGCATGATGGTTTCGATAGGGAACATCACACCTTTGGGGACGAAACAATATCCATTGTCTCTTATTGCTTTCAAATTTTTTTCTCGTGTCAACATATAACAACAGGAGTGTTGTGCCAATTTTTGGGATTTTTCGGGGTTCGTTTGGACATTTTTATGCATTAACTGAATTTTCAATGCATTTATGTGCATAATTCAAATTTGAACTAGATGCACATGCTCCAGTGCATATAAATTGGTTGAAAAAACAAATATGTTCCCTTGCGTGCATGCTTAGGTCACATGCAAGAAATGGGAATGAATTTCAAACACCAGGGCACCGTTGATTGCCGGCAAAACATTGAGATGCCTGGTTTTTAAATTCTAGTAAATCCAAAACTCGCCTGAAATTCATGAAACTTGGCATGCTATCATGGAGCGGCATAAACATGTCGTGGTAAAAAATTGTCCCATTTGGGGCAGGTTTGGTATATGCTTCTCACAAGCCAGAGCTTCTCACAACAAGCCTCATGGTTTCGGTAGGGAACATACGTCCCACCTTTGGGGACGAAACGATCTCCATTGCCTCTTATTGCTTTCAAAGAAATTCTCATGTCAACATAGAACAACGGGAGTGTTGTGTCAATTTTTGGGATTTTTGGGGTTTGTTTGGACATTTTTATGCATTAACTGAGTTTTCTAGTCATTTTATGTGCATAATTCAAATTTGAACTACATGCACATGCTCCAGTGCATATAAATTGGTTGAAAAATTACATGTGTGTCCTTGGGTGCATGCTTAGGTCCCATGCAAGAGACGGGAATGAATTTCAAACACCAGGGCACTGTTGATTGCTGGTAAAACGTTGAGATACCTGGTTTATAAATTCTAGTAAATCCAAAACTCGTCTGAAATTCATGAAACTTGGCATGCTATCATGGAGCGGCATCAACATGCCGTGGTGAAAATTTTGTCCCATTTGGGACAGGTTTGGGTACAAGCTTCTCACAAACTAGAGCTTCTCACAACAAGCATGATGGTTTCGATAGGGAACGTACCACCTTTGGGGAGGGGACAATATCCGTTGCCTCTTATTACTTACAAAAAATTTCTAGTGTCAACATAGAACAACAGGAGTGTTGTGTTTAATCTTGGATTTTTTGGGGGTTCATTTCGCCTTTTTTATACATTAACTGGGTTTTGTAGGGATTTTATGTTTATATTTCTAATCTGAACTACAAGCACATGCTCCAATGCACCAAAGTTTGTTGAAAAATCACATGTGTGTCCTATGGTGAATTTCTAGGTCCCATGCAAGAGATTGGAATGAAATTCAAACACCAGGGCACTGTTTATTGCCGGCAAAACGTTGAAATGTCTGGTTTTCAAATTCTAGTAAATCCAAAACTCGTCTGAAATTCATGAAACTTGGCATGCTATCATGGAGCGGCATCAACATGCCATGGTAAAAAACTTGTCCCATTTGGGGCAGGTTCGGGTATAAGCTTCTCACAAACCAGAGCTTCTCACAACAAGCATGATGGTTTCGATAGGGAACATCCCACCTTTGGGGACGAAACGATATCCGTTGCCTCTTATTGCTTTCAAAAAATTTCTAGTGTCAACATAGAACAACAGGAGTGTTGTGTCAATTTTTGTGATTTTTCGTGGTTCGTTTGGACATTTTTATGCATTAACTGGATTTTCTAGGCATTTTATGTGCATAATTCAAATTTGAACTACAAGCACATGGTCCAATGCACTAAAGTTGGTTGAAAAATCAAATATGTGTCCTTGGGTGAATTTCTAGGTCCCATGCAAGAGATGAGAATGAAATTCAAACACCAGGGCACTGTTGATTGTCGGCAAAATATTGAGATGCCTGGTTTTTAAATTATAGTAAATCCAAAACTCGTCTGAAATTCATGAAACTTGGCATGCTATCATGGAGCGGCATCAACATGCCGTGGTAAAAAAATTGTCCCATTCGGGGCAGGTTCGGGTATACGCTTCTCACAACAAGCATGATGGTTTTGGTAGGGAACGTCCCACCTTTGGGTACGAAGCGATATCGATTGCCTCTTATTGCTTTTAAAAAAAATCTCGTGTCAAGATAGAATAACATGAGTGTTGTGTCAATTTTTGAGATTTTTTGGGGTTCGTTTGGATATTTTTATGCATTAACTGAGTTTTCAATGCATTTATGTGCATAATTCAAATTTGAACTACATGCACATGCTCTAGTGCATATAAATTGGTTGAAAAATTAAATTTGTGTCCTTGGGTGCATACTTAGGTCCCATGCAAGAAATGGGAATGAATTTTTTGGGGTTCTTTTTGCCTTTTTTATACATTAACTGGGTTTTCTAGGCATTTTATGTGCATAATTCAAATTTGAACTACAAGCACATGCAAGAAATTGGGAATGAATTTCAAACACCAGGGCACCGTTGATTGTCGACAAAACATTGCGATGCTTGGTTTTCATATTCTAGTAAATCCAAAACTCGTCTAAAATTCATGAAACTTGGCATGCTATCATGGAGCGGCATCAACATGCTGTGGTAAAAAAATTGTCCCATTTGGGGCAGGTTTGGGTGTATGCTTCTCAGAAACCGGAGCTTCTCACAACAATCATGATGGTTTTCGGTAGGGAACACCCCACCTTTGGGGACGAAACGATATCCATTGCCTCCTATTGCTTTCAATTTTTTTTCTCGTGTCAACATAGAACAACAGGAGTGTTGTGTGAATTTTTGTGATTTTTCGGGGTTCGTTTGGACATTTTTATGCATTAAGTGAGTTTTCGATGCATTTATGTGCATAATTCAAATTTGAACTACAAGCACATGCTCCAGTGCATATAAATTGGTTGAACAATCAAATCTGTGTCCTTGGGTGCATGCTTAGGTCCCATGCAAGAAATGGGAATGAATTTCAAACACCAGGGCACCGTTGATTGCCGGCAAAACATTGAGATGCCTGGTTTTTAAATTCTAGTAAATCCAAAACTCGTATGAAATTCATGAAACTTGGCATGCTATCATGGAATGGCACGCGACATGTTGTGGCATTTTTCGTGTCCATGTTGAGAGAAGGCACACTCGAATAATGACAGCCAACAAAGGCATTTTGAAAAAATAGCTGCCACTTTAACATCTCAAACGTTTGTAGATTTCAAACCGTGTGTGTTCTTTTAACCATTCACGTGACGCCATGTGTCTTGGTTTTAATGGCTGTAGGAGGTGTTGTGCGGACAGCTGCTTGACCTTGACTGAACGGGAGGTGTGCGAGCGCAGTCCGGTGCGCAGGCTGACCGAGAGGCATGCAAGCTGTCCTCCAATGCGCAGGCTCACCGGGAAGCATGTGTGTTGTACGCTGCACATGCTCACTGGGGAAGCGAGCCCTTTGACTTCCATGGCCGCCCGCCTTCCTCTCCATTAATGGCGCCCGAGCCACTTTTAATACGGGCGGCCTTACTGTTCGCCTCACATTCCCCTTCCTCCCGCAGACCTCCACCAATGCCATGGCGCAGAACGATCATCTGCCACTAGTCCTCAAGTTTGGTGAAGTCGACTCCGAGCCGGAGGAGATAGAAAATAAGAAGGAATGGGGCCTCATGGACATGGCCTAGAACGAGCTGACCGCGGTGGTTGCTGCCCCCGCTGCCGTCCCAGCTCCCATCCCCGCGCCCACGCCAGCGACCATCCCAGTAGCATTGACGGGCTGGTCGCCGAGCACTATCGCAGAGCTGAAAGCCGCAGGCGTCAGTGAGGTCTCCGCGGACCCGCGCGAGCTCGTGCACATGCCAGCACCAGCACCCGTGCCCGTGCGCTTCCCTCCACCCACCATGGCGCCGGCCCCGTGCGTTTGGCTGCACCCGCCGTGCACATGCCCGTGCCCGTGCTCCCCCCCCCCTCAGCAGCATGTGACGCTGTCGTCGAACGCTACCTCTGAGCGGCGCCAGTTGCCGTCCTCCCGCGCCCCGCCCGTTGATCACGCGACAACATGATGTTTGATTTACAAGTGAAGAATATTTTGTGCCGCCTTGAAGACTTCAACAACGGCGTCCCGGAGGATGACAACGACAACGACGGCGCGGCACACCGCCTCCGCCGCCGCCGGAAATAGTTTTTTTGGGGTTTAATACTGTATCTAGAATTCTCGATCATATGAATATAAATTCGCAGTGTGACTGAACGAAAGATATGGTTTGAACGAACTTGCTTTTTCTCTCTCTTAATGTACATACTCATCAAATGTTTTTCTTTTGAAAATAAGGTCAATGGTTTTTAAATATAAAACACTCATCGCAAATGTTTTAGTTAGAACACCCGGATGCAAATTGACAGCTTCCCCAGGAAGCCAAGAGAAAATGGGTCGAGCAGGATTTCTGCATTCCTTCATCACAAATGGCTGTTTTGCATGACCCGTGTGCAACCACGTACAAACAATTGGGTAAGATTTGCATATCTGTCATTTTGGGTATATTGCCATTTGTCAAACTAGAAAGATTGACATTTGTTTATCTAGTAACATTGCCATTGGTCAACCTTGTAACACTGCGATTTGTCAAAATATGCAGCTAAAAATCACTAGCACTATCTAATTTTTGCAACTAAAATCACTAGCACTATTCATATGGACACCACTAGCAGGCGTGAGTTGATGGACGCATATGCAAATGTGCCATTGATTACATACAACAAGTCATCAGCCCACAACGAGAACAAGGATACATGTTGGATTATAGATCATTTCCAACAAAACATTCTAGTAAAGTTTTTCTCACACAACAAATAACAAAGCGATGAAATGAACTTCAGCTCAACCACTCGTCGGCGTTGGAAACACTTGCTTTGAACCAGAAGTGATTCTCTAGGAAGGGCCAGCTACTGTCAATCTCGAGACCAACGCAGGACTGATCATCCAGGCTGAAGCGGCCTATGTCAGGACCCATATTGGGACAGTTGGGAAGCATAGCAATGTCCGAGGTATATATACAGTTGCTTCTCATAAATGGTAGTAACATTGTGTCAACAACAGCTGGATCGCCTTCCACCATCATTGGATAGTTTTGTCCAAGGAAGAGTGAGTTTCCTCCAAGACTTCCAATACTGAACCAGGGAGAAGGTGTTGGCGCTAGTACACTAGTATCCATCCCGAATACCCTGCAACGGATGTTGGAATAGGTCCGGAGAGTGCAACCATGCGAGACAACACCTGCTTCCTTAGTAACATCAGTAGTGCCCTGTATATAGACAAGAAGAGGTGATCCATCAGAATAAGTTGCCAGGCGTCACTGAGTATATGGGTCCAGCTCGTCCTCATGCTCATGATCATCAGCATCGTAATCTCCCCCTTGGTTATAAATTTTTTCAAGTATAGGTGGTGGAATGTTCACAGGACCTTGGAAACACAAGAAGGTTAATTAATTAGTAAAGGGAAACTAGCTAACCCGCATGCATGTGGATAAAACAATTATAATTACGATGGAAGACAAACGTACCGAAAGCATGATGATTCCATGCAAAAACAGTGCCATGAGTGGTGGCAGCAAACACAAGACCCTCGTATTGAATTGCATCACAGTACTCATCCGTGTACAGAAATTGATTTTTGAGCAATATCCATCGAGGCGTGGAAGTAAGGAAGGCAACAAGCTTGTCGAAGATAGCAACAACTTCATAGTTCGAGTAATCCCAATAGCGGTTGGGAACTCAACAAATAGCTACCTTCCGTAGACGACAGTCACCATGATCATATTTGAACTCAAGTAGAATACCGGTGTACTCAACCTCTGGGCAGTCGTCTGAGATTTTTGGAAGTGGAACCCGGTGATGAGTATACACATTCACAAGTTCCCACTCGCAGTTGTACCAATATAAACAACCCAATCTCCATTTGCGCCCGCCCAAGCCTTGCCCTCAAGCGATGGCATCTTAACATCATACGTATCATTATCAAGCAGCATCAACTTGCACAAGGCGAGGCTTCCCTCGTCCCCGCGCCAGTCAGCAGGGTCACGGCAAAGAAGATAGGGGAGATCAAACCGCTCCTGGACCCTTGGGTTCCTTGTAATGATGTTATTAGTTGATTCGAGAATGGTCTTCAACGAACCTGGCATGCTAGCCGAGTTGATGACGTCGCACCGATCAATGAGTTCCTCCACCACGTCATCTTTCAGATCGGGGCAAGAATAACAGGGTCATTTCTGGCCTATTCCCTCCATGGAGAAGATGATCAAACAATGGCAGAAGGAAGGGTGCAGGCAAATGGAGGGAGGAAGAGCGTGCGATGGCAGTTTCAAATCAAGAGGGAAAGGTGAAGATGCGGTGGACGGTTGCCACGGTACACGAAGAGGCGCCTGGGGAGCAAACGGTTGCCACAGAGGCCACACACTGACGACAAGGGCCGAATGAACCGCATGCATATCACACACACCTTGATCTAGCTGACCGTTTCTTTTGTGTTGCCTAATCACAAACATTTCATCTGAGTGAACCGTATGCTGTATATCGCACACACCTTCATCTGGCTGCCCGTTTCTTCTGTGTTGCCTAATCACAAACAATTCATTTGAGTGAAACATATGCTGTGTATCGCACACGCCTTCATCTGGCTACCCATTTCTTTTGTTCCTCCTCATCGCAAACAGTTAATTGAATTGAATAGTATGCCCTTCATCGCACACACAACTAAAACCTGAACCATGTTTGATGCATCCGTCATCGCAAACGTTTTATACATTTCTGACGGTTTTCATACAGCACCGTTTGCGATTATTGCATCGCACACAGTTCCTCGAAGTGTCTCTGATCGTAGTGTCGCGTTAGCAGCATCCTGCAGTAGTGAATGGGCGTATTCCAATGATGCGTCTTGTAAGACGAAGGAAGTAGACTTTATAAGAAATCCACACGGGGGATTGTCGCCATCATGCAGCACCCAGGATGATAGTGGGCTATGCACCGGGGGTGGCTCACCAAGGCGGACCAGGCAGGAGGCCCGATAGGAGGAGCACAAGGCCCAGTAGCGGGATGAACCGACTTGTAACCATCTTGCCTCCCAAGTCACAAAGGGCGGCGACCTTGATCGTATCTCCTCCCTGTAAAGCCTAATCTCCACCGCCTATACAAGGGGAGGTTGGAAAAGCTCTCATCACCATTTAATCTTAGAGAAAATAACTCTCGGCAGCAGCCTAGTTAATACCATTGTACTCCCTCGCACGAGGTATCCCACCATCATGAATAAAAAGAAGAAGGGGGATGTAGGATATTACTCTCTGGAGGCCGAACCTGGGTAACATGTGCGTGCGGGCTCCGTCGTGGTACTTTCGATCTCGTCAGGAACCCTATCGAGAGATCTGACGGTTTTCTGCATCATCACCGATTATGAGGTCTTGCCGGCAGATATCCACCAATCGCACACCCCATACACCTCCGCACACATTTTTGGTCGGCCCATGTGCGGGGTTAGTGTTACTATTTTTTGTTTTTGTTTCACATTTTTTTATTTGTTTGTTGTTCTTTTACTTCTATAGAACTATTCATCAATCTCAACTTCTATTTTTTCGGGTTTTAAACATGTTCTTCAATTCAAAATATGTTCATAAATTCAAAGTTGTTTCTGAATTTATAAATGTTTCTGAATTTTTTAAAATATTCAAAAATTAGAAAAAGTTTGTGTATTTCAAAAATTATTCCCAATTTTATTCCAAAAGATGTTAGTAGATTATAAACTATTTACAGATAAAAAACATTCATCTATTTCATAAAATGTTCATCAATTCACAAACAAATATTCATGAATATAAAAAATGTTCTTTGATTTAAAAAAATATTAGCCGATACAATAAATGTTCAGGAATTAGGAAAAATGTTCATCGATTCAATTTTTTTAGATTATTTTAAAAAAAATCCTGATTTCAAAACAAATCATGAAATTTCTAAAACTGTTCACTGATTTTCACAATTTGTTCCCAAATTTATTGAAAATGGGAAAACAGAAACAATAGATAAATAATAAAAGGAAATAAACAGAAAAACAAAAAAACGAAAAATAGAGAAAACACATCCTAGTTTTGTTCGCCTGTTCTCTTTCCTTTTTTTTCTAAATTCGTGCAAAATAAAATCAAAGAACATGTTCTTCAAAATCCACGAAATTTATAAATTTGAAAAAAAATCATTGTTTTTTTAAAGTTTATCGAGTTTGAAGAAAGTTCATCGAATCTGGAAAAAATCAATGAATTTAAGAAAAAATCATCATAATTGAAAAAGTTCATCGAATCAGAGAAAAGTTCATCATAATTAGAAAAAGTTCATCGAATCTGAAAAAAGTACATCAATTTTGAAAAAAGTTCATCGATTTTGAAAATAGTTCAGCGGATTTGAAAGAAAGTTCATCGATTTCTTATGAAAAAGTTCATCAAATTTAAATAAATTCACCAATTATTTTTAAAAAATCATCAATTTTGAGAAACGTTCAATGAATTTGGAAAAGGTTCGTCAAATTTATCAAGAAAAGGAAAAGCAGAAACGAAAAAGTAAAAAGAAAAACCGATTAAAATGCAAGGAGAAATAAACCACGAACTGAAGAAGCGAATAATAAAAGAAATAAAATAAATATCTGCCTCACAATGGTGGGCTAGGCTAATGGTTAGTGTGCTCTCGGTAGAGAATCTGGGAATTCTCTATTTGACGCGCGCTGCGTCAGGCTGTCGGCGTTCGCACAGGCGAAGCGACTGAGCGACGCAATGGGCCGGTCCATTATAAGTACGCACTTCGTGTACTATATCATCCGGTTTTGGGAACTTTCCAGAAGGTTCCCTGAACCATGTTTATTTTATTTGACCGGTTTATTTAATTTAAGTTTTTTCGTTTTTCCACTTTTCTTTTTGTCATTTTCTGTTTCTGTTTCTTTTTCTTCTTTCTATTTCTTTTTTTTTCTGTTTGTTTTTTGTTCCTCTTTTCTTTTTCGACTTTATTTTTTCATTCTTCAACTTTTCCAAATTTAAAAAATGTTCCAAAAACATAAAAATGTTCAAATTTTAAAAAAAATTCGTGAGTTCAAATTTTGGTCATAAATTAAGAAAATGTTCCATTTTGGTCATAAATTCCGAATATGGTTCAAAAAATGTTCCCATTTTAAAAAAATTGTTCGTAAATTCCAAAAAATGTGCATGTTTTTTTTTCAGGAGTTTTGAAATTGTTCTGTTTCAAATTTTGGGTCAAAAGTTTATAAAATGTTCGGACAGTTCAAAACATGTTCCCATTTTAAATAAATTTTCGCATATTTCATAAAATGTGCAAATTTATGTTTTTGAGTTTCAAATTTTTGTTCACAAATTTCAAAAAAAATTCGGGCTGTACAAAACATGTTCCCGTTTTCAAAAATTGTTTGCAAATTTAGAAAATGTGCACGTTTTCATTAATTTAAGGAGTTTCGACCGTGTTCAGTTTCAATATTTTGTCCACAATTTCCAAAAAATGTTCGGGCAGTTGAAAACATTTTCCCGTTTTAAACAATTGTTCACAAATTTATAAAATGTGCACGTTTTCATTTTTTCAGGAGTTTCGAAATTGTTCAGTTTCAATTTTTTGTTCACCAATTTCAAAAAATGTTCGTGTTTTCAAATTTTGGTTTGAAATTTAAATAGATGTTCCCGATTTTAATTTTTTTTTCGCAAATTAGCATTTTGTTTGTGTTTCACAGATCCCTTTGTTTTTTCTGTAAGTTGTGAAAATATTAGTTCAAATATTAAAAAAAAATAAATCACGGTTTATCAATTTGTTCGGAATTTTGTAATTTGTTCACAACTTCAATGAATGGTTCATGTTTTTCAAAAACATTTCCTGCTGTTTCTAATATTTTGTTCGCATATAGAAAAAAATGTTCCTGTCTACGAAAATATGTTCTTTTTTTTGCGGGTGTACGAAAATATGTTCAGAAGTTCAAAAAATGTTCGCACTTCTTTAAAATGTACACTTACAGCAAAAATGTACACTTTTCTTAAAGATGTTCGCTACAGTAACTAATTCCGGCTCGATGCAGTAGACATGTCCGGTTTTTACGTTTGTGCTTAGTTATTTGTAGTGCGCGCTGTCATATTGCAAGCAAAGCTAGTTAGATGGAGTGGCTGGGACAACACAGTCGTAAGAGCATCTCTAGCAGACCCCGCATCCCGCCGACCCGAAAAATGCGTTTGCAATTCGCGGAAAAACGGTTTTGCAGGTCGGCACAGACAGCCACAGAGGCAGACCCCGCAAAAAGGAACCATATAAAAGGATATTCGTGCAATATGCTCTTTTACAGGTTGGTTATAGCTGCGGCAGAACAGACCCCTCAAACTTAAATTGTAAAACAGAATATTCGCTTATATTCTTTCCCCATGTTTTTTTCTTCCTCTCGTCCATGTCCATGGTCAATTAGCTTGCTCCCGCGAAACCGATGGATAACACACAAAGCGGTCAAAAACGAAGCCGCAGACGACCAAATATGAAGCGCACGAAGCGACCAATCAAGGAGCTAGCAAGCTCCTCCGTCGGGGCTCGAATTGATCGAGAGCTAGCTAGCTAGCTTAGCTCGAATCCATCCAGGGGCGAGCTAGCTAGCTCCTCTGTCGCCGCAGCGAGAGAAACGGCCGGGGCTAACAGGCGCGGTGGGCGGGCAACGGCCGGACAGCTGGGCGAGCTTCATGGTGTTGGCGGCAGCAAAGATTTCTCAACCGTCAATGTTGACCGGTATGCAGGGCCCTAGGAAAGTTGCCTTCCAAACTGTAGATATGAGGGTTTCGGCTTCACGTTCACTGGGCCCCTTAAAAAAATTTAAAGGTCGGACGATTTTAAGGGGTCTGTTCAGGCCATTTTTCGATTGGAACCGCAAAAAGCGGTTATTTTGCAGGTTTGACCACTTATACAGGGTCTGCTAAAGATGCTCTAAGCTGTCGGTCGCTGGTTCGATACCTGACGAGGAATATACTATTCGCCGCTCGTTGCGTCAAACTACCGGCGCTTCGCACAGGCGAGCGACCGAGCAGCGACGCAACGGGCCGGCCCGTTTAACCGTTCCAGCACTCCCGGTTTTGGGAAGCTTCCAGAGGTTCCCAGCTGGTTTTTCCAGTTTTGGGAACCTTCTAGAAGGTTCCTGAACCGGTTTTTTATTTTCCTTTCCTTTTCTATTTCTATTTCTGTTTCTTTTTCTTTTCTTTTTTTCTTTTTTCTTTTTCAAGTTTATGTTTTCTCTCTCAAAAAAATGTTCGTACTTTTACAAAAATGTTCAAAATTTAAAAAATGTTCGTGTTTTCAAATTTTGTTCATAAATTCAAAAATTGTATGCATTTATCAAAAAATGTTCGGAATTTTCAAAAAATATTTTGTGTTAACAAAATTGTTCAGAATGTTTTTGTTCAAAATTTTGACAACTTTTAAAAAAATGTTCGCGATTTGAAAAAAAAATCCGTTTCTAAAATTGTTTTCAATTTTCCAAAAATGTTCATGAATTTATGAAGATATTAGTTTTATATTTTCTTCACGTATTCAACTTTTGTTCACGTATTCAAAATATGTTCAACTTTCAAATTTGTTTGGAATTTTTAAAATTGTTTTCTGTTTCTAACTTTGGTCTAAAAATGTTCTTTTTTCCTTTTCGGTTTCTTTTTTTGTTTCTTTTTTATTTTTCAATTTTTTTTGAAAAAAGTTCATGTTTCAAAAATTGTTCGTAACCTTAAAAATTGTTCCCACTTTCAAAAAACCATCATTTTTTTTAAAAATGGCCGCATTTTCCAAAATTGTTCATAAATCCAAAGAATGTTCGCATTTTAAACAAAATGTTGTGGGATTTAAAAAATGTTCGTATTTGCCTTTTCTTGGTTTTCTTTTCTATTTGGAATTTTCAATAAATGTGTTCACTAATTTGAAAAGAAATCATGTTTTTGACAATTTGTTCGCAAACTCAAAATATGTTTGAGGCATTTGAAAAAATGTTCTCATTTTCTAAATTTTGTTTCATAAATTTGAAAATGTTCTGAAATTTCAAAAAAAAGTTCCAGCCTTTTCATATTTGTTCACACACTCCAAAAATGTTCATGTTTTCTGAAATTTCTGAAAAAATGTGTTTTGAACAAATTATTCATAATTTCCCCAAAAAAAATCATGTTTAGAAAAATTGTTCATGATTTCAAAAAAATGTCCCTGATTTTTCGAAAATGTCATAGTTTTTTAGAAAATTCCAAAAATGTGCACGTTTTCATTTTTTTCGGGAGTTTTGAAATTGTTCAGTTTCAAATTTTTGTTCACAATTTCAAAAAAAGTTCGGTGGTTTAAAACATGTTCCTGTTTTAAATAAATTGTTCGCACATTTCAAAAAAATACGCACATTTTAGTTTTTGAGTTTCAAAATTGTTCAGTTTCAAATTTTGTTCCCAAATTTTAAAAAATGTTCGGAGGTACAAAACATTTCCCGCTTTAAAAAATTGTTCGCAAATTAAAAAAATGTTTGGGAATTTCATAAAAATGTTTCTGTTTCCAAATTTTGTTCAAAAATTCAAAAATGTTCTAGAAATGTAAAAAATTATTCCAATTTTACAAATTTGTTCGCAAATTCAAAACATAGTGTCGTTTTCAAAATTCGTTCACATATTCAAAAAATGTTCATTTTTGAAAATTTGTTCACAAATTCAAATATGTTCGCCTGTTTAATTTTTGTTCGCAAATTCTAGAATATTTGGTATTTCAAAAATGTTCTTGTTGTCCAAATTTGTTCTTGTTTTCGGAATTTTGTCACAAATTCAAAATATGCTCGAGTTTTTTGAAAATAGTTTAGTTTTGAAAACATTATCACCTTTTCAGTTTTGTTACTGGTTTTGGAAAAGATGTTTTGCATTTACGAAAAGTAGTTCATAATTTAGAAATTATTCTCTTATTCAATTTTTTCCCTACTTGTTTTTATCTTCTATTCAGTTCCCAAATAATGTCGCGTTTCAAAAAATATCCTTTTTTACGCTTGAAAATTTTAATAGAAGTTTTAATATGTAATTGTATGCAAGAAACCTGTGTTACTACAGTGGCTATGGACTCGCTCAGGTTCTTTAATGCTGGCGCTGCATATTTTTCATATTAACTCGCGTGTCGCAGTGGGTAGCGCGCGGTGCTTATCTACAGCAGCTCGCGGGTTCGATTCCTAGCTAGCGTGCTTTTATTTTTCCGATTTTTCATTCTGCGGAGGTTAGCTAGTGGGCCGGCCCAGGCGAGTCGTCTCCTATGCGAAACTGTGACTACTTGCCGCAATAAGCGGCGCATAGGAGTTCCCACCTGACGACGCGCTTGCCTCCCCTTTTTAGCGGATTTTAGCTTTCTTTTCCTTACATGATAGGCCGGCCCAGTCCGGCTGCCTCGCTGCCTCCCTTGTGCGTGGCGACGCCGGTTTGACGCAAAGAGCGTCCAATAGGAGCTCCCGTATTCTGCGCCTTTTTTTGTTGAGAGTTTGACGAATACAGGGCTATTTGGCCCGGCCCAGGTAATGGCAGTTCATTCTACACCCGTCGAACATAGAGGTGGCGGGATCGAATTCTGCACCCGTCGTTCGTCCTAGGGCTCGGCCCATTTTGCTATCTTTTCTCTGTTTTTGCAATGTACGCACACGTCATGAACGCTAGTTTGATCAGGGCATGCAGTTCCTTTTCTCTCACTGATTTTGGGAACCTACGGGTTTTGAGGGGCGTTTTTCCTGGTGTTTTCTAGAATTTGTTTTTTCTAAAAAAAAATTCAAATTCATGACCTTTTTCTTTAAATTGTAAACTTTTCTTAAATTCGTAAAGTTTTCAAAACCATGAGCTATTTTTCAAATCAACATTTTTTATAATCATGAACTTTATTTTGAAATTCATTGGACATTTTTTCAACTTGTGATATTTTTTCAAATCCATGAATTTTTTCCAAATTTGTGAAAAAAAATTCAAGTAGGTGAAATGTTTTTAGCGCCGGCTTGGTCGTCTGCCCGGCCTCTTCTCGGCGCTTCCCCGCTCCCCCCTCCGGCGGGCTGGCCTTGGGAGCTGCTTTTGGAGATATGCCTTAGAGGCAATCATGTATGATGATATTTCCTATGTGTTTATGTATAAAGATAGTCCTTGGACATTATCAATGATGTGTATCGGCAAGTACGTGACTTGTTTGTGGGACTATGCATTATATGGTGACTGTCCTAAAAGGTCCCTAGTCGAAAGGGCTGTGTGGACGCGCAGCCGACTAGACTAGCATATGACACGGTCGATGGCTTGGTCTCACTAGCCATGGAGCATTGGATGCTAACCGGATAATATGGACTTGGAAAGGTCTGGTCGGATTCGACGTAGTCGGATCTGAGTCAAGATAAGGTCCGAGTCGGACAGACCCAACTATGAGACGCAGCGATATGTCATCTGTGAGTCTCTAGTACAGCATATGTTCTATGTCCTAAGACCTGAGCTGACGCATGTACTCGGGATGGTGACAGACTTGCTTTGGGCTGACCAAATGCTACTCCGTGACTGGGTAGTTACAAAGGTAGGTTTCAGGTTTGTCCAGTCCCATGCTGCGAGACATGGTCGAGCAAGATGGGATTTGCCCCTCCGATCAGGAGAGATATACTCTGGGCCCCTCGTGTGATCCGACCAGGATAAGCATGGCCATGCGACAGGGATTATGAGATAATCCGGTTTGTGGTCGGTATCACTGGAACGAGAAAGAGGTCAGGCTAGCACAAGGATGACAGTCTCGCCTTGAGCCCAACAACATATATCGTGCGGCAAAGGGAACAGAAGTGTGACACGTTGTACAGGTCCGCCTAACCAGCTTCATAGTCTGCTTGGTAGTTGGCACGCCTTGCTAGAGGCCGCTACCAACCGTGCAGGTCGGAGGTGATCCGAACTATGACCAAGCCGACTTGAACCTAAGGGGTCGCGCGCTTAAGGGAAGGAACCTACTAGGTCGGTTCGTAGGACACTGGTCGGATGTGATCCGAACTGGACTAGGAACGTGACCGAGTAGACTTTGGGCTTTAGGGTCCGTGCGAGGCCCAAGTGTTGAGCCCACGACGGACGCCTATATAAGGTGGAGGTGCAGCGCACTTATGAGGTTGATCGCTTCAGCCTTGCGACTAGGGTTTGCATGTGTTGCGAATAGACACCTCCACTCGCCGACTGTGTGATCGGACCTAGCAGTCCGCCGCACGGTGTTCCTCCTGCACGCGCGGATACCGTTAGAGGCGGTGCACTTGCGCCGCTCCGGCGAACTTGTACGTGGGATCAGACGACCGGCTGTTCGAGGGAGACAGGACGAGGAGGAGACGATCCACGCGGACGCGCTGCCTCAACTCTACCTCCGCTGCACGGCACTGCGCATCTAGTGGTAACAAACTGTGATCCATCTCCCGTAGCATGTTCTTGGTTGTTCTATGTGTAGGATATTTTAATCTGCAGTTGACGCACCCTACCGTAGACCCCAACAGTGGTATCAGAGTCTCTGCTATAGGATTTGGATTCATATTGTATGCATATTAGATATGTGGAGGCAGCAGATGAGATCTGTTGTCGTTGATAAGATCGGCTATGTGCACGATTAATGTGATCAACTGCACATGGGGATCGTTGAGGCTATGTTTTCTGATGATCGGAGTTGATGAGATCGTGACACGATCCACCCCTACCGGTCGGTCATCCGCCATCGGGGTTAACAATGAAACATAAATCCGAATCGGATTCGCGATGATCGATATGATCGGTCAAATGAGAAAATTTGGCGTGAACGGAGTTCAGATGCGATCTGTGATTTTGGAAAACGTCGGGCGCTGCCCGCACCCGCGAGGGGTGCTGCCCCTTCGAACCCCGCCCGCTAACCGACTAGCGGGACTGCCGTGTGCGTAGCGCCGTGTATTTTGTACCCGACATACAAACCGGTAGAATGCGATGCATAACTTTGTTTTGCAGGTTTGATGTGAATAGTATGGCTCATGTGTATGAGATGCATGTGTGTAATTTATACGTGGCCTGCGTGTCATGTTTGTCAGCCGGCAGGAGCCAAAGTGCTGTCATTATATTGTATAACGACCTGCGTGTCGACTTGTGACTCTATGTAAAATTCATTACTAGTTGTAGTAGTTGGATAATAGAGATCAGGTTGGTGGCTTGGTGTCCCGGCGTGACAAACAATATGGAGTTCGTAGATGGTCATCGGAGTCGGAGCCGACCTGGAAGAACGTCCATGAAGGAGCCATACTATTTCACAACATGTGTTTATTTGTGATTGTTATGCTTCTTTGGTTCTATGCATGTTAGAATGGTAGAATGATCCCTCATGAATATCAAGCGAATTGCCATCCCCGATGTTGCACCTTCGCACGTCAAGTACGTCTAGTAGTGGGCTCATAAAATTGGGGTGCTGCTAGGTGTCCTTGAACTGAAGGGTTCGTGTCGGACATGGACATGCACTGCATCAGGTTAACTTGACAAGGCTATCAAAACGGTTTTGGGCCTTGTGGCAAAGAAGGTTGGGAGCCGGGGTATGAGATACCTTCCCGACTGACAGGAGTCGTATAGAGATACGATTAGCAAGGAGTTGCTTACCGGATAGGTATGTTGGCTAGCAGTGATGCTAAAGCTCACTAGTCGCATGCGCTAGTCGGATCCTGAATCACTGAGAGTTTGCGGAGGGATGCTGACTTCAGTGGGAGTATTTCTGTTTAGGCGAATTACTCTACATAAACACATTGCTTAGTGATTGCATATTTTCTATTGTAGATCAATGGCACCACCTGCTCAACCCAACTTTGCATTGAAATCAATTCTGGAAAAGGATAAACTGAATGGAACAAATTTTACCACCTGGTATAGAAATCTGAGAATTGTTCTCAAGCATGATAAAAAGGAACATGTTCTAGAGGATCCACTTCCAGAGGAACCTGCCGATAATGCTAATGCCACAACTAAGAATGCCTACCAGAAACTCGTTGATGAATCAACGGAGATCAGCTGTCTAATGCTGGCTTGTATGGAGCCTGATTTGCAACAGCATTTCGAAAATGTTGAGGCTTACGATATGATCGAGAGTCTCAAGAGCATGTTTCACACACAGGCTAGGACCGAAAGGTTCAACGTCTGGCGATCCTTGATGGATTGCAAGCTGAAGGAAGGTGATCCACTGAGCCCACATGTGATCAAGATGATCGGATATGTGCAAGCTTTGGATCGTTTGGGCTTCCCGCTCTTGGATGAGCTAGCTAGTGATGCTGTTCTGGGTTCTCTTCCGCCCAGCTATGGGACGTTCATCTCGAACTATCATATGCATGGCATGGATAAGAAGCTCATTGAATTACATGGGATGCTCAAAGTGGCAGATCAGGATATTAAGAAAGGCACGCATCAAGTGTTGATGGTGCAGATATCGGCTAAGTTCAAGAAGAGTTGGTCCAAGAAAAAGGCTAAGGTAAAGGGCACAGAGACGGTAACCTCCACCGCTGCGCCAAAGTCTGGACCGGACTCGAAGACCGTTTGCTTTCACTGCAAGGAGACCGGTCACTGGAAGAGGAACTGTAGCAAGTGGCTTGCAGAGCATGGCAAGAAGGCCGGGAATGCTGCTTCAGGCAAAGGTACACTTGTTACATATGTTATAGACATTTACCTTGCTGACATACCTAGTAGCTCTTGGGTATTTGATACCGTATCGGTTGTTCATATTTGCAACTCGATGTAGGGGCTGGTAAGAACTAGGCGTGTGGCACAAGGGGAGATTGACATCAGGGTCGGCAACAAAGCAAGAGTTGCTGCGTTGGAGGTCGGCACGATGCAGCTCCAGCTTCCTTCCGGATTCATTATGGAATTGAACAATTGTTATTACATTCCTGCACTTAGTCGGAACATTACTTCTTTTGATGAGTCAAGGTTATGAATTCAATTTAAAGGACAATGGTTGTTCGATATTTTTGAATGGTATGTTCCACGGCTATGCACCCATTGTTGATGGGCTATTTATATTGAATCTAGAACAGGAACCAATCTATAACATGAATGTCAAGAGGCATAAGCCTAATGAGATAAATCCCACATACTTCTGGCATTGCCAGCTTGGACACATTAGTCTGAAACGCATGAAGAAGCTCCATGATGATGGGCTCCTAACTTCGTCCGACTTCGGGTCGTTCGAGACATGTGAATCATGCTTGCTTGGCAAGATGACTAAGTCTCCTTTCGCAAAGAGTTGCGAGAGGGTGTTCGAGCTGTTGGAGCTTATACACAGTGATGTGTGTGGTCCAATGAGCACAACTGCCAGAGGTGGCTATCAGTACTTCGTGACTTTTACCGACGAGTTGAGTAGATATGGATATATCTATTTGATGAGGCACAAGTCGGAAACTTTTGAAAAGTTCAAAGAGTTTCAGAACGAGGTTGAGAATCAGCTCGGCAAGACTATAAAGCTTCTGCGATTTGATCGTGGAGGTGAGTACATGAGCCAGGAGTTTGAGGATCATCTGAAAGGTCAAGGTATAGTACCTCAGCTCACACCTCCGGGTACGCCATAGAGAAACGGCGTGTCGGAACGAAGGAATAGGACCTTGTTGGACATGGTCCGGTCTATGATGAGCAAATCGGATTTACCCTTGTCATTTTGGGGATACGCTGTCGAAACTGCAGCTTTCACACTTAACAGGGTACCATCAAAATCCATAGACAAGACACCACATGAGATGTGGACCGGGAAGAGTCCCAATTTGTCTTTTCTAAAGATTTGGGGTTGTGAAGCATTTGTCAAGCAACTTATGTCAGACAAGCTTACACCTAAATCGGATAAATGTATATTCGTGGGATATCCGAGGGAAACCTTGGGATATAGCTTCTACAACCAGGAAGAGAACAAAGTGTTTGTTGCTCGGAACAGGGTTTTCCTTGAGAAAGAGTTTCTCAGTCGGGAGGCCAGTGGGAGGACGGTTCGACTCGAAGAAATTCGAGGACCACTCGGGGACGGTTCGGCTGGTGATGAGATCATACCGGAGTCAGTCAGGGAACCCGTAGTGGAAGCGGCACCGGAACCACGGAGGCCGGAAAGATTGCGCAAAGTGCGCGATGTATTGTTGCTAGAAAGCGACGAGCTGGCCACATATGCGGAAGCGATGGTGAGCCCAGATTCCGAGGCATGGCTGGAGGCCATGAGATCCGAGTTAAAGTCCATGGATGAGAATCAAGTCTGGGACTTGGTTGATCCGCCGCCTGGCGTAACAGCCATTGGTTGAAAATGGGTCTTTAAGAAGAAAACCGATGTGGATGGAAATGTTCAGATCCACAAAGCTCGGCTTGTCGCTAAAGGTTATGGACAAGTTCAAGGAATTGACTACGACGAGACTTACTCGCCGGTAGCGATGCTGAAATCGGTGAGGATCATACTAGCTATAGCTGCATATTTCGATTACGAGATATGGCAGGTGGATGTCAAAATGGCTTTCCTTCACGGAAATTTAACCGAGGACGTGTATATGATACAACCCGAGGGTTTTGTCGATCTGACTAGCACTAGTAAGGTATTCAAGCTCAAGAGATCCATTTATGGGTTGAAGCAAGCATCTCGGAGTTGGAACATTCATTTTGATGAGGTCGTCACTGGTCTCGGTTTCATCAAAAGCGAAGAGGACTCTTGTTTATACAAGAAGTTAAGTGGGAGCTTGATAGTGTTTTTGATCTTGTATGTGGATGACATATTGTTGATCGGGAACAATGTTTTGATGCTAAACTTGGTCAAGGAATCATTGAATGGCAAGTTTTCGATGAAGGACCTTGGTGAGGCAGTCTATATTTTAGGCATTAAGATCTATAAAGATAGATCGAGGAGGCTGCTCGGCTTAAGCCAGAGCACGTACATAGATAAAGTGTTGAAGTGGTTCAACATGAGTGAGGCGAAGAAAGGGTTCTTGCCGCTCTCACATGGTATAAGGCTAAGCGAGACTCAGAGTCCTTCGACATCTGATGAGCGAAGCAGGATGAGTAGGATTCCATATGCCTCGGAAATCGGATCCATCATGTATGCCATGATATGTACAAGGCCTGATGTTGCTTTTGCAATAATCCTAACAAGTAGATACCAGGCCAACCCAGGTGAGAGTCACTGGGCAGCGGTAAAGAATATTTTGAAGTACCTGAAAAGGACTAAAGAGATGTTCCTAGTTTATGGAGGTGAGGAAGAGCTCGTCGTAAGGGGTTACGCCGATGCTAGTTTCCAAACTGACAGAGATGATTGTCGATCACAGTACGGATTCATGTATGTCCTAAACGGAGGAGCAATGCACTGGATGAGTTCCAAGTAGGATACGGTGGCCGATTCTACCACAGAAGCCGAATACATTGCGGCTTGTAAAGCTGCAAAGGAAGGTGTTTGGATCCGGCATTTTCTGGATGATCTTGGTATTTTCCCAGCCTCGATGAAACCGTTGGACCTTTATTGTGATAATTCTGGTGCCATCGCACAAGCCAAGGAGCCGAGGAATCACCACAAGGTCAGACACATAGATCAGAAATATCACCTGATACGAAAGATCGTAAAGAATGGTGATGTAGAGTTATGCAAGATTCACACGGATGCAAATGTTGCAGATCCATTGACTAAGCCGCTTCCACAACCCAAGCATGAAGGGCACGTTAGAGCTATGGGCATTCGATGTCTATTTGATTGACTCTAGTGCAAGTGGGAGACTGTTGGAGATATGCCCTAGAGGCAATCATGTATGATGATATTTCCTATGTGTTTATGAATAAAGATAGTCCTTGGACATTATCAATGATGTGTATCGACAAGTATGTGAATTGTTTGTGGGACTATGCATTGTATGGTGACTGTCCTAAAAGGTCCCTAGTCGAAAGGGCTGTGTGGACGCGCAGTCGACTAGACTAGCATATGACACGGTCGATGGCTTGGTCTCACTAGCCATGGAGCATTGGATGCTAACAGGATAATATGGACTTGGAAAGGTCTGGTTGGATTCGACGTAGTCGGATCCGAGTCGAGATAAGGTCCGAGTCGGACAGACCCAACTATGAGACGCAGCGATATGTCATCTGTGAGTCTCTAGTACAACATACGTTCTATGTCCTAAGACCTGAGCTGACGCATGTACTCGGGATGGTGACAGACTTGCTTTGGGCCGACCAAATTCTACTCCGTGACTGGGTAGTTACAAAGGTAGGTTTCAGGTTTGTCCAGTCCCATGCTGCGAGACATGGTCGAGCAAGATGGGATTTGCCCCTCCGATCAGGAGAGATATACTCTGGGCCCCTTGTGTGATCCGACCAGGATAAGCATGGCCATGTGATAGGGATTATGAGATAATCCGGTTTGTGGTCGGTATCACTGGAACGAGAAAGAGGTCGGGCTAACACAAGGATGACAGTCTTGCCTTGAGCCCGACAACATATATCGTACGGCAAAGGAAGTGTGACACATTGTACAGGTTCGCCTAACCAGCTTCATAGTCTGCTTGGTGGTTGGCACGCCTTGCTAGAGGCCGCTACCAACCGTGCAGGTCGGAGGTGATCCGAACTATGACCAAGCCGACTTGAACCTAAGGGGTCACGCGCTTAAGGGAAGGAACCTACGAGGTCGGTTCATAGGACACTGGTCGGATGTGATCCGAACTAGACTAGGAACATGACCGAGTAGACTTTGGGCTTTAGGGTCCATGTGAGGCCCAAGTGTTGAGCTGGCGACGGACGCCTATATAAGGTGGAGGTGCAGTGCACTTATGAGGTTGATCGCTTCGGCGTTGCGATTAGGGTTTGCATGTGTTGCGAATAGACACCTCCACTCGCCTCCGACTGTGTGATCAGACCTAGCAGTCCTCCGCACGGTGTTCCTCCTTCACACGCAAATACCGTTAGAGGCGGTGCACTTGCGCCGCTCTGGCGAACTTGTACATGGGATCGGACGACCGGTTGTTCGAGGGAGACAGGACGACGAGGAGACGATCCACACGGACGCGCTGCCTCAACTCTACTTCCGCTGCACGGCACTGCGCGTCTAGTGGTAACAAATTGTGGTCCATCTCCCGTAGCATGTTCTTGGTTGTTCTACGCGTAGGATATTTTAATTTGCAGTTGACGCACCCTACCATAGATCCCAACAGCTGCACCACCCTCCCCCCAGGCGCGACGGGTCCCTCCATGGTCATGTCCCTCTAGGCCTTCCTCCCCGTCACATCGCCTGGGGCAGCATCGGCCCCTCCTCCGGACGCGCCCCTCCTGCGGCTCCCCCCACGGGCGACCTCCCACCCCCGGTAGCGGTCCCTCTCTCATCGTTGCTGCCATTGGTGGCTCCGTCGCCCCTCTCCTCCGACCCTGCACTGTCGTCTATGCTCCCGACTCTCCTGCTCCTCGGCTGCTCCAGGCTGGCGCCCCTGCCCCCCTCCGTGGCGAACCCCGACACGGATTAGGAGACCCAGGTGACAACCCCGGTGGCCTTCCAACCTCCCCCTCCGCAGTCCACGGCCTACTCCCGCTGCGGCCGGTCTTCCTCCTCCCTGGCGATGTCCTCCCGCCTTAGTGCTCGGCTCGTCGCTGCCCGACCGGATGGCAGCCCGGCTCTGCCCATCATCGAGCGGGCAGAGCTCCGGGTCGTGGCCTGAAATCTAGAGCCAGGTACCCCTGCCGTCCCACCCTCTGCTGCTACTTGCTCGTTTTCTGCTCTCGAGTTGGTTCCGCTTGGCCACCTAGAAGGTTGCGGCGGATTCCGCGATCATCTTCAGGGGGAGGCCTCTCCCCCCTTAGTCTAGATCGCGGCCATCCGTGCCCACGAGATTCTTGATGGTAGACTGGCAGAAGCCCATGCAGCTCTGCTCATGCCTCCCGCTCCCCAGCCTTCTGTGGAGATAACCACCCCGACGCAGCCTCGGAGAGCGGGGGGTCTCCTTCTGCTTGGAGAGGCGGAGCTCCGGGGCCGCACTCGGTCTTGGACCGCTGCTCTCCGTGCCCAAAGCGCGTCCCGTGTTCTGGGGGTCAAGCAGCCCCCCAATGGCTCCTTAATGCATGCCCTCTTGTGGAACATCCGCGGCTTCGGTCATGATGGCCAACGCCGCCAACTCATCGAATACATGCGAGATGAACACATTGACATAGTCGCCATCCAGGAAACCATGCGTACAGAATTCTCTCTTCTGGAGCTTGATAGGCTGAGCTCCCACCTTTTTGCTTGGCATTGGCTCCCTTCTAGTGGGAGTACCGGCCATTCTGGTGGCATCCTTTTAGGAGTGAAGGATGCCACCGTTGAGGTGGGTAGTATGGGTCGGGGACAGTTCTTTGTTATCATGGAACTTTATGAACGGGCCCTTGTTGGGGAACATAGTAATTCAAAAAAATTCGTACGATCACGCAAGACCTATCTAGGAGAAGCATAGCAACGAGACGGGAGAGTTTGTCCACATACTCTCATAGACCGAAAGCGGAAGCGTTTAGCAACGTGGTTGATGTAGTCGAACGTCTTCACGATCCAACCAATCCAAGTACCGAACGTACGGCACCTCCGTGTTCAGCACACGTTCAGCACGATGACGTCCCTCGAGATCTTGATCCAGTTGAGGATGAGGGAGAGTTCCATCAGCACGATGGCGTGGCGACGGTGAAGATGAAGTTACCGGCACAGGGGTTCACCTAAGCACTATGACGATATGACTGAGGTGTTAAACTATGGAAGGGGGCACCACACACGGCTAAGAGATTGTCTGTTGTGCTTTGGGGTGCCCCCTGACCACGTATATAAAGGAGGGGGAGGAGGAGGCCGGCGGCCAAGGAGGGCGCTCCAAGAGGGGAGTCCTACTTGGACTCCTAGTCCAAGTAGGATTCGCCCCCTCCTTCCTTCCACCGGAGAGGGAAAGGGGAAGGCAGAGAGAGTGAGAAGGAAAGAGGGGGGCTGCGCCCCCTCCCTAGTCCAATTTGGTATGGGCAAGGGGGGGGGCGCCTCCTCACGTGGCCTGCCTCCTCTCCTCCACTATGGCCCAATAGGCCCAATAACTTTCCCGGGGGTTCCGATAACCTCCCGGTACTCCGATAAATCCCCGAACCATATCGGAACCATTC
The DNA here is from genome assembly GCF_018294505.1 of Triticum aestivum. Classification (NCBI taxonomy): domain Eukaryota; kingdom Viridiplantae; phylum Streptophyta; class Magnoliopsida; order Poales; family Poaceae; genus Triticum; species Triticum aestivum. The sequence continues at coordinate 234,781,325 of NC_057813.1, forward strand.
CGATGTCCGTATATAACCTTCCAATATATCAATCTTTACCTCTCGACCATTTCGAGACTCCTCGTCATGTCCATGATATTATCCGGGACTCTGAACAAACTTTGGTCATCAAATCACATAACTCATAATACAAATCGTCATCGAACGTTAAGCTTGCAGACCCTACAGGTTCGAGAACTATGTAGACATGACCGAGACACATCTCCGGTCAATAACCAATAGTGGAACCCGGATGCTCATATTGGCTCCTACATATTCTACGAAGATTTTTATCGGTCAAACCGCATAAGAACATATGTCATTCCCTTTGTCATCGGTATGTTACTTGCCAGAGATTCGATCGCCGGTATCTTCATATCTAGTTCAATCTCGTTACTGGCAAGTCTCTTTACTCGTTCCGTAATGCATCATCCCCAAACTAACTAGTTAGTCACATTGCTTGCAAGGCTTATAGTGATGTGTATTACTGAGAGGGCCCAGAGATACCTCTCCGATACACGGATTGACAAATCCTAATCTCTATCTATACCAACTCAACAAACACCATCGGAGACACCTGCAGAGCATCTTTATAATCACCCAGTTACATTGTGACTTTTGATAGCACACAAAGTGTTCCTTCGGTATTCGGGAGTTGCATAATCTCATAGTTAGAGGAATATGTATAAGTCATGAAGAAAGCAATAGCAATAAAACTAAACGATCATTATGCTAAGCTAACGGATGGATCTTGTCCTCTAATGATGTGATCCCATTGATCAAATTACAACACATGTCCATGGTCAGGAAACTTAACCATCTTTGATTAACGAGCTAGTCTAGTAGATGCACACTAGGGACATACTGTTTGTCTATGTATTCACACATGTACTAATTTCTGGTTAATATAATTCTAGCATGAAAAATAAACATTTATCATGATATAAGGAAATATAAATAACAACTTTATTATTGCCTCTATGGCATATTTCCTTCAGTCTCCCACTGGCACCAGAGTCAATAATCTGGATTACATAGTAATGATTCTAACACCCATGGAGTCTTGGTGCTGATCATGTATTGCTCGTGGAAGAGGCTTAGTCAACGGGTCTACAACATTCAGATCCGTATGTATTTTGCAAATCTCTATGTCTCCCTCCTTGACTTGATAACAGATGGAATTGAAGCGTCTCTTGATATGTTTCGTTCTCTTGTGAAATCTGGATTCCTTTGCCAAAGCTATTGCTCCAGTATTGTCACAAAAGATTTTCATTGGACCCGATGCACTAGCTATTACACCTAGATTGGATATGAACTCCTTCATCCAGACTCCTTCATTTGCTCCTTCCGAAGCAACTATGTACTCCACTTCACACGTAGATCCCGCCACGACGCTCTGCTTGGAACTGCACCAACTGATAGCTCGACCATTCAATATAAATACGTATCCGGTTTGTGAGTTAGAGTCATCCGGATCAGTGTCAAAGCTTGCATCGACATAACGATTTACGATAAGCTCTTTGTCACCTCCATTAACCAAAAACATATCCTTAGTCCTTTTCATGTATTTCAGGATGTTATTGACCGCTGTCCAGTGATCCACTCCTGGATTACTTTGGTACCTCCCTGCTAAACTTATAGCAAGGCACACATCATGCCTGGTACACATCATTGCATACATGATAGAACCTATGGTTGAGGCATAGGGAAAGACTTTCATTTTCTCTCTATCTTCTGCAGTGGTCGGGCATTGAGTCTGACTCAACTTCACACCTTGTAACACAGGCAAGAACCCTTTCTTTGACTGATCCATTTTGAACTTCTTCAAAACTTTATCAAGGTATGTGCTTTGTGAAAGTCCAATTAAGCGTCTTGATCTATCTCTATAGATCTTGATGCCCAATATATAAGCAGCTTCACCAAGGTATTTCATTGAAAAATTCTTATTCAAGTATCCTTTTATGCTATCTAGAAATTCTATATTATTTCTAATCAACAATATGTCATCCACATATAATATTAGAAATGCTATAGAGATCCCACTCACTTTTATACATGCTTCTCCAAAAGTCTGTATAAAACCATATGATTTGATCACACTATCAAAGCGTATATTCCAACTCTGAGAGGCTTGCACCAGTCCATAAATGGATCGCTGGAGCTTGCACACTTTGTTAGCACCTTTAGGATCGACAAAACCTTCTGGTTGCATCATATACAACTCTTCTTTAAAATATACATTAAGGAATGCAGTTTTGACATCCATTTGCCAAATTTCATAACCATAAAATGTGGCAATTGCTAACATGATTCGGACATACTTAAGCATCGCTACGGGCGAGAAGGTCTCATCGTAGTCAACTCCTTGAACTTGTCGAAAACCTTTTGCAACAAATCGAGCTTTGTAGACAGTAACATTACCGTCAGCGTCAATCTTCTTCTTGAAGATCCATTTATTCTCTATAGCTTGCCGATCATCGGGCAAGTCAACCAAAGTCCACACTTTGTTCTCATACATGGATCCCATCTCAGATTTCATGGCCTCAAGCCATTTCGCAGAATTTGGGCTCATCATCGCTTCCTCATAGTTCGTAGGTTCACCATGGTCAGGTAACATGACCTCCAGAATAGGATTACCGTACCACTCTGGTGTGGACTATACTCTTGTTGACCTACGAGGTTCGGTAGTAACTTGGTCTGAAGTTTCATGATCATCATCATTAGCTTCCTCACTAATTGTTGTAGGAATCACTGGAACTGATTTCTGTGATGAACTACTTTCCAATTTGGGAGACGGTACAATTACCTCATCAATTTCTACTCCCCCCCACTCACTTCTTTCGAGAGAAACTCCTTCTATAGAAAGGATCCATTCTTAGCAACGAATATCTTGCCTTCGGATCTGTGATAGAAGGTGTACCCAATAGTCTCTTTTGGGTATCCTATGAAGACACATTTCTTCAATTTGGGTTCGAGCTTATGAGGTTGAAGATTTTTCACATAAGCATCGCAACCCCAAACTTTAAGAAACGATAGCTTAGGTTTCTTGCCAAACCACAGTTCATATGGTGTCATCTCAACGGATTTAGATGGTGCCCTATTTAACGTGAATGCAGTCGTCTCTAAAGCATAACCCCAAAACAACAGCGGTAAATCAGTAAGAGACATCATAGATCGCACAATATCTAATAAAGTGCGGTTACGACATTCGGACACACCATTACGCTGTGGTGTTCCAGGTGGCATGAGTTGCAAAACTATTCCACATTGTTTCAAATGAAGACCAAACTCATAACTGAAATATTCATCTCCATGATCAGATCGTAGAAACTTTATTTTCTTGTTACGATGATTTTCCACTTTACTCTGAAATTCTTTGAACTTTTCGAATGTTTCAGACTTATGTTTCATCAAGTAGATATACCCATATCTGCTCAAATCATCTGTGAAGGTCAGAAAATAACGATACCCGCCGCGAGCCTCAACACTCATCGGACCACATACATCAGTATGTATTATTTCCAACAAGTCAGTTGCTCGCTCCATTGTTCCAAAGAATGGAGTCTTAGTCATCTTTCCCATGAGGCATGGTTCGCAAGCATCAAGTGATTCCAAAAGTCCATCAGCATGGAGTTTCTTCATGCGCTTTACACAAATATGACTTGAACGACAATGCCAAAAATAAGTTGCACTATCATTATTAACTTTGCATCTTTTGGCTTCAATATTATGAATATGTATATCACTACAATCGAGATTCAACAAAAATAGACCACTCATCAAGGGTGCATGACCATAAAAGATATTACTCATATAAATAGAACAACATTCTCTGATTTAAGTGAATAACTGTCTCGCATCAAACAAGATCCAGATATAATGTTCATGCTCAACACTAGCACCAAATAACAATTATTCAGGTCTAAAAAAATCCCGACGGTAGATGTAGAGGTAGCGTGCCGACGGCGATCACATCAACCTAGGAACCATTTCCCACGTGCATTGTCACCTCATCCTTAGCCAATCTTCATTTAATCCATAGCCCCTGTTTCGAGTTGCAAATATGAGCAACAGAAGCAGTATCAAATACCCAGGGGCTACTATGAGCATTTGTAAGGTACACATTAATAACATGTATATCACTACAAAAAAAGACACATCCGTGACATATTGGGCCAAACGATTTTTTTACTGTCATGCTTATGACACTTCTATGACGATAATTGTGACAAAACCTGGTATCATCATAGATGTGGTGGGCTCCTACTTTTATAATAAAAAATCATGATAGAAAATGGGCTTTTCGTCCTGGGCGGGCTGGAGACGCAAGTGCATGACATCTTTGGGCCATCCATGACGGAAAAAACCGTGGTAGAAGCGAGGGGAGGAAAATATCGGTGAGTTCCCGGTTATGGTGGGTGGTCGGGGCCAAGTGATGCGTGTTTCTCTCATACACGTACGTGCGCGTCTGCGAGGTGTTGCACTCTAAGTGAACACGAGCGAGGCGTTGGGCTCTAACTGAACCCGAGCGATTGCACTAGATATGTTACTGAACCCGAGCGATCGATCCCTTCCTGAGTGATTCCCTCGCTACTACTGCTAACTGATGCCGACCAAACCCTGCTACCTCCTTTACTTGATGAACAGTGAGCGTTGTTGGGGGGGGGGGTTGGATGAACAGTTCCCGATGGGGGGTTGGGTGAACAGGACCCCGTGGTGCTGCCGCTGGATGAACAGGACCCCAATCGATCGAGCCGGTTGGGGGGTGGATGAACAGGACCCCGTGGAGGGCTAGATGAGTAGGACCCCGTGGAGGGCTAGTTGAACGGTAGCCGGTGGAGGGCTAGTTGGACAGTAGTCAGCGGAGGGCTGGATGAACAGTAGCCCGTGAGGGGTGGTTGAACAGGACCCTGTGGAGAGGGCTGGTTGAACAGTAGCCGGTGGAGGAGCAGTGAAGGCTGGATGAACAGGAGCCTGTGGATGAACAGTCGCAGGTGGAGGCTGGAGGAGGTCGACGATGGATGAACGGTAGCTCGTGGAGGCTGGAGGAGGTCGACGGCGGAGATGAACAGTATCTCGTGGAGTTCCGTTTTGCGGTACGCCACACCCCTCCTGATGAACAGGAACCCCGTTTCGACCATAGCGCTCCAACACAAGTCCGTTTCCTCCGTTTTGCGGTACGCCACACCCCTCCCGATCAACAGGACCCCGTTTTGACCGTAGGAGGTCCAAGAGAAGTTTGTTTCGTCCGTTTTGCGGTACGCCAGACCCCTCCCGATGAACAGGATCCCGTTTCGACCGTGGCCGGTCAAACACAAGGCCGTTTCCTCCATTCTGCGGTATGCCATGCCTCCTTTTGATCAGCTGTTCCATCCAAGATGGTTGGCTCCCGATGAACACGACGTATTCCGTTGCCTCTCGATGAACACGGCGCATTTCATTGCCTCCCGATGAACACGACGACGACGCAGTTTCTCCATTCCGACACAACCATGTATACGAGCCCTGGCCATACGTATGCGCAAGTAGGCGTTCGAGACCCCGCCCATATGTACGTACATGGCCGTATTTACTTTCTTGCACCCTAGCAGCAGTACATACGTGTACACGATATTAACAGGACTACATGACATGCTACGTCGTGCCTCTTCTATGACATGTCCCTTCCTTACACGGCCACGGTTCATCGGTGCAACCTGCAGACAGACCGGTTGTATGTACGTACACGTTCGCGACCAGAATGACAACGCTACGTATGCTTCGACCAGGTGGGTCCTGACTGGCAGGCAGTTCCTTGCATGCGAAGATGTAGCTGGTGGGTGCTAGCAGTCAGGGGGCGAATCATTTTTTTGCCTGTAATATGGACGCACTTCCTTGCATGTCAAGATGTAGCTGGTGGGTCCCAGCAATCAGGGGGGAAACATTTTTTCCCGTAATATGGACCCACTTCCTTGCGTGCGAAGATGTACCTGGTGGGTCTCAGCAGTCAGGGGGAAACATTTTTTGCGAAATACGGTGGCCCGTCCGGTGGATCCCTGCTGTCAGGTGGAGGAATCATTATTTTATGTGTAATAAGGAGGTACTTCCTTGCTGTGGCCGTGGACCCAGCTGTCAGCCTCTCCACGTACAGTACTCTTCCGATGGAAGTCGTTCGTTGACCACATTGAACGCCGCGCCGAGAGCACCAAGGCAGTGGACGACAGTGAGGCCTAGGAAGGGGATGACACAGAGCCGGGGAAGACGCGGCAGTGGATGCCCACGCAGAGAGGAGTACGAGGGTTCACTGGTTCGACTGCAGTGTGAGGCTGCCGTCACCGCAGGGCCTGGCCAATGGTGGGAGTAGTAGGGGGCGGTGAGGCCTCAACGGCAGCACAACCGGCCACTGGAGGTAGGAGCAAGCGATCTCGCCGGCGCTGGTTTGGGCGGCTAATGCAAGAAGAGCAACGATTGAAGAAGCAGCAGGACCGTTCGATTCAAATCCAACGGTCACTGCTGCTAGAATCGTTTGTTGACTAAGTTGACAAAGTCATGCGTACGCGTCAACTTAGTAGGCCCACAGGCCAGCCTCCAAACCGGTACGCCCCAGATGTCAGTGGGAGGAATCATTTTTTTCGCGTAATAAGGAGGTAGTTGATTGCATGCGGCCAGACCAGCGGAGGGAGTAGGGTGGGCCGGTGAGGCCTGCGTGGCATCACAGCGGGCCACAAGAGGAGGGAGCATGCAGTCCCGCCGGTGCTAGTTTAGGCGGATGGAGTAGGAAGATAAGAGATTGAAGAAGAACGTCGGCCGTTGGATGGACATCCAACAGTCACTGCTACTAGAATTATGTGTTGACTGATAAAGCCTTGCGTAAACAAGTCAGCCTCGAAATCTATGGCGTGTACAACCCATTTTCTAATTCATATGGAATTTATTGCAGCCCATTTTCCATTTTTAGAATTGCCCATTTTCTGGTTAGTACCAGGATTAAAAAATTGAACTAAAAATGTGCGAAATTTTGAAAATTCGCAAATTTTTGCTGGGGAACAAAATATTCTTAATCCAAAAATTAGTATTCATACTAAAATAAATTTAAAAATAAATTAGTACTATGTCATGTTAAAATCCAATGAAATATAAAATATCAGTGAAGAACAAAAACAAAAAAAGAAACTAATTTCCCATTTGCTATATATTTTTTTTGGAATTTTTAACCCCTTTGATATTACTTTTAACAGATACTGACCATACTCTTTGACCAGGCCGGAATGCATCCCTCCTCGTCTTGATAGATTTGCAGTCCAGTAAGTCAGAGAAAACAAATAGGCCTAGCTTGGGTATTCTTCAAAAAGAAATAGTGGGCTACCTATTTTCCCAAAGAAAAAACTACTGGGCTGGTCATGTTGTTAGACGGGCCATAGAGACCGCACAACCCAGTTTATAGCCTGCTCCTCCGATAAAATCCTCAAAAAAAGTTGTGCAATTCTGTCCTTAATTGACTATACGTTGAAAATGATGTGGGTCCCAGATATCAGTAGGGTGGATTAGAGTAAAAAATGAGGGGTGCATCTGAGTAGTAAAAGAGGCGCTTGCTTGTGTTCGGGAGTGGACCTGGTGGGTCCGTACTGTCATACTCACAACTACAGTCCTCTCCTAGTTCACTATGTTGACAGGGCCGGACGGCGGCGCCGCAGCGAGCACACCAAGGCAAAGGATAAAGTGTTGTCGCCAATGTGTTGGGTTGGGTTGAACATTCTTATTGAAAAATAAAAATGGACCGGAACTATTTACAACGTTGACTATGATTTGCATGGGTCCGCTGGTTGCAGGAAGAAAATGGTGGGAGAAAGAAGACTGGTTGCTATCTTTGCCTAAGAATAATATCGACTGAATGTAATGACACTATCATAGGAATCAATATCCTCCTGTTAAATCGTGAATTTAAAGAACTGGTGCATGAGCATTTAGCTTTATTTATTTATTTATTTACTTATTTATGTTTAGGGGACCATGAGCATGTACCTGGGCCGGATTCATGTGAGAGCCTCCTTTCCAGTTAATTATGGGCTCCTCTATTGGGCCTTCATCAGTGGGCTGCATGTTATCAACAAGTGGAAAATGTGTTCCATACCAAAAATAGTATGCGCTACATACGGTACGGGGCACTAAAGGATCAGACCGTGCAACGACTTCCAAAGCATTATGTTTGTCATTCTAACAACACATTTATTCAACCACCAGACGAAATATACTACTGATTGTACATTGAAAACAGCAACAACAACAACCAGGGCTGGGGGTGCAACAGAAGCAGTAAGCAGGCCAAAAGAGTAAAGATGCAACTCTCTCTTCCAAACCAAACATCAACCATCATTACAAAAGGGCTACCAAAAAAGAACAAGTGTATGCATCAAACTAAATAAAGATCCTACTACACCAAGTGTACGCATCTAACTAACTGGCTTAGTTAGACGTTACTATTTATTAAGCTGTGGAGATTGGCTGACGGCTTGAACCAGTTGGGTGCCTGACGGGGGAAACTCCAGCCAGCAGGTCGAAGTTTGATACTTGCGACCCTCTCTCCTACTTTGGGCTGTAGAGCATGGTGGCACATATCAGAGTATGGTGCATGCAGAGACGCATGGTACGCTATGTACACACAGTTTTTCCTGATGAACGAAACCACGCTGCCATCATGATCCTTGCCGTCGGTTATCTTCTGGTTAATCAGATAATTCAGTCCGAAAAACAGAGACCGTGCACCAAGGCTACTTACCAGCCTCCAGTCAAAAAATCCTGAAGGCCCAAAGAAGCTGGGATCCTGCTCAAAGACCTTGCAGTGACTGTGATTGTATTCCGCGAAACAACATGTCCAGTACATGCGAACGATCATCAATCATTCGCCATCGTCTGATCGAGCCAGGAACCACCTGCAACTGCCATGCCGCTTTTCTTTGAAAGGTTCTGGGATTAGGAAGGGTAGGGACACTAGGCGGCTTACAAGATCATATCCAGTTGGAGTCAAACAAAAAAGGGCTCTTAATGTAGTCAATCTTAAGAATAGCATGTTATGAGCATGAATATTTTTTCAGTAAATGTTGATAGTAATATAAGCAAGCCATCATGATATCATAGGAAAGTAACATACTGCTGTAACAACCATTTGTATAGATGACTGGAGTAGGCCAGCAATACGTCCAACCATAGAAGGAGTCGACATCGTAAATGAAGCCCTTGTGTTCAATGGCATCAGAGAACCATGGAGGATGTATGATCCTGCGATGGACGTGCATATTTATCCACTTACCGCAATGACCTGTCAGATAGGCGAGACCGCGGTTGAAGAACACAATTAGCCTGAAGTCTTTATAATTCGCAGATCTTGTGGGGACTTGGTAGATTACAACCTTGAGCAAATCAAACTTGGTATCATGTTGGCTACTGTAAGATTCCGAGTATTCTGGGCCATGGTGCCAAAGCAGTGCAGTCTTAATCAAAGGAAGGGGGATCAATCGCCGGGTGTAGACCTCCATGAGCATCCAGCTGCCGTGACCGTCGACGAGCACCATCAAAGACGTGTTCATGCTGACCCAGTACATACCATTAATGTAGATGAGGGTGACGGGGATCGAATCACAGTCAAGGGGGTTGATGCTTGCCACCCTACAATTGTTATGCTACATGACACGCTGTTTATGAAGATCAGGCGGCAGCAGCAAGCAAGGAGATGACTTATAAAGCTCCAGCCTGAGGGCTTTGAGTAAACGGTACATCCCCAACGAGCACGCGGCGAGCGGCATGGTACTGAGATTGTCCACATGTGAAACAATGAGCTTGATTACCTCTGTGGGGAGCGAATTCCAACCACTCTTTCGGTGGACGCTACTCGGTTCTGCCATTGTTAGTGCTTGGGTTTCAGAAGAGGGGGGAGGCGCCTTAGCGGGGATGGAAGATTGGACGAGTATGTGCGGACAAAGATGGAGAAGTGAATATGTGCTGCGGGAAGTGGACAGGTGATGATGACTACAACAGTCGCTTGACTTACGAGACACATACCAGCAGCATAGGGTCATATCGATGCCAGACCACTTGCTTGAGTTATCACAGTACTAGTACTCCCTACAGTACCTACTACTATGCCCTAACTTGCTTGAGTAGAGTAGTAGTGGAGTAGGACTCTGGTCTACTACTAGCACCAGAGGATTAGTATATTCTAATCTAAAATAGTTACAAACTTCAATGCCCGAGCGTGGAACGACTATGAACCGCCATCGGTGCTAACTCCAATCCCCAGGAAACGTCTGCTGGCAGACATGGCAGTTGCAAACGCCCGCGATGCAGTTACAGTACGTGTGTAAGGGCGGCGGTTTTGTCAAATACTATGGCTTAAAAACAGGCCACCGTCGGATGGAAATCTGACGGTTACGTGGGATTCGCCAGGATTGAGCTCATGGCGAACAATCGCCAGATATCATTACTAAAAAATGGTTAAAACACCCGGGGCTATAACTTGCACCGGCTGACCACTAACAATGATACTAACATAGTTGTAAAATGGTGAAAGACCGTGTCTACGTGGTGTTTGGAATTATATGCAAAAAAACTAGCAAGATGCACGTGCTTTGCATGAAACATCAAGATGCTTTTTTTTACAAAATACCTGTTGTGATTGACCCGTGCAGGAGTAATCCCATGTGTAAAAACTAATGATATCTCGAGAATTTTATTGGAAAAATGGTATCTCGACCATTTCATCAAAAAAATGATATCTTGAGAAAGATGATAGATAAGGTGAGGAAGAGTGGGGCGTGGTGGTGACTGGTGCTCGGACTGGGCGGAGGCATGGGGATGGACAACGCCAGAAGCGGCCACCATGCCAGATTGTTCCAGAGACTTCCTTTTTTAATTGCTCAGCAATGAGGTTGTGGGAGATAAGGATGAACGGGGAAAGGCCTTATCTGTAAATGTGGAGAGAGGTGCGGGTATCTTTAGTAAAATTGTCATAGTTTGCTTTCTATCCGTCTGATATAGATCAGACGGTCTATACTATAAGATGGCAGGACACCATCATCACCAACTTGGTTTTTTCTCTACTCCTACTCCTATATTACTTACTCCTATAAAAGACTCAGTTGGTGATGATGGTGTGTCTGCCATCCGCCATTTTTGACCATTAGATCTGCATCTAACGGTTGTGATGTAAGTTGTAGCCTTTTGCAACAATTCCCACTTCTCTGCTCGAGTTACACAAAACCCCTTAGTATCTTGAAACCAACCACATTCCTCCCTTACCTCATCAAAACAGCCCAAAGAATATATTTGGAGTGCAACATAAGATATTTTTAGTGATATGTATATCAAAACTTAACTGTTTTCTTTCAAATTTGTGAATATGTATTATTCTACTTTGGATCCGTTGCAACGGACGGGATCATTGCTATAAAGGTTTATCTCTTGCATCGTCCGCAACGAACACCTGATGTACTGGTCGGGCCGGATGCTCGCAACGCGATGACCTGAGTTCGAATTCTGTCCTAAATTTATATTTTTTTAATATATACTTCTTTCGCTATTGTACTGGGAGTGGAACCCATAGTACTTAGAATACAAGATTAAGGATGGATTTGTTTCTTTTTAACTTTCTGTACGAATCTGTAGCCAACCTGCAAGTCATGTACACTATACTGACAGTGGAACCCACATAGTACTTAGAATACAAGATTAAGGATGCAATTAAATTTTTATAGAGGGAGAATCATACATGCAATTAACTCAAATGGATTGTACGTGACTCTATTATTCTCCAACGGCAATCGACAAATTTCCTCCCGCGGGCCAGAGTAGGTTTCTCGGTTTGCATGCAGGTTTAACAGAGGCATTTGATGGAGGCGAGGTGGCGTGTTCATCCGGGCGTGCAGTGGGCGTCATGGTACTATTTGATTTGACAACTACTAGTATATTATAAAAAAGAAAGAAGAGTAGTAGAGATAGAGATAACAGTAGAGATAGATGCTAGGGAGGAGCACCATCTACTGTTTTGTGTGCTAATTGATACGTCTCCAATGTATCTATAATTTTTGATTGTTCCATGCTATTTTATTATCAATCTTGGATGTTTTATAATAATTTTATAGTCATTTTATATCATTTTTGGTACTAACCTATTGACATAGTGCCAAGTGCCAGTTGCTATTTATTCCATGTTTTTTACATCGCAGAAAATCAATATCAAACAAAGTCCAAAGGCCACGAAACTCCACGATGATTTTTTATGGGCCAAAAGGAAGGCAATGGGCCCTGGTTGCACCTGGGGGGTGCCCCAAGGGGGGCACAGCCCACCAGGGCACGCCAGGAAGCCCAAGCGCGCCCTGGTAGGTTGTGCCCAGCTCGGGTGCCCCCGGACCGCCTCTTTTCTCTATAAATACCACAATATTCCTGAAACCCTAGAACAAGCGTCGAAATATTCATCCAGCCACCGTAGAGTCCAGAACCACCAGATCCAATCTAGACACCATCACGGAGGGATTCACCACTTCCATTGGTGCCTCTCCGATGATGCATGAGTAGTTCTTTGTTGACCTTCAGGTCCGTAGTTAGTAGCTAGATCTCTCTCTCTCTCTCTCTCTCTCTCTCGCTGGATTCTCAATGCAATGGTCTCTTGGAGATCCATATGATGTAAATCTTTTTGCGGTGTATTTGTTGGGATCTGATGAACTTTGAGTTTATGATCAGATCTATCTTTTTATATCCATGAAAGTTATTTGAGTTTCTTTGATTTCTTATATGCATGATTGCTTATAGCCTCGTATTTCTTCTCCGATATTTGGGTTTTGTTTGGCCAACTTAATCTATTTATCTTGCAATGGGAAGAGGTGCTTTGTAGTGGGTTCGATCTTACGGTGCTTGATCCCAGTGATAGAAAGGGAAACGACACGTATGTATCGTTGCTACTAAGGATAAAACAATGGGGTCTATCTCTACATAGATATGTCTTGTCTACATCATGTCATCGTTCTTATTGCATTACTCCGTTTTTCCATGAACTTAATACATTACATGCATGCTGGATAGCGGTCGATGTGTGGAGTAGTAGTAGTAGATGCAGGCAGGAGTCGGTCTACTAATCTAGGACGTGATGCCTATGTAATGATCATTGCCTGGATATCGTCATAGTTATTTGAAGTTCTATCAATTGCCCAACGGTAATTTGTTTACCCACCGTTTGCTATTTTTCTCGAGAGAAGCCACAAGTGAAACCTACGGCCCCTGAGTCTTCTTTCTCATATATTTACCTTGCGATCTACTTTTCCTTTGCATTTTTATTCAGATATATTAAACAAAAAAAATACAAAAATACTTTGCTGCACTTTATTTTATTTGATATCTATTACTTCAATCTATTACAACTTTCTCCCATCAACTTGCCAATTTCTGGCGACGTTACCCGAAAGGGATTGACAACCCCTTTAACACGTCAGGTTGCGAGGTGTTTTTATTTGTGTGCAGGTGTTGTTTACATTGTGTTGCTTGGTTCTCCTACTGGTTCGATACCTTGGTTTCATAACTGAGGGAAATACTCTACCGTCGCTATGCTACATCATCCCTCCCTCTTCAGGGAAATACCGACGTAGTTCTAGCTACCATCACTACTCCTGCACTCCATTCGGCAGCCGCAACGTCCCCTACAACCACTCCCTCATGCGCTCCATTTGGCGGGCGCTATTGAAATTTGGGGAGCGCACTCTTGCGACTGCTAGCAGCGACAACTTCACCGACGACGACTTCTTCCCTAACCTCGGCAACCTCTTCCTCAACGACATGGGCGACAACCTCAATGCCAATGATGCTTCTCCCGTTGCACCGTAGGTGTTTCTGTCCTTCCTATTCAAAATCATGGTAGAATTCATGTTTCTAGTCTATGTCCTAGATTCGATCTGTTCATCTACTATGCTAGTCCACATGATTAGTTTAATCTATGTTATAGTCGTCATGATCTATTTTGTGCTTATTCAAACTAAATCTTGTAGTAACTTGCTCATATATTCAACTGGTGCAACATCCCCTACAGCCACTCCCATTTCATGGACGGCCTGGCTGATGCCTCCAAGGAGCCCTTCGTCTACTACTATGAGTGCCCGATGCCTTTTGGGGCTCGCCGGCGGACCTCGTGCATCACCTCACGCAGGCGTCCGATGATCACTATTGGCCCTTGGCAGAGAACATCAAGTACGAGACATGCTATCCGTTCACCGTGCCGGACTCGCTGGAGGATCACCGCCACCTGCTAGTCTCGGAGGAGGACGACAACATCTTCCTCTTGATCGTGGGCACCGGCGAAGCCCGCGTAGGCCGCCGCCCCGTCTCTGTAGTGTGCATCAGGGGCGGCGCCGCTGATGCTGACACTGACACGAGGCCGATGTACGGGTGCATGCTCACTGTTACTGCCCCTCAGAGGTACGTGGGCGCCCACACCTGCTCCATGACGTTGACTAGGACTGTGCCGAGCTGGGACCTTCCCGCTGATGTGGACATAGAAGACACATGGTATGATCCCCCCCAACATGGTGCACGGGGACTCCAAGGAGGTCCACCTGGACGTATGCATTACCAAGTTAAATGTTGATCAATGTAATCCGCTGTCTAAGCATATGGAGACTTCTTATTTATATTGTATAGAACCTTCGATGCATGATCTTGCTCTATTAGAGTATCGCGCTTGAATAAAAGTGTATCCATTTATGGTTTAGTCTAGAATCTTCCATGTATGCTTTTGCTCCATTAGAGTTCTTGCTTGCCATTTATGAGATTAACTGAGAATTTTTACTACAGTACTAGTGAAAGACTTATAATGAACCATTTCTTACATCTCCTCTACCCCCTTCCAACTCATCCTAATTTAATCCCTCTGTCTAGGTGTATAAGAGCATGGTTAATACTTAATAGTATAGCCAAATGTTGACTATAAGAAAGTGTCATGTCATCTGTAGCCAACATGTATAGCAATGAATACTCAAAAACTAATTCTTAAAGATCATTTCTTGCAAAGCACAATAAGTGTTATTTCTTCACAAGTTTTGGATGCAGGTTGAACAGTTGAATGCTTTTGTTTGCAAAAGATACTTCTTTATCTATTTCACCCGGATGTTTGTGAGCTCTAGAGAAGAAATAATATCCGAAGAAACCTATCGATACTCGTTACACATGAGATGACCCCCACATCCTTTGTCAAAATAAACAACTCCCCGATCAATGCATTTCACTGGTAAGTACAATGCACGTGCACCTTACTATATATTAGTATGACCATAAATTTAACTAACATTATATACAGTATGATAAATTCTCATGCATGTCACCAAAAATTATATCATTGAAAACTATGTTCAAATACGAATCCAACGATATAGTTTTTGTTGACATGCACTAACATTTTGTCAGTTAAATCTCCAGTTAAATTCAATGGGGGGACTAGTAAACCATGACCGAGGAAGTACTAGTGTAGAAGGCGGCGCTGCACGGGAGTCTCACCCCGCTCATGGCGCAGCAGTAAAGCCGTCATATCACAAAACCCCACCACTCGTAGTAATAAGTGGCCTGGTAAAATAAGCGGACAAGCAAACATCACATCCCTCCGTCTTTTTTGCATTTCATCTCTCTGCATTTACTTTCTCTGGTTCATCTCGCACACTCGATCCCTAGCTACTACTCCTAGTATCCCTAGATACTACTCCTAGGGCCTGTTCTTTTGGCGGCTTAAGAAATAAGCCATCTCTTCCGCAGCTTTTCCCATAAGACTAGTCACAGTGGAGAGTAACATAAGGCGCGTCACTCAATTATTTGGGCTTCTAAACTACAAGTGCTCCTACCTCCGTCCTGGTTTATTCATCACCATTGTAATTTGTGCTACCCCGTCCGTCTAGGTGTGTAAGTCATCTTACGAAAACCAAATAATCCCAAAACACTTAGGCGCAGTGCATTAACTTCTACCTTGTTTCTTGTTTCTTGAATATCAACCAATAAGAGATGAGGAGTGTGCATGCTTTTAATGACTTGAGACTACCAAACACGACATGCAGTGGTTAGTTCATTGCATGCAATGCTATTAATTAGCAAATAAACATTAAGGTCTCTCGTTTTCCCTCCTCCTTGGTCACGTTGCACAACCTAAGATGACTTACTCACCTAGATGGAGGGAGTAAATTTTGATCAATGATTTAACTGATAAAATGTTAGCGCATGTGACATGCATAAACATTCCATTAGTTAAATTTATGGTCAAAATTTGACACAGATTACAATGGGGCCAATAAACCAGGACAGAGGTAGTAGTTATGGGATTACTAATCTAGAGGCCTAAAAGAACTGGTCCCTGGTACTCCTAATAGTAGTACTCAAGTTGGAAATCCAATTGCAAGGCACAACTTGTTAGGCAAAAAATTCGACACAGGGTATAGGAAGCGGTTTGGGAATTTGCATGCCTTCCCGACCAGTGAGATACTCTGTACAAAGTACGATAGAGAAATAACCACAGAGAAGGAAGCTAAAAGTAAACAATCAAACGAGCACTTTTGCATTTGTTTTGCATTGAATTGTTTCACAAGCGTGACTAGTGCTGTTTTTCTACTTTTACAAAAACCGCATCGTAATGTTAAAACATGCATTTGCATGTACATAAGTAATAGTAGTACTCCCTCCGTCTAGGTGTATAAGTCTTCCCTCCTTCTTGGTCACGGTGCACAACCAAAGATGACTTATTCACCTGGATGGAGGGAGTAGCACTGTCTGGAAGCATATATAGAGAGAGACGTGTAGTGCGATAGTATATAGTAAAGTTTGTGCTATATGCATGTACATACAAAATGTGTATGGATACAAGGTTTCAAAAATTTTCCTTTTATACATACTAAATTAAGGACGCTAATAATTCCCAAACGTTCCAGATTTATCATTGGCGTCCCGAAACTAATGAGATCACCTTACGAAACTAAATTATATTCCTAATAAAAGCCATGATGCTCATAGGAGCGCTTGCGGCGCGCCACGAGTGCCCTAGTGCGCGGCCGTTTCCCAGCGCGCCGACACAATGCCTCTTCCCCAGCCTCGCAACTCGTGAGGTGCTGATTGGCGGCTTGCCGGTGGGCGAGCGTGATATCACCGGTGTGGTGATCCAACGCCAACACATACTCCTCCTTGCTGGAAGCGTGCACGTGCACCCGGTCCACGTACCGCCAAGCGTAGATGAGGTGCCTGGGCCCGACTGCACTCAGGGCTTTGGCACGGGCGTCCTCTACCACCCTCACGGCCCCCGCACGAGCCTTTTGCCAAAGAGCCAATTACCTGACTCTCTCGAACGCGACATAGGCCTGCTAGGCAGCTTGGCCTGCGGTGCGCTTCTCTTCCTCGGCCTTCTTCTCCGCCTCTATTTTCGCACTCTGCTGGAGGCAAAGCCTCCCACAAGGCGACATACATTTCTTTCCAAAGCTCATCAAGGCTGGGAGGGCTCGATGGGCGGCGCGTCATTCTCCTCGTAGTGGGGAGCTGACGCATCCTCCGACGCGCGTGCTGGCGAGATTGGGAACACCAACGCATCCACCTCAACGCGTCGCGACGAGGAGCGGAACAACGACGCGTCCTCCTCGACTAGTGGAGGAGAGGAATGGAATGGCAACGTGTGACCGTCCGCGTGATGCAGCGAGGGGCGCCTAGGGCTGGGGAGGGGCGATGCCATGGTGGTCGACGTGAGAGGGAGGGAGAGGAGATAGCGATGAATGTGAGCGTTCTTCCGAATGTCGTGGGAGGTGAAGTATTTATAGCGAGCAATGGCACACCTACGTAGGATATGGACTGAGCTGCACTGACTTAACTGCAGGTCCAGTTGCATCACTGACATGTGGGCCAGACACCTATTGGGCCCACATGTTAGTGACCCAATGCACCTGCAGTTAAGTAACTGAAGCAGCGTCCCGTAAGATATGTTGCGTGATTAACGTAATAGCTACGTGGGCATATTTGTTGGATTAAATTACAAGGGAGGGAAGGGGTGGAAATGTTGCTGGTCACAACGGACTGGACGAGCGTGGGGGGAGGAGAGCCACGCATGCATATTTTTTCCACACGGGGTGGAGTGGTGGGATTACCGGAGGGAGAAGGAGAGTCGAGCAGGCATTCAGATTTCAAGGTGCACTAAATTATTGCCTGGGATGATTAAGGCTGGCCATAGTGGTGGTAATGTGGTATCTTACTAGCTGGTATCATGCACACGGGAATAGCAAACATGCTAATGTGACAAAGAATTAAAGAAGAGAGGGGGGTTAGAGTAACGTAGGTAGATACCGTATCATGTTAAATACTATGCTACTTTGTGTCATACATGGCACTATAAAGGTAGTCCTGTATCATACACTAGTATCACGCACATGATACTAGTATATGATACTTTCTACTATGAGTAGCCTAAAGAGAATATTGACTAATCTCTACTCTCTATCTCGACTCATATCTCTATTTTCTACTCTATATATTTATTACTCCTATAAGAATCTCAGTTGGCGGTGATGGTGTGTCTGCCTCTGGACAACGTGAGCCGTTCGGTCTACTTGGAACCAACGGCTGAGATGTGTGTGCATAGAGACATGGCCTTGCTAGCAGAGGTATAGCACATATTTACCCACCCCTGCCACTGTATAAAATATGGAACTACTCATTCCAGCCTCATTTCCTTTCTGGTTTATCTCCTTGCATTCTTGCCGGCGGTGGCGAAGGTTCCTGAAGATGGAGTCTAGGCTCTAGAAACCACTACAAAAACTATTCCACCGCCTCTATCTTGGTAAGAGTAGGTGAAATTTTTGAATCGAGCCCTTTAAACTAGGAGTAGAAGGGAGATAGTAGTACTCTAATAGCTAACCTTGTTGTGATGACTAGATAGGACATGCATGCACCTGGATGGAGGAACTAGTCTACATTGTGCATTTAAGTTTTGTGTGAAGTCAATGTACCTCTACTTTGACCAAACTTATAGAAAAATGTATCAACATTCACAATGTCAAATCAATATTTTTATATTCATTATAAAACGTAGTTTTTATACTCATTATAATTAGTATTGTAGATATTGATATTTTTAGTATAAATTTGGTCAAAAACTTTGCAAACGTTTGACGGAAGTAAAAATGACCAGAGGGAGTATCATCCATGCGGAGTAGGCAAAAAAATTGCTCATTTATAGCAGGTCGAAGTCTCAAAGGGCGCAGCCGCGCGAGGGAGGAGAAGGTCGTGGGAGGCGCAACGGTTGACGGAATTAAGTGAAGTTACATCCATGCACCAGCATGGTGTGCGAACAGGCAGAAACTATACTGTCAGGCCTACGATATGGGTCTAGTAGACATGACATCTAGTGGGTCCCGCATAGTACTCGAGAACTCTTTAGGGGCTTGTAGCCATTTATCCACCAGGCAAGCCAACAACCCCACGCCGTTTGCATGCCCTACTCATCCCCGTCTTCTACCTTACAGTAGTTCGCTCCCAGTCGTCCCGTCCTTTCACATTACACGAGTTCAACTTCTCCTAACCCTCCTCCAAAATCCATGGCCTCCCGAATCTCCATGGTCGCTGCTGAGTACCAGGTTAGAGCCATCACCGGCGATGAGTTCACCATCATCTACACTCGTGGATCCGCGATGGTGAAAGCATGCCTTGCTTGCTTCCTACGCATGCTCAACAGTCCAAAGGATGAGTGGGTCGCTGGGCTAGATGTTGAGTACACCACAGTCGTGGAAAGCAAGAAGATTCTAAAGGAGGCAGAGAAGAAGAATCCCGCCGTGATCAAGGTTTGCGTACATAACGTGTGCTTGGCCTACCACATATGCCATGCCAACGTTGAGTGCCAGGATTTTAAGAACTTCCTCAAGGACAAAAGAGTGAAATTCGTTACTGTAGACTTTAGGAACGACATGGATGTCCTGGGTCGGATAGGCCTCGTTGTAGGTCAGCCCTTCGATCTCTAGAAGGCAAGCCTGGTGTCCTCCTCTTAGCCTTCAATGCTGACCCTGGCAGCAGCCATGATTGATCCTTCGTACGCTAAACTAAAGAAACCTAACCACGAGTTTCATCATGCATGTGAGTCGAAGACAATAGATGAAGATCACATCCTGTACACAGCAATGGATGCCTACCTTTGTTTAAATATCTACAAGGGTTGGATGAAGAAGCAGAGCCCAGTGTCTGATTCAAGCAAAGAAGCGTCGGCAAAGAGGAAGAGGAAGAGGGACGAGGACGAAGTCGAGGATGTGGACTCGGACTCCGAGTAAGGTGGCAGTGCCATCGCTCATGATGGTTCTACTGCAGTGTCAAGCGGACTAGTTGCGTAGTTTTATTTCAGGGGTGTGTTGTTTTGAGCCCCCGGCAGAATTATGTTTATGTTCTTTCTCATTATTTGAATTTTATGTTCTTTCTCGTTATTTGAACTCTTTAGTACGTACAGTAGTACTAGTAGTATGTCTTACTACTGATCTTTTTGCAGTTGGTACTACTACTCGTATCATCGTGTTCCTACTGTACTTAATACATTCATACTAGTAGTATAATTTGGGTCAGTCGATTTGTGAAAGAAGTTCGACGGAGTGAAGGAATAAGATGGCAGAGAAGCTACCCCAGTATCTATATTAGGGTGGCAGTGTGCCCATGATCTATCTTATGAGTGTTGGGTGTGGAATGCAGTTCGCCGGAAAAAATGGATTATGCCGGGGGTTAAATGGATGGCGGGGGTGGGGGGAGCATGGCGGTGGCAGGCAGTTTAGGGGAGGGCGGGGCGGCGGCGGCAGGCGGTTAGGCGTGTGGAGGGCTGAGAAGATAAGCAGTGCATCAATTTCAGAGGTTGAAGAAGCCCTTCTAGCCATCCATGTTGCATCCAACAGCTCACAAGAGTCGATTACCACAAATTGCTCCTTCAAATTGCAGGATCCACGTGGCATTCAAGGTCTCAAAGGTAGATTCCGCGTCCGCACCCGGTTTGCGGGCTCGGTGCGGGCGCGACCGGCTTTCGCCGCGACAGCCACCATGCGTGCCTCCTCCGCGTGGGCGGAGATGACAATGACACGCTAGTTCCTCCTTGTCGGCGTGCTGGAGCACGCGCTCATCCTCCTCTTCGTACACTGCGTGCAAAGACGCGGCTCCACCAGCTTCTCGTGTGCTTGGCAGCACGGCGGCATCGTGAGGAGGGACTGCAAACGATGTGAGCGGGTGAGTCTTCGGCTTCATGGCACAGGGATGGCGGCAACACAACGGCCATGGGCGAGAAATGGTTGGCTGGAGCAGGCGGGCGCCAGCATGTGCAATGGCGGCGGCGGCATATTGATGAGTGCGTGTATGGGAGCTTAGTTTAATTTTGATATAGGGTTGGTCAAACTTAAAAGAAAACCGTACTAGTACACGTAAATATTAGACTGTGGCAGCACTTATATTAGTTACCACAACCATGGTACGGAATCCTGTGCAAGCACACGAATCGCAACCGCGCGGTCGATCTAACGGTGCGTCACCGTGTCGCGCTTGAAGGACATCCACTGAACCTTTTTGTGTGTGTGAAAACAATCCCAGAATATTACTCAACTTTTTTTCCTGGAAAAGTTCTTGACACTACAATATTTCCATATATTTGAATTTAGCTCCAGTTCATGGTTATTTGGATTTGGACGTTTTAGGTGTGCCCTAGTTTTTTTAATACAAATTTTGTGTGTGTGACTGAGAGAGAACGTGTGTATGTGTCCATATGTGTGTTGTGGCAGAAGGGCAATGTGGAGACGGTATGTGTGTGATAGAGACATAGAGAGGTGTGAATCTTCAAATGATCAAGCATGAGTGAGACATAGACAGATGTCGATATATTGTGTATACATGAGAGAACGGTCTTCTATTTGTACTTGTGTGTGTGTGTGAGAGAGAGAGAGAGCGAGGAGCATCCGTAAGACAACAGCCATCTCTCTCTATTCGTCCGTCCCTCGCACGATTGCATGTAACACATGCATCAATGCACACATTTTTACACCCTCACCCGGCCCCTGCCCACCTCAAGGCCTGCACATCACTCTCTATCTCGCACGCACAATCTCTTCGTGAAAATTCTATTTAGCATGTAGCTTTCCATCACATACACACACAATTCTCTCCATAGGTTTGATTTCTCTCAATATCTGACACACACACACACACACGCACACACACACAGACACACACACACACACACACACACACACACCGCACACACACTCCCCCTCCCCGAGCACACATTCATCCCCATCCAAGGTTATATGGCGACCACTCTCGCTTGTGCTTCTCTGCACCCCAGCATGCACAACACCTCAATCTTCAAAGAGGGCCTTGAGGAGATCGAAGACGGCGACCACACTGACTAGAGAATGCGGGGCCATTTGGAAGTAGGATGATGTGACGACGGCTGCCTGACTCCTCCCCCCTCTCTCTCCTGCACAAAATTACCAATCCCTATCTCTCCCGCACAAAATTATCAATCCCTATCTCTCCCGCACAAAATTATCAATCCCTCAACCCACAAGATCCTTCCCCTCTCATCGATGTTTTTCCAGCTCTCTCATCAAACCTATTGTCTCTTCTCCTTCCACGTGTACAGAATCTGAATGCACACGCATCTCACATATATTGCATGTCTCCATCTTTCTCACAGACCTAACTTCTTCCTCTGTCTCTCTCTCTCTCTCTCTCTCTCTCTCTCTCTCTAGGTTTCTCTCCTACTCCCTCGTCCACATACATACAATCTTTCCTGCCCTATCTGCTCCATCTTCGCAAGCTCTCTCTACATGTTTCATTCACACATAGGGATGTGTTCAAAATGTTGCTTTTATAAAGGATGATGTAGAGTTATGGTTGGTTTTGTTGCATCCTACAAAGTAATAACTATGAAATGCATTTAGATTCTCATTTGACTGGGATTATGTGAGTTTGAGCATATTGTGAAGTACTATAGACCTCGTATACATCTTAGAATTCAACAATGATTGTAACTATTGAATTGTATAGACCCTTACATTCGAAGTCACTAGCCTAATATATTTATTTCACAATTACAACAAATGATTAATTCATTACAAACTAAGAAAACAAATGTGTACTCCCTCCATTTTTATTTAAGTCTGCGTATTAGCATTGGTCAAAGTCAAGTTTTGTAACTCTCAGAAAGTTTATAAGAACAAATATTAACATATACAATAACAAATGAATACCATTAGATTCATTATTGAATGTACTTTCACATCGTACATATTTGTTATGGTAAATGTTTATATTTTTCTATGAACTTGGTCAAACTTTAGGAAGTTTGACTTCGGTCAAACCTAATATGCAGAGTTAATAAAAACGGAGGGAGTACTAGTAGTTACTAGTACTACTCGCTAGTTGCTTAGCCCAATCACCCAACACGCCACACGGGGAGTTCAGTGTCACAACATTTTGAGGTCAGCGGGAAAATCTCCCGCGACCCTGATTCGAGCAGTGCGAAGTTACCATCATAGCCTTCAGAACAGGCCTATGGATGACGCTTGGTAGGGGGCTGTTTTCATAACTTCAGGTTCACCCTACCCAGCCAACCCCACCCCAGCACCCAGAGTAGTACACCTGAATACTCCCCATTTTCTATCCCCACGGCAAAATGGTCTTCTGCACGGCACCACAGCCTTCGTGCTCCTCCCCTTCTACATTGGCACACTCGTCCACCGCAGAGCATCTTCCTCATCGACGACCTCGTACGCCGCACTAGAGCCAGTCCACCATCATCGTCGTACACGGAGCCTCTTCCCCGGCACCGTCTTCCATGGTCTCGGATCTGCTTCCCAGAGGCCGGCGCCAAGCATAGAAGCACCACCGTCGTGGACAATGAACTGACTCCCGTTGCCGACCATGATGCACAGAGGCCGCCGCGATCATCATTCTCCTCCTTGATTGGTAATGTGTGTATTGAATCACTTAGCGGTGCATGTGCAGTTCCAATTTTGTTCATACCTACCCTTCAAATTTCCTGGTTGCTATTGTTCCCGTAAAAGTAATTGGTTATAGCCTCTGTTGTCCAACAGAATATCATCTTATAATTGTACGTCGCTCCTATATCGCGCTGTGCTTGGGTAGGTTCTTCATCAGCAATCAGTAGTGTGGCAAATGATGGAATGTTTTCTAGAACTAGCAAGATGCCCATGCGTTGCACGGAATATCAAGATGCATTTGTATGAGTAGTCTATCTTGTGGGAGAAAAGGATGAACAAGGGAAGGCCTTATTTGCAAATCTGGAGAGGGGTGTGGGTATCTTTCTACAAAATTGCCATAGTTTCCTTCCTATCCATCGGATATAAATCGGATGGCCTATATTGCAGGATGGCAGGCACACCATCATCACCAACTCTGTTATTTAAAAGAGTAGAGACTAGAGAAGTAGAGATAAATAATAAATATTAAATAAATATAACAGTAGTGAAGAGAGTAGAGATAGCAGGGACGTCGGTAAAGGATTGCGCGCGCGGGAAAAAGTGGCCGGGCACGCGCTAGTTTTGGCGCGCGGCGTCCGACGCGCTTTATGAAATCCAACACCCTCCTACCGCTCCATGCCTTGCCACCACTCTCGCCTTGCTCTGTGCCTCGCCACCGCTCTCTCCCTGGTCTGTGCCTCACCAACGCTCTCTCCCCGCTCTTTCTCGCCTCGCCGCCCCCGCGCCACCATGCCACCGCCTTGCCGCGAAACTTGGGGATACCGCAACGTCCACGCACGCCCCTCCGGCGGCTTCTCCGCCGAGATCCGGTTCCGCGGGATGCACCTCGGCCTCAGCAATTTTGACACCGCCAACGAGGCCACCCGCATGTACGATGCAGCGGTGTGGAGCCTCCGGTGGCCTCATAGAACATTGAACTTCCCCAACGTGCTGGCGCGGGAGCGGGCGCAGGAGATCGCGCCTCTGCCACGGCTTATCACCGATGATGATCGTTGCGACAACCGGAGGCGGGAGCACCGTCTTGGCATCGCCGAGATGGACGAGGAAGCCATGGCGCTGTGGCGCCAACACTTCCCACAGGAGATCATCAACGAGCGCGAGTTCTACGCGCAAAGGAAGGCGGAGAGGGAGAAGAGGAGGGCGGAGCAAGCTGCCTATCGCGAGGACAAGTGTACGCGAAAAGCGGACGTTCAATTCAACATGAGGCTAGGAGCAACGTCACCCTGGGAATCTGACGATGATCAGTATCTTCACGCTTACATTGAGACGTCGGAGGAGGACATCACTGAGGAGGAGTCGGATAACGAGGAGTAGTTGAACTATCTAATTTTTTATCTATCTATGCTATATCTATGCTGAGAACTATCTATGTCTCTACTCTCTAGTCTCTACTCTCTATCTCTACTTCTCGATCTCAGCACTCCGGGCCCGCAAAAACTGGCTATTCTGGCCCTGTAAATGCTTTTTTAAAGCGCCGCACATTGCGATTCTATTGGAGATGCTCTAACATGGCACACGAGTGCTTTAATGTTGCCCACAAGATGCGTGAGTATTACTGTAGTATATTTTTCTTGCCATGTTGAGATTTTAAAACCATGAGTGCGAACTTGCAAAGGAGCAATGAAGACCAAACACGGCATATTGGGGACATCTTCAAGGAGCGTGGCAAGTTAAAGAGGAGCTGCACCAAACCTGTAAAATGAGATTTGGTAAGTAACACCCTTTCAATTACTTTCGTTTAGCTTCTACTAAATGGATCTAGCTTCTACTAAATGGATCTAGGTTGCTTTGAGTATTGATCTAAAAAAGAAGTAACTTCATGTCAAGATGCAGTTCCTGCGAGGAGGGAAGTATGGTCAACCTCGAGATCATATTTCCAAAATGAGGCTAGATTACACACAAGGTGCCATTTCCCTAATGATGTTGGATTAGACAAAAGGTGCAAATTCCCAGATGATGCTGGCTTACACACAAGCCAGGTGGAGTCGTCAACTGTTCGTGTCCTCGTGGCTCTAGTAAAGGATGAAAGAAAGTGTGCAGCAGCCCTTGAGAATGTAGTTGAGTTCCTGAAGAAGCGAAAAGAGCAATCATTCATTTGTATGGCATCCAGGAAATGTTTGGGCGTGTGGGCCCCCGTTTCAACAATATAGCATATTCAAGAATTATCCTACTCTATACTATCGCCTCTAAAAAACGTACACTATACAATAAAAATAATAAGCCATAGAAACATAGAATAATCCTACACTATACAATAAAGAAACTACAGCCGAATAACCCACTGGGCATTATAGTACGGCAACAGTGATAATAAAGCATACACAAATAGCAAATTACATACAGATGCTCTCTTCACCCAAGCCAAAGAAGAGATGAAAGAAGCCAGAAATAAGCTAGCAGAGGCAGAGCAGGCTAGGTGTCTCCTCCTATCTAAAACTGTTGTTAATACAAATTTTCCTTCATAATAGCTGGGTTCAAATGTTTATCCAGTCAGCATGCCTGTTGTGATGTCCGTGCATCTACTGATGTGGCACAAAATAAATTTTTTTCGGGTCATGTAATAACAGCAATTACTTTCCAAACAATAACGGACGAAGCATTGGACATGGTATAGTTCACGCACAATGCCAACATTCCAAGTTCAACTTCAACATCAAACTCATGTTCACAGGTATCTACACATTCATAGATAATGTCCATAACCATGATTCACTTCAAAGCCAAAAAAATGTGAGGAGAGTTATAAATAAAGAAAAACCTCTAGTTCCTGCTATCAGTGTGAGCACAACAAGTCAAGACCGTCGTAATTAATTATATTTTGGTCAATTTTTTGTGTTCTAAAATGCCAGCCGGCTCGCGGAAGGACGTGTTGCCAGCACACGCGCGGATTCAATGGAGGCAGGCGGGGCAGTCTGAAACCGGTTGCATGCAGCGAGGAGGCGTGTTCAGCCGGGCCTGCAGCAAGTAGGGCCCTCTTGGGCGATGTGCCGGTTCAATGCCTGCGCTATGAGAGGTCGCGTCCATGTCAGAGCAATCACTCCCTCCAGTCCTTTTTGTTTGGGTATAACAAAATCTCATTTTCCATTCACATTTTACAAGTAAAATTCGTGGACAAACTTTGACCCAAAATACAATGGGGACTAGTAAACCAGAATGGAGGTACTAGTTTTTTTATCAAAGAAGGGTTCCCCCCTTCCGATTTTCATTACTAAAAACCAACATCTAAACCATAGTGTTTGCCCTAGAACTACCGGGTTCAACATCTCGCAACATAAACCCATACAACCATACGCCAAGGAGGTAGTAGTTATGAATTCAATTTTCACTCCATACCAATCGTTCTAAAAACTACTTAGTACTTATAACGCGCCATTGAAAATCGGAACTCTTACCCCGCTAAAAAAATGATATTTTAAACGTGGCTACTCGATTTGTGGCAACTGGCGAGCCACCGCCTCCAGGTTGTTCACCTGTGGTCCCGACCATCAACTCCTATGGATCAAATTATCACACAAGCTGACTATTCCTACAAAGGTGCGCTCCACCACATACCCGGTACCCGCACATGCAGCATTCGTGCACCTAGGGTATTAGGGTTTATTTGTTAATGGTGCCTTTACGTAACTCTCATGTGTGCGAGACAGCGAGAGACCGACTGCGTGTGTGCGCCTCTTCTCGTTGTATATGTACTCCACCGTTTGTCTGGTGTCCAAAAAATTATACATTAGTAATAACTACTGGCGATGTGCCAATGCGTTGCCACACGATCAAAGTAGATTAATACATATTCACCGATTTGATAGAAAAAGAGTCTAGTTTTGAAATACGTATATCACTAAAAATATGTTATGTTTCACTCAAAATATATTCCTTTGGCGGTTTTGATGAGATAAGGGAGGAATGTTGTTGGTTTCAAGATTCGAGAAGTGGTATATCTCTAATTTATACTCTTACTGGAAAGATGGCCGTGCGTTGCAAGGAACATCAAGATATTGTGGGAGAAAAGGATGAACGAGGGAAGGCCTTATCTGCAAATGTGGAGAGGAGTGTGGGTAAATTACCATAGTTTACTTCCTATCCATTAAATATAGATCGGACGACCTATATTGCAGGATGGTAGGCACACCATCATCACCGACTATGATTTCTATAAGAGTAGAGATAAAAAACAGAGTTGGTGATGATGGTGTGCCTGCCATCCTGCAATATAGGCCGTCCGATTTATATCCGATGGATAGGAAGGAAACTATGGCAATTTTGCAAAAAGATACCCACACCCCTCTCCACATTTGCAAATAGGGCCTTCCCTCATTCATCCTTTTCTCCCACAAGATAAACTACTCATACAAATGCATCTTGATGTTTCGTCCAACGCATGGGCATCTTGCTAGTTGTTGCAAAAAGCCCATGTGTGTGTGTGTGTGTTGTGTGTGTGTGCGAGAGAGGGGGAGAGGAGGATGATAGAGTGCATGTGTGACAAAGACACAAAGAGTATGTGTGCGAGAGGTATCAGCTTAAAATGAGGCGATAGTGTGTGTGTACACGATCGAGAGGGCGTGTCTCAAGAAGGGACGAAAAATCTACATAGATACAAGGAGCACGAGAGAGACATGTACGCGATAGTGGAAGCATGAGTGTTTGGGTGTATAAACCTATCTGGAGGCTAGTCGATCAATGTTTGTGAGAGAAATACGGGTCGGGGGTGCAAAAGCGAGAGTTTTGTGTGTGTGTGTGTGTGAGAGAGACGGTAGTCGGGAAGGGGAGTGGAAGCAGGAGTTGTGTGTGCGTATGTGTGTGAGAGAGAGGGGGAGTTTGTCTGATCGGTAAACAAATGAATAATGTCAGTTTTATAAATGGGATGGAGACCAAAAGGAGACCGCAACAAATGTTGTGTCTGCAAGAGAGAGTAAGTTTAGTGGTATGGGTCATATCTAGAGACATATAGGGTATGTGAGAGAACCCCATAGAGATAAACACAAAGTGAAAGACGAGTGAGATTGTGTGTGTGGCGGTGAAAAAGAAAGCTTAGGTACCTAGTGATACCAGAGAACAGTAGAGACATGAGAGATAATGAAAATCATGTAATGTATAGTGATAGGGAGAGTGTGACACTTCTCAAGGGAGACATCGAGAGACCATGTTTGCGAAGATAGGAGAAACATGAGGTGAGTGTGCGGGTGAGCTGGAAAAAAGAGAGTGATAGCTACATGAAGGAGCATGCGAGAGAGATGGGCGTGAAAGGAGTCAACATAAAAGGCATTCAAATATTTGAATTAGAGATGATGATAGATGTAATTCATACTCAAACCAAAATTGATCTATCAAACATGCATACTCATATAAATTCACGCACATCTATGTTATTTAATATGTAGATATTACTAATCCATACATTTTAGTAGAACATAATTTGGTTTAAATTTT
The DNA here is from genome assembly GCF_018294505.1 of Triticum aestivum. Taxonomy (NCBI): domain Eukaryota; kingdom Viridiplantae; phylum Streptophyta; class Magnoliopsida; order Poales; family Poaceae; genus Triticum; species Triticum aestivum. The sequence goes on from NC_057813.1 coordinate 234,810,712, forward strand.
TTGAATTCAACCTTATGATTTTCAGATCAATGTATTTGTAAATCATATTATACATATAAAGGAGCAAAATTCTTTGTTGTGCTTTTGAAAGTATATATAACAAAATGATGTATATAGAATTTTATTCCAATCGAAAATGGATCCCGGCCAAACAAAAATAGAATACAAACTGGATTCGAATTGAGTTGGCACGGTAAACGTGCACTCTTGATCTGCAAAAGTTTGAACAAAGCCGGGAAAGTCACAGTAACCACCCGAAACCAAAATATGCGAGATGGAAATTACTACCTATCCCTGACACGCAAAGCCTATCGGCTCGATTTCTATAGGTTTCGATAGGGGTAGGTTTGTAATTTCACTCAAACGTGACATAACTGCCTCTCGCCCGGATTCACACACGGTGGGCACCAAAGTACAGTGTCTCCTTGACCGAAGTCGACTCCCTCCCCGATTCATACACGGTGGGCGCCAAAACAAACGGCAAATATTCGGTGTATGCGAGATTACCGTCCTATCCCCAACCGACAAATATTGCTGTGATGTAGGAAATTTTAAACGGGGGCTAAGTTTGTAATTTTCCTCGCATTTTGAGACAAGCGTGTCGTGAAGACATGGTTCCCCCCTTCTGCTCTCTCTCCATTTCCCCATTCGTACTCCGTGGGCGCCAAAACACCCTCTCCACCCCAGCCTCCTCCATCTGCCACCACATCCATCATCGTCCTCCTCCACATGCCGGAGCTGATACCCCGACAGTGTCGTCCATTACAAGAGATCAACCTCTCACATCCACGGCTTCAGACTAGGATCCTTGCATCCCGTCCTCTCGCTTCATCCCCGTCTTTGTCCACCTTGCCGGCGCCGCTCCTACAACCGTCTCGTCCACCGCGCCCTGCCGCCACCATCTACCCTCCTAGATCTGCTTCCATGCCGCTGACAGCCATTGCTACCGTAGCACCATCAAATTCTCAGCAGATGCATACATGGTGCCGCACTAGAGGCGGTACTCTTTAGTATCTGCTCAACTTATTTATCACAGCAAGAAAATAGATCGCCACTGCTTTACTCTAATTTCTTGTCCATCACTTGTTAGTAGAAAGCAAACATTAGTTGCGAACTTGCCTTTGTCCGGTTTGCACCTTCAGATCCGCCATGGCACGCTCAACACTATACTCCAATTCTTATGGTTTTCCCCTTCTATATTCCACACTAGTTAAATGACAGTAGACTAAATTTGAAAATTGGGTCAGTCGATTTTTGGGACTCGCCGGAGTTCGCCGGTATGAAGGAAGGGGCTCGGGTGGGGATGGTGGTTTGTGGGAGGCGGTGGTGGGGCCTCGCCGAACGAAGAAAACTTGACGTGGGTGGGGGCGGGGGTGGGGGTGGGGGTGGAGGAGGAACATAGGCGGTGGGGGCGGTTCAGGGGAGGGAGGGAGGGGGGGGGGGTCGGGGCCGGTGGTTCGGCCGGCGGCCCATGCGGTGTTCTGTATGGGAAGAATCAAAGACGAGGAAGAAGAACGGTTAGGAGACGTAGGATCTTCATCCAACCGCCTGAAATGGTCGACTGACCCAAATGACAAAAGTCACACAACTTGCATGCATACATGCCTTTATATTCAGTATCATCATCGTAGCTGCTTAGCAGTGCTCCTAAATCCATCAAGCTAAACAGCGTGCCACTCATAATTCCAAACTTGTTGCTCAAATCCGAATCTGATATGATGTTGATATTACTAAAACAGATAATGTTTAATTGGTCAGTTAATGTTCCTACTTTACTTTCGAAAAGCACGTGCAACACATATAGAGAGACAACAGGGAGTTGCATTCTTAATGCGCTCTGGTTCATCATGTGTCGGCACTGCGCAACGAACATTTTATTATCCAAAATCTGCTTGCTCTTCTTTAGCATGTTCCTCTTCCATTCTTCTTTAATAAGTACTCTCTCCGTTCCTAAATTCAAGTCTTTGTATAGATTCCACCATGGACTACATATGGAGCAAAATGAGTGAATCTACACTCTAAAATGTATCTGTATACATCTGTATGTGATCCACAGTGGAAATCTCTACAAAAACTTATATTTTGGAATGGAGGGAGTATGATAGTTGTACAATATGTTCCTTGTAGTGAAGATGAGCAGGGACATTTGCAGTGTAGAGGTCTATACGGTCGGTTGTGATGGACACTTTGAACTCTTCGGGCCTCTTTGATTCATAGGATTTTGTAAACATAGGAATAGGAATTGTAGTGGCCTGCCCACTTGAATCCCATAAGATTAGCAAGGAAATGCGGGGAGCCGTGTCGCCTTTGAGAGTTACACTGATATTAACAGTACCGCACCTTTAGTTGAAGAGAGCTAGTATCCAAAGCCATTCTAGCTGTACCGGCAATACTAGCACATATATTCCAGCAAGTTCCACTTTGCAGATTTTACTTGTATGCTTACGGTTTTCCCGTTATATCCACACTATGATCTGTGTAGCTGCTTTGTGTCGCACTAGCAGCAGTCCACTCTTGAAGCTAAAAAACACACCAATCATAAGTCCAAATCTTACTTCTTCAAATACAAATTGTGATATGATACTGATATTAGTTAACAGACACACATTTAATTGGTCAGGTAATGCTCCCACTTGATTTTCCAAATGCATGTGGCCACATATAGAGAGACATCATGGAATTGCATTTCTTTGGGCGCTGTGATTCATCATGAGTGGGCAACCAACATTGTATGCAATAAAGCAGAACCTCAAGAATATGCTTCCTCTTATGTTCTTTAACATGTTCCTCTTTTGTTATTCTGTATTTAGTACGTACATTATGTTCCTTGTCAGGAAGGGGAGCAGGGACATCTGCAGTCAACAGCTGATAGAGCTGGCCTGTACGTGATCGATAGGCTTTCAATTAGTAGCGGCAATACAACACCGTATTTTCTAGACAGTTCCACTTTCCCGATTTATATATCGTGGTTATGGTGTACCCTTTTATGTACACTACAATCTGCCTAGTTGCTGGGTGCTCTTGTTATCATGGTTTGGCAATAAACTCTCTATACATTATATTATGAACCTATCATCTGCCAACTATCCTTACTTCTGGAGCCTATTTTTTTGTGTACTTGTGCCAAATTATATTAATGCACGCACCATATTACAGCACACATGCGCTCTCTCATCAGAATCCAGTGATAGAACACAAGGGTTTACAGGGGCGCCGCTATATTAGAATATCCTCTGCATTACAAAGATAATATCACTACTATGTTTTCATGCTTCTTAGATATTATACGTAATCACAGTGAATATCAAAATCTGCACATCAGAAGAATATCGTGGAACACTGCAACGACTTACAAAATTGGCACCAAATTGAGTGGCATTCTGGATGCAATGAAACTCACACGCTCCCCACCTATAGATTCTTGTTCAAAATATGATCCTAATGAATATTCTGACCTCGAGGAGTCAAAGGCGGATGGCCTGTCCTGTTCACCCATCAAGGTGCCTGTTCTAATTTGGCAAGGTTTTATTGATTCCGCGTATCTTGCATAAGTTGTCTTACATTTCTTCTACTTTGTTGCACCGCCATCTGCTTAGTTTACTCATCATATATGTCAAGATGCCACGCCCATCCATTATCAATACATATTCCATCTGTCATCATACCATGTTTTTTCACTCAAATGTTGTTCTTGTGCATCAGACAACAAAAAGGAAGAGGGTGATTGCCGAACCTGAAGGAGCAGCATCAACGTCCTTAAAAAACATGGTGCTACTGGAGAAATCAGACAACACCCCACTTATATTGGCTCTACAACTAGTGACACAAAACGTAGGACCGACTCCAGCAGACTATACCCATACTTTACTGGACACACCACTAGCCCCACCACACAGGACCTGCACTCCAGCAAAAGGTATGCCGATTTCAGTTGCCATAGCACCAGCCGCACCACAGAAAAATCTCACTCCAGCAAAAAGTACAGCAAGTCCACCGGTCGAAGACCTATCCCAACCGCAGAGACGGCCAATTCCTGCAGATTGGAACCCCATTCTAGTTATTCCCAGTTTAAAAGACAATGCTTTCAATGTTTTTAGGGACTACGTGCATATATTGCCATCATGGGAAGATTATAGTGAAGACAAACACCATTTTCACATCTTCCTGTACCACTTACGTGTAAGTGCTATTATTCATGGTGATTATTTTCCTGTTTTTTGTTGGTTTAACACTGAGGGAGTCCTGGATTAGGGGGTCCTCAGACAGCCGGACTATATGCTTATGCCGGACTGTTGAACTATGAAGATAGAAGATTGAAGACTTCGTCCCGTGTCCAAGTGGGACTCTCCTTTGCGTGGAAGGCAAGCTTGGCAATTCGGATATGCAGATTCCCTTCTCTGTAACCAACTCTGTGTAACCCTAGCCCCCTCCAGTGTCTATATAAACCAGAGGGTTTAGTCCATAGGACAACAACAATCATAATCATAGGGTAGCTCCTAGGTCTTAGTCTCTACGATCTCGTGGTAGATCAACTCTTGTAATACTCATACATCAAGATCAATCAAGCAGGAAGTAGGGTATTACCTCCATAGAGAGGGCCCGAACCTGCGTAAACATCATGTCCCCCGCCTCCTGTTACCATTAGCCTTAGACGCATAGTTCGGGACCCCCTACCCGAGATCCACCGGTTTTGACACCGACATTGGTGCTTTCATTGAGAGTTCCACTCTGTCATCACTGTAAGGCTTGATGGCTCCTTCAATCATCTACAACGATGCGGTCTAGGGTGAGGTTTTCCTTCCCGGATAGATCTTCGTATTCGGCGGCTTCGCAGTGCAGGCCAACTCACTTGGCCATCTGGAGCAGATTGATAGCTACGCCCCTGGCCATCAGGTCAGGTTTGGAAGCCTGAACTACACTACCGACATCCGTGGAGACTTGATCTTCGACGGATTCGAGCCCATGACAGGTGCACCCTACAGCCACGATGAGCGTGACCTAGATCTGCCACCGGATGGTGTTCAGGAGACCCCACCTACAGCTGCCCTGGCTTTAGATCCAGTGCAGATCACGCCATTCGAGGACGGGAGTATGGACCCTCCCACGGAAGCCGCGCACCTAACGGCGATAGAGCCGAACACGGATTTCGCTTCCAATGAGGTCCGTGTCATTGGACCCTCAGACTCGCCTCCGAACATAGGCTCCGAACCACGTGTATCCGCACCCATCGGATCTAACTGGGCGCCGATCATGGAGTTTAGCTCCACGGATATCTTCCAGCACTCGCCCTTGGGCGACGTGCTAAACTCATTAAAATCTCTCTCGTTAGGAAATTCTTGGTCGAACTATGTCCGGCTTGAGTGGGAAGCGGACGACGAAGGAATTCTTTACCCACCCACCGCCCACTTAATAGCCACTATCGATGACTTAACCGACACGCTTGATTTTGACTCTGAAGACATCAATGGTGTGGACGACAATGCCGGAGAAGAATGGGAACCACCGCCCCCAGGGCGCTGGACAACCACCTCATCATATGACATATATATGGTGGACACACCCAAAGAAAGCAATGGCGAGGATAAAAAGGATGCAACGGAGGATAATCCTCTTGAAAAGCAAACAAAGCACCGACGTCAACGGCGCCACTCTAAACCCCGCCATAGCAAAAACAGCGATACCGGCACAAGAAAGAATAACACCCCGGACGATGCTAAAGATAACGACGACCCTGTAGACCCAGCGATGGAATAGGACGAGCAAGGGGACAGAAAACACAGTCCGAGGCCGCTGTCCGAACATAGCGATGCCGTAGACAAAACTTGTAAACCTGTCTCCGGAGAGGAGGATAGTTCGGACGACAATGCACGCATCATCCCGGGAAAACACTTGAAACAAGAGCACCTCCACAACAGACTTATTGCCACCGCGAGGAGCTTGAAGAAGCAGAAGCAACGGCTTAAAGCCGCACATGATATGCTCAACCATAGATGGAACGAAGTGCTCGACACTGATGAAAGATACGGCGGTCATCGCCAGACAAAAGAGCTACCCAAAGCGTAAGTTGTTGCCCGAATTCGACGACCAGGCTATCGCGCCCATTCCACCGAAAAACAATACGGCTAATCTGCCGAACCGACCACCCCGTGGTCGAGACGGAGCAGCTAATGACGCTGCACACAAGTCAACACACGATCTACGTGAGAACCTGGACAAAAGAGCTGGTATGACCAGGTCCATCTATGGATCTAGGAAACGTGTTCCTATGCAGGATCACGGCCACCAAACTATCTATATTGATCGACTACCAGCTCAGAATCAACACCCAACACTACAACCATCGGACCCACGTCACGACACATCCAAGTACAAGGGCACCGCACACCCCCTGTGCTTCACCGATGAGGTGCTGGATCATGAATTTCCAGAGGGGTTTAAACCCGTAAACATTGAGGCATACAACGGAACGACAGACCCTGCAGTCTGGATTGAGGACTTTATTCTTCACATCCATATGGCTCGCGGAGATGATATCTACGCCATCAAATACCTGCCCCTCAAGTTGAAAGGACCAGCTCGGCAATGGTTGAAAATCCTCCCTGAAAATTCCATTAGAAGCTGGGAGGAACTCGAGGACGCTTTCAGGTCTAATTTTCAAGGGACATATGTCCGACCTCCGGATGCAGAAGATTTAAGTCACATAATTCAACAACCTGGAGAGTCAGCCCGTAAGCTTTGGAACAGATTTCTCACCAAGAAGAACGAAATCGTCGACTGTCCGGATGCCGAAGCCCTAGCAGCTTTCAAACACAGCGTCCGGGACGAATGGCTTGCCAGACACCTTGGCTAGGAAAAGCCAAGGACAATGGCAGCCCTAACAACTCTTATGACCCGCTTTTGCACGGGCGAGGACAGTTGGTTGGCCCGCAGCGGCACCAGCGATCCAGGCACATCCAAAATCAGGGATGGCAATGGAAAATCGCGACGCAATAAAAACAAGCGTCGAGATAATGAGGATAGCCCAGACAATACATCGGTAAACGCCGGATTCAGGGGCTCTAGACCCGGTCAACGGAAAAAGCCATTTAAAGGCAACAGAGTGGTCCGTCCAGCCTAAATAAAATTCTAGACAGGTGCTATCAGATTCATGGCACCCCCGAGAAACCTGTGAGTCACACCAACAGAGAATGTTGGGTCTTCAAGCAGGCCGGCAAGCTAAACACCAAACACAAAGGGAGGGAGCCGCCAAGTGAAGATGAGGACGAACCTCGTCAGTCGAACACTGGGGGACAAATTTTTTTCCATCGGAGGTCAAAACGGTGGACATGATTTACGCCACTCACATACTAAAGAGGAAGCGCATACGTGCTCTCTGAGACGTACATGCTATAGAGCCCGTCGCCCCCAAATTCAGCCCATAGTCGGCCTGCCTGATCACTTTCGATTGCAAGGATCATCCGACTAGTTTCCGACATGGAGGTTCGGCTGCCTTGGTGCTCAACCCAATAATCTACGGCTACCATCTCACCCGAGTCCTTATGGACGGCGTCAGCAGTCTTAATCTGATATATCAGGACACTGTCCGCAAGATGGGGATAGACCCCTCAAGAATCAACCAAAGCAATACTACCTTTAAAGGAGTAATACCAGGCGTACAGGCCCGCTGCACGAGCTCTTTAACATTAGAGATTGTATTCGGTTCTCCCGACAACTTTCAAGCGAAGAACTAATCTTTGACATCGCTCCGTTCCGAAGCGGCTATCATGCACTACTCGGAAGAACGACCTTCGCTCGTTTCAATGCAGTACTACATTACGCTTATCTCAAACTTAAGATGCCCGGTCCACGTGGCGTCATCACAATCAGTGGAAACAGAGAGCGTTCTCTTCGTGTGGAAGATTACGTGGCGGCTCTAGAAGCCGAACCACTGAACGGCCTTTCCAACCCGAGTAACGCATCGGTCTTCGAGACCACGGACACAACTAGACGTGTCCGGTGCACACCTAGTTGTAGCAGCCCAGATAAACCTGAGCTTGATTAACGGCTATGCCCCCATATGTGATGCTGGGGGCTGCCCGCATGTAAAAAATCCATAGTTCGACTCGACCCTATTTACACTCAAGAGATCGAATTTTCACGGTTTATTAAGATTAACCGACTCTACACACGGTGAAAGTGCAACTATCCCTAGGTGGTTTTGGTAATTCATAACAACATATAGCTCATTGAGCTAATGCTATTCCAAGACAAATATTTCAGGAAAGCTCAATGAATGGCATGGCACGGATGATGAAAGTGGATCCCTCAAAATATTAAGGACAAAGGATTGGCTCAAGCTCAAAAGTTCAAGATGCTACATTTTAAATTTTAGTGATCCAAGATCACATTGAGTCTATAGGAAAAGCCAATACTATCAAGGAGGGATGAGGTGTTGCTTAAAGAGCCTCTTGCTTCAAGTGCTTAGTGATATGCTCCAAAAACCCTCAACTACTTTCTCACATCCACATATGACCTAAACCCAAAGTCAAAATCGGTCCTACCGATTCATTCTATCCGGCGCCACCGAGTTCAAATGTCATAGCCACTGCCACAAACCCTAGGCAAACCGGTCTCACCGATAGGGATCTCGGTCTAACCGAGATGGGATTGTAATCTCTCTGTTTCCCTTCGTAACGTTTCGGTCTAACCGAAGTGAGCGATCGGTCCCACCGAGATTGCAATGTAAACTCTCGGTTTCCCTTTCGTAACATTTCGGTCTCACCGAAAAGAGCGAACCGGTCCCACCGAGTTTACCTGACCAACTCTCTGGTTAGCTAATTACCAAAATCGTTCTCACCGAGTTTGTGTAATCGGTCTCACCGAGATTATGTTATGCCCTAACCCTAACCATATCGGTCTTACCGAGTTGCATGTCGGTCCCACCGAAATCACTAACGGTCACTAGGTTTACTGAATCGGTCCGACCGAATTTGTTGATTCGGTCCCACCAAGATTGGTAAATTGTGTGTAACGGTTAGATTTTGTGTGGAGGCTATATATACCCCTCCACCTCCTCTTCATTCATGGAGAGAGCAATCAGAACAAACCTACACTTCCAACTTACCAGTTCTGAGAGAGAACTACCTACTCATGTGTTGAGGCCAAGATATTCCATTCCTACCATATGAATCTTGATCTCTAGCCTTCCCCAAGTTGCTTTCCACTCAAATCTTCTTTCCACCAGATCCAAATCCTATGAGAGAGAGTTGAGTGTTGGGGAGACTATCATTTGAAGCACAAGAGAAAGGAGTTCATCATCAACGCACCATTTGTTACTTCTTGGAGAGTGGTGTCTCCTAGATTGGCTAGGTGTCACTTGGGAGCCTCCGACAAGATTGTGGAGTTGAACCAAGGAGTTTGTAAGGGCAAGGAGATCGCCTACTTCGTGAAGATCTACCGCTAGTGAGGCAAGTCCTTCGTGGGCGACGGCCATGGTGGGATAGACAAGGTTGCTTCTTCGTGGACCCTTCATGGGTGGAGCCCTCCGTGGACTCGCGCAACCGTTACCCTTCGTGGGTTGAAGTCTCCATCAACGTGGATGTACGATAGCACCACCTATCGGAACCACGACAAAAACATCCGTGTCTCCAATTGCGTTTGAATCCTCCAAACCCTTCCCTTTACATTCTTGCAAGTTGCATGCTTTAATTTCCGCTGCTCATATACTCTTTGCATGCTTGCTTGAATTGTGTGAAGATTGCTTGACTTGTGCAAAGATAGCTAAAATCTGCCAAACTCTAAAATTGGGAAAAGGTTAAGTTTTTAATTGGTCAAGTAGTCTAATCACCCCCCCTCTAGACATACTTCAAGGTCCTACAAGTGGTATCAGAGCTTTGGTCTCCATTTGCTTTGATTTCCATAGCTTTTGGTGGTCATAGCCTTGGTTTCACAACCTAGGAGAGTATGGCGTCTAGCGAGGGAAATTATCACCGTAGAGGTCCTTACTTTGATGGCACTAATTTTGCTAGTTGGAAGCATAAGATGAAAATGCATATTCTCGGACATAACCCCGCCGTTTGGGCTATTGTGTGTATTGGCTTGCAAGGTGAATTCTTTGATGGGAGAGAGCCGAACCGTGAAGCTAGTGCGGATGAATTGAAGATGCTGCAATACAACGCTCAAGCTTGTGATATCCTCTTCAATGGCTTGTGCCCCGAAGAATTCAACAAAATCAGCCGTCTTGAGAATGCAAAGGAAATTTGGGATACTTTGATTGATATGCATGAAGGTACCGACTCCGTCAAGGAATCCAAGTTGGATGTGCTCCAAAGTCAGCTTGACAAGTTCAAAATGAAGGATGGTGAAGGTGTCGCTGAAATGTACTCTAGGCTTGCTCTTATCACAAATGAGATTGCCGGCTTAGGAAGTGAAGAGATGACCGACAGATTCATCATCAAGAAGATCCTAAGAGCATTGGATGGAAAATATGATACCGTGTGCACATTGATCCAAATGATGCCAAATTACAAAGATCTCAAGCCAACGGAAGTCATTGAAAGAATTGTTGCTCATGAGATGTCACTCAAGGATAAGGAGGAACTTCACAACAAGTCAAGTGGTGCTTACAAAGCCTCATGTGAAGCCCCCACATCATCAAGTGAGAAACAAACCTTCAATGAAGAATTGAGCTTAATGGTGAAGAACTTCAACAAATTCTACAAGAGTAGAAGCAAAGAAAGAAGCTCTAAGTCAAGGTCCTACAATGACAAAAGATCTTCTAGTCGAGAGTGCAATTGCTACAATTGTGGGAGACCCGGACACTATTCCAATGAGTGTACGGCACCCTACAAAAGAAGAGAAGATTCTCCAAAAAGAAGAAGTAGAAGAGAAGAATCACCACCAAGAGAGAAGGAGTAGAGATGATCGTTATGAACGAAGACCCTCACGGAGAAGCAAGGATTCGGAAAGGAAGGACAAGTCATCAAAGAGCTACACAAAACGAAGACATCAAGCTCATGTTGGTGAATGGGTATCCGGCTCCGACTCCGACAATCACTCCGAGAGAAGCTATCACTCCGACTCCGAATATACTCAAGATGAAGGTGTTGCCGGTCTAGCACTTGTGTCAACCAACTCCTACGACATATTTGATTCACCAAATGAAGGAATTGGAAGATGCTTCATGGCCAAAGGTCCTAAGGTAACACACCCCGAGTATGTTGATTTTAATAGTGATGAAGATGACTTGTTAGGTGATGATGATTTACTTATTGACAACTCTAGTAATGAATACTATGATGAAACGTCAATTAATCATGCTAATCAAGATAAAACGAATGACAATGATAAGGAGAAGATTGAGCTTCTAACTAAAGAACTAAACACTCTTAAGTTAGCTCATGAAACTATCTTCGAAGATCATCGAGAACTTTTAAGGGCTCATGAGAAGTTACGCTTTGAAAAGCTCAATCTTGAGCAAGAGCATGAGTTCTTAAAGGCAATCAATGATGATCTCCGTAAGAAAAGTTCTTCTTACATTGCCAAGCGTTTACTCTTATCTACTTACATGCCTCAAGTCAAGTCTAGTAACAAGAACAAGAAAGATTCTTCCTCTAGTAGTAACAATAATAATGCTAAATCCAATATTGTTGCTTCTAGTAGTTCTCTTGATTCCACTAATGATTCTCTTAGCCAAGTTACACTTGAGCAAGAAAATAGCTTATTGAAGGGAATTATAGAGAAAGGTGTATACAAGAGCCTTGCCGGGAGTAAGCAATTCGAGGAAATTGTACGCAAGCAAGGAAGGCACCGGAAGAATCAAGGTGTTGGTTTTGAACGAAAGTTCAATGCCAATGGAGTTGAGTGGGAAGAAGATCAATACCCCAAGACGAAGTTTGTTCCTCAACAAGAGAAGTATGATCCTACTTCCTTCAAGGGAACACAAGCACAAGATGATCTTCCACCACAAGACCACAAGAACAAAGGCAAGGACAAGCTTCAAGAGGAGATTGATGCATTTGAAGAAGCACCTAAGGCCTTGGTCAAGTGGGTTCCCAAGACTACGTCAAGTTCTACTTCATCAAGTACAACTACAACTCCAAGGATTCCCATCAAGATGATGTGGATCCCGAAGAAGAAGAACTAGAGTGTTCTTGAGGGTGACTCCGCCAACATTCTTCACTCATATCATTATGGCAAGGACAAGTGCAATCAACTTCCATATCTTGCACTAGTTCAAGGAGTCACAAACCCTCATGTTGGTAAGGCAAGGGACAAGGTAACCTAATGTTTTCATGGACATCATCTTGTGTGTGCATCACTCTATGTCTATGGATATTCTTGTTTGTTCCTTGTGGGACTAACCCATGTAGGTATTGAAAGTGCAACTCACTCCAAAGGATTGCTCCAAATGATCTACATCAACATTGAGCATCCACATCTTCAACACCTACATGAAGTCATCATCGACAAAACCCAAGGTTAGTTCATCCCTCTAAGGGGGGATCTCACATCTAGGGGGAGCTTAACTCTAAGAATTGAGTCAAAGCAACTCTAATGATGTGAACACATCAATGCATTATGTAAAAGTGGTAACCCCACTTGAGCTTAAACGATGAGTATGACCTATGATCAAATGTTCTCATTTGACTCCTAAGTCAATATACTCATATATAGATGACCTAGTCATCGCCAATTGTTTGATAGATGCTAGAATTGGTTGTGCATGCTTTGCCACATATTTCATTTGCCATTTTATTGTGTGAGCATGTTGGTTGCATATTTTACTCATTCGAGGACATCCACTTGTTGTTTTGATTGATTGGTTTCTTTTTCTTTGGCCAAGTGGATGGACAAGAATGCCTAAGAACCTTCTCTAGCTATCTATGCTTTTCTCGTCTCAAACTCTATTCATGCTACATCACAAAATTTGATCAAGTCAGATTCGAACCACTCTGTGTGAGGAGCACTCGGAGTCCCCGATTCGTCATAGACTTAAACTTCCAAAACTTCTTTGTGCTTTTCGGTCTGACCGATTCTTCCATTTCGGTCATACCGAGATCACTAAGTCGATCTAGGTTTTCAATCTCGGTGCAACCGATTTGAACTTTTCGGTCACACCGAGTTGCTGTAACTGTCAACAGTTATGCATCTCGGTGCCACCGAGTCGTTCCACTCGGTCACACCGACAGTGTCGGGCTATATATTCACACGGGCAAAAATTTGGAAAACTTTCTCCAAACCTCTTCGCCCGCGCATAGCTCGCTCTGCCTTCTAGGTCTCCGGATCGTCGACTTCGTCGCCAGCCGCCTCCTGTCGCTGGTCTCCGCCGCCGTCAACGGATTTCATCTCCGCCGTTGCCACCGTAGCGAGTTCATCGCCGAACTAGGGTATGAACTCGATCACAGTGCTATCCTCGTATGATTCTCAGCACATTGTGTTCATTATGATTCTTGCCACGATTGAAACACCTCTATCCAGTCAAAACAATCCTTAGAATAGATGCGATTTGAAAATTTAGGGTTAGGTTTCCGCCGAAACCATCTCGGACCCACCGAGTTGAAAAACTCGGTCCCACCGATTCGGCTAACGCCATTGCACTAGTAACTCTTGGTCTGACCGAGAATTTCTAATCGGTGTGACCGATTTTAGAACCTTGTGAAACCCTAGCAGTCTTGGTGCCACCGGACTGTGACTCGGTCTGACCGAGTTCACTAGTTTAGGTTCCAAAACTGCTTCGGTATCACCGAGTTTGAAAATCGGTTGATCCAAGATGCTTTCTGTGGAAAACTAAAACTAAGTTTTTGAATCATTCTTTTGCAAAAATCTCTGCATTTTGTGATGCTCATCCATTCTATCTCATCTATAACTATTCACAGGGTCAGCAGTCAGTGTATTCAACATGTCAGACCAAAGTGACAGCCAGAGCAAGTCAGAAGAGCAGATTCACATGAGTGAGGGCACTCGTCCCTCTAGTTCCTCAGACGATGGAAGCAGAAGCACTCCTAGCAATTTGCCCAAAGCAGCCACAAGAGCCAGAAGGAAGAGAACCTTAGACTCTGATGATCAGGACTATGTGGCAGCTGAAGATGAGGCTACTTCCAAGAAGGTAGTGCTCAAAAAGGAGTATGGCTTAGCAAAGACCACAAAGCCTGGACTTAATAGGAAGGTCCCTGCCAAGAGGACACCTATGCTGAAGGTCAGAGGATCAACACAAGTACCTGAAAAACCTGATCCCAAAGAGCCAGCTGCAGAAGGAAAGAAGAGGAAGGAAAGGGTTAGAAAGACCATGGCCAGAGTTGTTGGACAACCTTCCATGATGGAAGAGGAGGAGGAAGAAGAGGTTGCTGCACCAGCACCCAAGGCACGAAAGCTGATGGGTGATGCTATAAGGTCAGGGGCTACAACATCAAAGCCCAAAGAAGCACCCAAAGCTGCCTCCAAGCCCAAGAATGCACCAAAGAGGAATACCAGGAGTATACCAGCTGCTGAGAAGAACAAGGCCCCAGTGCGTGAAGTTGCTGCTGAGGAAGATGATGAAGGACAAGTCCTGAGGAAGCTCAAACCCAAGATTCCAGACCACAATGATGCTCATCCTGTGGCTGAGAACATGAATATCAGGAGAGACTCAGGGTTGAGGCTATGGAGAGAGTCAGATCCATATGCCACCAGGAGAAGGACTGCTGTTGATTACAGGTTCCACACAAAGGAACAACAGGATTTCTATGAGACAATCTTGTTGGACAAGAAGCCTATAGTGTGTGATATGAGGTGGGTCGACTGGACCTACATAAAGGAGAATGAAGAACATTATCCTGGAGTGTATGACAACTTCAGTGCGTGTGGAGTTGCAGACTTTGTTGGGCAGAAGCTCACAAACTGGAATGATGAGCTCATTATGCAATTCTACTCCACAGCACATTTCTATCCAGATGGCAGGATAGTTTGGATGTCTGAAGGTACGAGATACCAATCAACTATTGAGGAATGGGCCAATATGATCAATGCCCCAAAGGAGAGTGAAGATGACTTGGACGTTTATGCCAAGAAAAAGATGGATCACAATTCTATGTCACATATGTACAAGGAGATCCCAGACAAAGCTCTTGAGACTTTAAAGTTTGGGTCAGTCCATTTTCTTCTGTCAGGGCTGCCAACGATCAACTGGATCCTAAGGCACACTCTTTTGCCCAAGTCAGGTGACCACAACATGATCAGAGGGCATGCAATTAATTTGCTACACATATTTGATGTGCCACAGAAATTCAAGGTCATGAGCCTCATGGTTGAGACTATCAAGAGGACAGCAGCAGACCAAAAGAGAAGTTGTGGATATGCCCCACAAATTCAGGAGTTGATTAACTCAAAGATGGGCACAGGAAAATATCTGTTGGATAAGGAACACTTTGTTCTCTATCCAGACTTTGAGGACAATCAAGTTGTGATGAATGAGAATGAACCATCATCAGTACAAGCTCAAGAGAAGAAGGAGAAAGCAAAGAAAGAGAAGGCTGCCAAGATGCCAACTCAAGAGGAGGCATCTGAGTACTTTTTGAAGAACAAGCAGGACCAGCTTGGTTACTTGATAGCATCAACTCTGAGGATTGAGAAGGGGTTGGCCACCCTAACTCAAAACCAGGAGAGCCTGGAAAGAATCATGGAACAAAAATTCTATGATTTAGATGTCAAAGTAACTGAGATTCAGTCAGTTGTGGAGCAGCTACAGGATGACATGCAGGAGAGGAAGGGCAGGACAACTACTGATGCATTTGCCAGAGTGCCTCGAGCTCAGAGATCAGCTGCAGAGCCAGTAACAGACACCAGAGTCACTTCATCTGCACCAGCTACAGCTCCAGTGCAACCAGCTCCAGCACCAACTCCTTCAGCTCCATCCACATCAACTGAAGTCTTCGTCCAAGGAGCCATCTCTACACCACCAACTGAAGACCAAGCCTGAGAGACGATATAGTACTATGCATTTTCTAGGAACTTTTTGGTAACTTGTTGCCAAAGGGGGAGAAAAATGTATAGATCATAGGCTTCGAGAGAGAGAGAGTTTGCTTTTGTTCTCTCTTGTCTTCTTGGTTGAACTTTGTTTGCTTTTGATTGCTTGAGATACTATGCTATTATCTGTGAGACATTGATGATCATGTGTTTGATCATAAGCTACACTTATGCTTGTTAGATGATATTATCTTACTTATCCTTATATGATCATTCACTTTGCTTGGTGATGAGTGCATGTATTCAATCTTTATTATTTTGAGCGCTCCACCAAGATGTATGTGACATGGAAGAGTAACCCATGAGCCTAATTCCTTGTGCATTTGCAGTCCAAAGCAAATCTTAAACTATGCACAAATTTAGGGGGAGCTCTTGCTTATCACATACTTCTCAAAGCGACGATGTTTTTCAATCTTATTATCATTTGTCGAAGCTTTGATCTATATGTTGTCATCAATTACCAAAAAGGGGGAGATTGAAAGTGCAACTATCCCTAGGTGGTTTTGGTAATTCATAACAACATATAGCTCATTGAGCTAATGCTATTCCAAGACAAATATTTCAGGAAAGCTCAATGAATGGCATGGCATGGATGATGAAAGTGGATCCCTCAAAATATTAAGGACAAAGGATTGGCTCAAGCTCAAAAGCTCAAGACTCTACATTTTACATTTTAGTGATCCAAGATCACATTGAGTCTATAGGAAAAGCCAATACTATCAAGGAGGGATGAGGTGTTGCTTAATGAGCCTCTTGCTTCAAGTGCTTAGTGATATGCTCCAAAAACCCTCAACTACTTTCTCACATCCACATATGACCTAAACCCAAAGTCAAAATCGGTCCTACCGATTCTTTCTATCCGGCGCCACCGAGTTCAAATGTCATAGCCACTGCCACAAACCCTAGGCAAATCGGTCTCACCGATAGGGATCTCGGTCTCACCGAGATGGGATTGTAATCTCTCTGTTTCCCTTCGTAACGTTTCGGTCTAACCGAAGTGAGCGATCGGTCCCACCGAGATTGCAATGTAAACTCTCTGTTTCCCTTTCGTAACATTTCGGTCTCACCGAAAAGAGCGAATCGGTCCCACCGAGTTTACCTGACCAACTCTCTGGTTAGCTAATTACCAAAATCGGTCTCACCGAGTTTGTGTAATCGGTCTCACCGAGATTACGTTATGCCCTAACCCTAACCATATCGGTCCTACCGAGTTGCATGTCGGTCCCACCGAAATCACTAACGGTCACTAGGTTTACTGAATCGGTCCGACCGAGTTTGTTGATTCGGTCCCACCGAGTTTGGTAAATTGTGTGTAACGGTTAGATTTTGTGTGGAGGCTATATATACCCCTCCACCTCCTCTTCATTCGTGGAGAGAGCCATCAGAACAAACCTACACTTCCAACTTACCAGTTCTGAGAGAGAACCACCTACTCATGTGTTGAGGCCAAGATATTCCATTCCTACCATATGAATCTTGATCTCTAGCCTTCCCCAAGTTGCTTTCCACTCAAATCTTCTTTCCACCAGATCCAAATCCTATGAGAGAGAGTTGAGTGTTGGGGAGACTATCATTTGAAGCACAAGAGCAAGGAGTTCATCATCAACACACCATTTGTTACTTCTTGGAGAGTGGTGTCTCCTAGATTGGCTAGGTGTCACTTGGGAGCCTCCGACAAGATTGTGGAGTTGAACCAAGGAGTTTGTAAGGGCAAGGAGATCGCCTACTTCGTGAAGATCTACCGCTAGTGAGGCAAGTCCTTCGTGGTCGACGGCCATGGTGGGATAGACAAGGTTGCTTCTTCGTGGACCCTTCGTGGGTGGAGCCCTCCGTGGACTCGCGCAACCGTTACCCTTCGTGGGTTGAAGTCTCCATCAACGTGGATGTACGATAGCACCACCTATCGGAACCACGACAAAAACATCCGTGTCTCCAATTGTGTTTGAATCCTCCAAACCCTTCCCTTTACATTCTTGCAAGTTGCATGCTTTAATTTCCGCTGCTCATATACTCTTTGCATGCTTGCTTGAATTGTGTGAAGATTGCTTGACTTGTGCAAAGATAGCTAAAATCTGCCAAAGTCTAAAATTGGGAAAAGGTTAAGTTTTTAATTGGTCAAGTAGTCTAATCACCCCCCTCTAGACATACTTCAAGGTCCTACACACGATCACACCAGATTCTTTCACCTGGGTTTTTCTTTTTTTTACAAATGACCATCGTGCTATACCATTCAAAGGTACGGCACAACGGAGACAAATGCGCAGACGTGCAGCAGGGCCCCGTCCAAAGGTTTCTTTTTAGATTAAGACCCTGTGTAAACCTTTTTTATTCTCTCTTGTTGTCTCACACCCTCCTGGCACTTAAAATGACCAAGAGGGATACCGGCGTTACCGGCAAGCTTATGATTCGCCATTCTATAATAGATGTTACAAAGACAGCAACCAGTGTGTTTTTGAGATCTATGCTCTCACCACAGGCACTCTTTCGTCACGCCGGATTGATGCACGTACCTTGAAATTCCGGGTTCATTATCGAGGGCGGTACTCAGCCCAGTATATGTTGTAAAGTCCGAATACCTTCGGGAGTGTTCGGCGTCGCGAGTTTGGCCTTATATGCATCAGCTCCGAATCATGTCTTTGGTCAATAGTTGGGTTTGCCCGACTCCCATATTTTGATACCTTATGTTCCGCTCTATCGGCTAGGGTGGCATAGGGAGAACTACTGCGATTGTGCCCTAGTTCATCCGGATGAGCACCTTAGTAGAGAAAGCCGAAAACTGACTGTCATGATAAAGCGAGAGACTGGTCAACCATTCAATGACTCAGCCGAATCCTCGCGATTCCTCCGCATTAACGAAAGACTGGTTTCCCGGTCACGTATGTAAACACACCGTATTCGGATAAATGTGGACATACCAGGGGCTATATAGTAGTCCCACCATCAAACTCCTATGGCTAAGTGAAAGTGTTAAAGCTATATAGTCTGATTGCCTTGTTCGCCGCGCTACCACCTCCTTAACGGACCAAGACGTTGGATCAAGTGTGATTACGTGCTTTGCCGAACACCCCCGCATTATATGCGAGGGGGCTGAAGCCGACGACTGCAAACTTTCAGGTTATATACATATATACATAAGCGGTCGCATAGGAGGCACTACAATACTTTACGGGCAAAAGTATAAATATAGCCTTTATTACTAAAAGCATTGTTTTTACAATCAAGATACATGTCATTCGAACATGGTATTCTTTGAGCACTGAGCCTCTATTAAACGGGCACCTTCTAAGACTTCTTCAAAATAGTGCTCGGGCGAGTCCTGGCCCCCGGGTGGACCCCCGGTTAATATCGGTGGCCTCCATCTTCGCCTAGTATGTCTTAACACGGGCAAGGGCCATCCACACACCTTCTATGCACGCCGACCGCTTAACAGCATCGATATGCGGCACAACACGAATAAATCGTTGCACCAAACTAAAATAACTATACGGACTTGGTTCCTTCGGCCACAGGCGATCCACAACCCCCTTCATGGCAAGCCCGGATAACCTATGGAGCTCGGCCCATTCGGCCATTTGCTCGTTCAACAGCAGCGGACGCCTTGGAGCACTGAACTGCAGCCAAAATAATCTTTCCGCTTCATGATCTTCTTGATCTTGGAAATATTGTGTCGTATCGGCAACACTCTTTGAAAAAATCCAAGTATGCATCTGGAGAGCTCCATAACTGATCAAGATGGGCATACTTCGGTTCGCCGAATTTGGTTCGCAATAAAAAGGGCTTCCCAGCCGCGATCTCACCGGCTTGCCAGAGCTCCTCTCTAGCCGCTCTGACCTCAGAGCAAGTTTTTGATACGTCTCCAACGTATCTATAATTTTTGATTGCTCCATGCTACTTTATCTACTGTTTTGGACTATATTGGGCTTTATTTTCCACTTTTATATTATTTTTGGGACTAACCTATTAACCGGAGGCCCAGCCCATAATTGTTGCTTTTTGCCTATTTCAGTGTTTTGAAGAAACAAAATATCAAACGGAGTCCAAACGGAATGAAACCTTCGGGAACGTGATTTTCTCACCGAGCGTGATCCAGGAGACTTGGACCCTGCTCCAAGAAGTAACAGAGGCGGTCATGAGGGTGGGGGCGCACCCCCCTAGGGCGTGCCCCCCTACCTCGTGGGCCCTCTGTTGCTCCACCGACGTACTCCTTCCTCCTATATATACCTACGTACCCCCGACAGATCAAATACGGAGCCAAAAACCTAATTCCACCGCTGCAACTTTCTGTATCCACGAGATCCCATCTTGGGGCCTGTTCCGGAGCTCCGCCGGAGGGGGCATCTACCATGGAGGGCTTCTACATCAACACCATAGCCCCTCCGATGAAGTGTGAGTAGTTTACTTTAGACCTTCGGGTCCTTAGCTAGTAGCTAGATGGCTTCTTCTCTCTTTTTGGATCTCAATACAATGTTCCCCCCTCTCTTGTGGAGATCTATTCGATGTAATCTTCTTTTTGCGGTGTGTTTGTTGAGACCGATGAATTGTGGGTTTATGATCTAGTTTATCTATGAATAATATTTGAATCTTCTCTGAATTCTTTTATGTATGATTGAGTTATCTTTGCAAGTCTCTTCGAATTATCCGTTTGGTTTGGCCAACTAGATTGGTAGTTCTTGCAATGGGAGAAGTGTTTAGCTTTGGGTTCAATCTTGCGGTGTCCTTTCCCAGTGACAGCAGGGGCAGCAAGGCAAGTATTGTATTGTTGCCATCGAGGATAACAAGATGGTTTTTTTTATCATATTGCATGAATTTATCCCTCTACATCATGTCATCTTGCTTAAGGCGTTACTCTATTTTTAACTTAATACTCTAGATGCATGCTGGATAGTGGTCGATGAGTGGAGTAATAGTAGTAGATGCAGAATCGTTTCGATCTACTTGTGTCGGAGGTGATGCCTATATACATGATCATACCTAGATATACTCATAACTATGCTCAATTCTGTCAATTGCTGAACAGTAATTTGTTCACCCACCGTAGAATATTTATGCTCTTGAGAGAAGCCACTAGTGAAACCTATGACCCCCGGGTCTATTCTCATCATATCAATCTCCATCACTTTATTATTTGCTTTGTTTTTACTTTGCCTTTTACTTTTCACTTTGCATCTCTATATCAAAAATACCAAAAATATTATTTATCATCTCTATCAGATCTCACCCTCGTAAGTGACCGTGAAGGGATTGACAACCCCTAATCGCGTTGGTTGCGAGTAGCTATCGTTTTGTGTAGGTACGAGGGACTTGTGAGTGGTCTCCTACTGGATTGATACCTTGGTTCTGAAAAAATTGAGGGAAATACTTACGCTACTTTGCTGCATCATCCTCTCCTCTTCGGGGAAATCCAACGCAGTGCTCAAGAGGTAGCAAGAAGAATTTCTGGCGCCATTGCCGGGGAGGCTCACGCAAGCAAGTCAACCATACCAAGTACCCATCACAATCCCTATCTCTCTCATTACATTATTTGCCTCTCGTTTTCCTCTCCCCCACTTCACCCTTGCCGTTTTATTCGCCCTCTCTTTCCCAATCTCCTCCTCTTCTTCCCGTTTGCCTTTTTCCTCGTCCATTTGTTTGTTCGAGTGTTAGTTTGCTTACTTGTCGCGATGGCTCTACCTAAATTTGGTGATCTTCACCTTAAAAGGCTAGAGGAGATCGAAAGTAATGTCAGAAAGTTTATGGTTTTGCAATTTGAGCATAATAATTTCTTTAGAAACGAGCTTTAGGAACCATTTGCTATGAATGAATTTTTCGATCTTGGGCCTAAGAGTTTGACAATCACTAGAAACAAAGAAAATTCTAAGAAAGATAGATGCCTCATTGAAGAATTGTCTATCAAAGATGGCAATACCTAGATCTATCCTTGCTTTTTATGCCTAGCTAGGGGCGTTAAACGATAGCGCTTGTTGGGAGGCAACCCAATTTTATTTTTTGTTTTTTGTTTTTGCTTCTGTTTAGGAATAAATAATCCATCTAGCCTCTGTTTAGATGTGGTTTTATGTTTTAATTAGTGTTTGTGCTAAGTAGAACCTATAGGATAATCTACGATGATAGTTGATTTGATTCTGCTGAAAAACAGAAACTTTGCGCGCACGAATATAATTTTGTTAAATCACAGGAACGTGATTTTGCATTGATTCTTTTTGCCTCTGTTCAATAGACAAATTTTCCAGGACTTCCTATTTTGGTAGAAGTTTTAGAGTTCTAGAAGTTTGCGTTAGTTACAGATTGCTACAGACTGTTCTGTTTTTGACAGATTCTGTTTTGTGTGTGTTGTTTGCTTATTTTGATGAATCTATGGCTAGTAAAATAGTTTATAATCCATAGATAAGTTGTAACACAGTAGGTTTAATACCAATATAAGTAAAGAATGAGTTCATTACAGTACCTTGAAGTAGGTCTTTTGTTTTCTTTCACTAACGGAGCTCACGAGATTTCTATTGAGTTTTGTGTTGTGAAGTTTACAAGTTTTAGGTGAATTCTTTTGATGGATTATGGAACAAGGAGTGGCAAGAGCCTAAGCTTGGGGATGCCCATGGCACCCCCAAGATAATCCAAGGACACCAAAAAGTCAAAGCTTGGGGATGCCCCGGAAGGCATCCCCTCTTTCTTCTACTTCCATCGGTAATTTACTTGGAGCTATATTTTTATTCACCACATGTTATGTGTTTTGCTTGGAGCGTCTTGTATCATTTGCGTATTTGCTTGTTAGTTTACCACAATCATCCTTGCTGTACACACCTTTTGAGAGAGCCATACATGAATTGGAATTTGCTAGAATACTCGATGTGCTTCACTTATATCTTTTGAGCTTGATAGTTTTGCTCATAGTGCTTCACTTATATCTTTTGAGCGTGATAATTTTTGCTCTAGTACTTCACTTAGATCTTTTAGAGCATGGTGGTGGATTTGTTTTAAATAAACTATTGATCTCTCATGATTCACTTAGATTATTTTGAGAGTCGTTATTAGCATGGTAATTTGCTTAATATTAATATACTTGGTGTTCAAGATATGTGAAACTTTCTTTTGAGTGAATTGAATACTAAGATAAGTTTGATGCTTGATAATTGTTTTGAGATATGGAGGTGATAATATCAAAGTCGTGCTAGTTGAGTAATTGTGAATTTGAGAAAATTCTTGTGTTGAAGTTTGCAAGTCCCGTAGCATGCACGTATGGTTAAAGTTGTGTAACAAATTTGAAACATGAAGTGTACCTGGCTTGTGCATCCTTATGAGTGGCGGTCGGGGACGAGCGATGGTCTTTTCCTACCAATCTATCCCCCTAGGAGCATGCACGTAGTACTTGATTTTTGATGACTTCTAAATTTTTGCAATAAGTATATGAGTTCTTTTGACTAATGTTGAGTCCATGGATTATACGCACTCTCACATTTCCACCTATGCTAGCCTATTCGGTACCGTGCATTGCCCTTTATCACCTTGAGAGTTGGTGCAAACTTCGCCGGTGCATCCAAACCCCGTGATATGATACGCTCTGTCACACATAAAACTCCTTATATCTTCCTCAAAACAGCCACCATACCTACTTATTATGGCATTTCCATAGCCATTCCGAGATATATTGCCATGCAACTTTCCACCGTTCCGTTCATCATCATCATGACATACATTACTTTTGTCATATTGCCATTGCATGATCATGTAGTTGACATCGTATTTGTGGAAAAGCCACCATGCATTATTTTCATACATGTCACTCTTGATTCATTGCACCATCCCGGTACACCGCCGGAGGCATTCATATAGAGTCATATCTTATTCTAAACTTCGAGTTGTAATCCTTATGTTGTAATCAATAGAAGTGTGATAATCATCATTATTAGAGCATTGCCCACATAAAAAAAGAGAAAGGCCAAAAAAAGGGAGGCCCAAAAAAAAGATAAAATAAAAAGGGCAATGCTACTATCTATTTTTTCACACTTGTGCTTCAAAGTAGCACATTGTTCTTCATGTAATGAGTCTCACATATTGTGCTTCAAAGTAGCACCTTGTTCTTCATGTAGTGAGTCTCATAAGTTGTGTTTTTATACTAGTGGGAATTTTTCATTATAGAACTTGGCTTGTATATTCCTACGATGGGCTTCCTCAAATGCCCTAGGTCTTTATGAGCAAGCAAGTTGGATGCACACCCACTAGTTTTCTTTTGTTGAGCATTCATAGCTCTAGTGCATCCGTTGCATGACAATCCCTACTCCTCATGTTGACATCAATTAATGGGCATCTCCATAGCCCGTTGATTATCCTCGTCAATGTGAGACTTTCTCCTTTTTTGTCTTCTCCACACAATCCCCATCATCATATTCTATTCCACCCATAGTGCTATATCCATGGCTCACGCTCATGTATTGCGTGAAGGTTGAAAAAGTTTGAGATTATTTAAGTATGAAACAATTGATTGGCTTGTCATCGGGGGTATAGAAGTTGGGAACATCTTTATGTGACGAAAATGAAGCATAGCCTAACTATATGATTTTGTAGGGATGAACTTTCTTTTGCCATGCTATTTTGAGAAGACATGATTGCTATGATTAGTATGCTTGAAGTATTATTATTCTTTATGTCAATATGAACTTTTGTCTTGAATCTTTTGGATCTGAATATTCATGTCACAATTAAGTATGACTCCGCATCAAAAATTCTTTTTTATCATTTACCTACTCGAGGACGAGCAGGAATTAAGCTTGGGGATGCTTGATACGTCTCCAACGTATCTATAATTTTTGATTGCACCATGCTACTTTATCTACTGTTTTGGACTATATTGGGCTTTATTTTCCACTTTTATATTATTTTTGGGACTAACCTATTAACCGGAGGCCCAGCCCAGAATTGCTGTTTTTTTGCCTATTTCAGTGTTTTGAAGAAACAGAATATCAAACGGAGTCCAAACGGAATGAAACCTTCGGGAACGTGATTTTCTCACCGAACGTGATCCAGGAGACTTGAACCCTGTTCCAAGAAGTAACAGGGGTGGTCATGAGGGTGGGGGGCGCCCCCCCCTAGGGCACGCCCCCCTACCTCGTGGGCTCCCTGTTGCTCCACCGACGTACTCCTTCCTCCTATATATACCTACGTACCCCCGACAGATCAAATACAGAGCCAAAAACTTAATTCCACCGCCGCAACTTTCTGTATCCACGAGATCCCATCTTGGGGCCTGTTCCGGAGCTCCGCCGGAGGGGGCATCTACCATGGAGGGCTTCTACATCAACACCATAGCCCCTCCGATGAAGTGTGAGTAGTTTACTTCAGACCTTCGGGTCCATAGCTAGTAGCTAGATGGCTTCTTCTCTCTTTTTGGATCTCAATACAATGTCCTCCCCCTTTCTTGTGGAGATCTATTCAATGTAATCTTGTTTTTGCGGTGTGTTTGTTGAGACCGATGAATTGTGGGTTTATGATCTAGTTTATCTATGAATAATATTTGAATCTTCTCTGAATTCTTGTATGTATGCTTGAGTTATCTTTGCAAGTCTCTTCGAATTATCCGTTTGGTTTGGCCAACTAGATTGGTAGTTCTTGCAATGGGAGAAGTGTTTAGCTTTGGGTTCAATCTTGCGGTGTCCTTTCCCAGTGACAGCAGGGGCAGCAAGGCACGTATTGTATTGTTGCCATCGAGGATAACAAGATGGGGTTTTTATCATATTGCACGAATTTATCCCTCTACATCATGTCATCTTGCTTAAGGTGTTACTCTGTTTTTAACTTAATACTCTAGATGCATGCTGGATAGCGGTCGATGAGTGGAGTAACAGTAGTAGATGCAGAATCGTTTCAATCTACTTGTCTCGGACGTGATGCCTATATACATGATCATACCTAGATATACTCATAAGTATGCTCAATTCTGTCAATTGCTCAACAGTAATTTGTTCACCCACCGTAGAATACTTATGCTCTTGAGAGAAGCCACTAGTGAAACCTATGGCCCCTGGGTCTATTCTCATCATATCAATCTCCATCACTTTATTATTTGCTTTGTTTTTACTTTGCCTTTTACTTTTCACTTTGCATCTCTATATCAAAAATACCAAAAATATTATTTATCATCTCTATCAGATCTCACCCTCGTAAGTGACCGTGAAGGGATTGACAACCCCTAATCGCGTTGGTTGCCAGTAGCTATCATTTTGTGTAGGTACGAGGGACTTGTGTGGTCTCCTACTGGATTGATACCTTGGTTCTCAAAAAACTAAGGGAAATACTTACGCTACTTTGCTACATCATCCTCTCCTCTTTGGGGAAATCCAACGCAGTGCTCAAGAGGTAGCAGTTTCCTTTGCTGCTTGTAAAGCCTTTTTTAAGTCAGCTGTTTTTGCTTGGTTTTCCCTTTCGAGGAGCTCATATCGGCTAGCGGCATTTTGTAGCTCAAGAGCCATGTTGTCTATTCGATCCTCACTTTGGCGATGAGCAGCCTGTTCGGCTTTTAATTCCTCAGCTACCTTCACGGCAGCCGTATTGCTTCTCCTGGCTTGCTCCTTGGCCCGGGCAAGTTCTGCCCGAAGGGTCTCCACAGCGGCAGCACCATCTGCAGTCAAAGCATATCATAAACCCTGGCATCATGCTCTTATAATATTCCTGACCACCCAAATATACATACCCCGTGCCTCGTCAAGCCGCTTGTTCACAAACGTGATGTCTGCATCCGCCACATCAAGTTGTTGCATCAGTTCGGCAAATCCAGCAGTCCGGGTGGGACTCTCCTTTGCGTGGAAGGCAAGCTTGGCAATTTGGATATGTAGATTCCCTTTTCTATAACCGACTCTGTGTAACCCTAGCCCCCTCTGGTGTCTATATGAACCGGAGGGTTTAGTCCGTAGGACAACAACAATCATAATCATAGGCTAGCTCCTAGGGCTTAGCCTCTATGATCTCGTGGTAGATCAACTCTTGTAATACTCATATCATCAAGATCAATCAAATAAGAAGTAGGGTATTACCTCCATAGAGAGGGCCCAAACCTGGGTAAACATCGTGTCCCCCGCTTCTTGTTACCATTAGCCTTAGACGCACAGTTCGGGGGGCCCTACCCGAGATCCGCCGATTTTGACACCGACAAACACATCAATGATTTACATTACATTGTTGTAAGTAGGCGAGGGTCAATCTGGATAGTCATGACGAGCAAAGCTTGCTTGCGCTTTTCAAGGAAGCATTGCAGCAGTATCGGTGTTACCTGAGGAAATCACACTTTGATGGCAAGTCTATAAACGAATTTCCAGTGAAGTCTCCTATGCTAAATTTAGAAGACATTGAATGGAAAAACCTTGTAATGCACTGGTCTCGTTCCCAGGATGAGGTATTGTCTATGATATCACATGACAATTTGAACTTCTACTTTTCCGCATGTGCCTTAGGGATCTTTTTTGCAGGAAATCTGCTCGAAGAAGATTTCCGGTTTGAAAAGGACGACATGATATCGCAAATATGCTGCCCACTGCTTTGCTCTTGTTAGTACCTGTTGTCCTGTATCACTGTACTTGCATTCATATCTGGTTCATTATATGACAACAGTATGCACGATAGCTTGCTTATCAATTGTTCGCTCCAAATTATCTTATCTATATGAATGGTTACATTAGTGTAGAATACATCCAATGCCAATGAATTTTTTAGCTCTGCATTGTTCTTGTAATTACCTGCTATCCTTTATCAGTGTACTTATATTGACAGGTAGTTGTTCATGTACCATCACTCTGCAGCTTATTTTCCTTTTCCCTCCATTTTCTACACATCACATCTATATTTACTCTTACCATAAGGTTGGATAACACTGGTGGTACTGAAGAAGTTTAGCTCTGCATTGCTCTTGGCTGTACCTTTTGCCTGTATTGCTACACTTACATTTATAGCTACTTGGTTATGTAGCATCACTCTTCAACTTATCTTAATTCTCAATTTTTTCTTATATTATCACATCTACATTTACTCTTAACTAAATGTAGAATAAAGGCAATGCTTATGAAGAATATTATGTGGTAAACTTCTTGAATTGCCCCACCCATTAGCATGTACAATGGATTTATAGAGCATGTTGTCACCAATAATGTAAGTTTGTCCTTCTCAAGCCTTCAAACTTTGTTGTGTATATTTGGTTAGGCATGACTGCAACAGTTTTTTTTGTGTGTTTGCATCAAATTGCATGTTTAAAGTTTATTATGTAGTTCATAAACAAAAGTTTGTCTTTCTGAATTTAAGTTTTCAGTTGTACAACCAAGTTCCTTCTTTATACCATGTAAATTTAACTATACAGAGCAAGTGATCTTCTTTTGCACTGCATGTATGCTTCTGCTCTTGATCTGTAATCCAGTGGTGTGGTGAACCTACCCAGTACAGCACAATGTCATATTTTGTAATGTCTTAACTATGAACAATGTCATATCATTCTACTATTATTTAAACTGTCTCTTTATTTGTCAATCTGAAATGGGATAAATTGACAACACACTAACCATTGATACATATGAGTTCTTGATCTGTAATCCAGTGGTGTCGTCAAGCTGTCGACTCCTTCACAATGTCATTTCCTGCCATGTCTTAACCTGAACAATACCATATTGTGTTAATGCTATTTTAAACTGTGTCACTTTATTCGTCAGTAAGAAATGTGATGAATTGTCAGCACTGATACTTATATGTGCAAAACCTGTCATCTGTCTTCTTGTTTATCTCATTCGCTCGCTCAGCTGCTTGCGCTGTAGCTCCCGGGTAGGCTAACCTTTCTTGAACTCTATTGAAGTATTGTCGGTTTTGTAAATTATTTTGTCAGCGTGTTTATTTGCACTGTTGGTGATCTTTGATGCCTAGTGTATGTAATCTACTGTCTGCTTCTGCTTTATTATAATAGTGGTGAACTTTGATTCCCAGTGGATGTAATATGCCGTAATTTCTTTATTGTATAGTCTAGGTTTTTTCTTATTCACGATGCTGCAGTTATTTTATTATATACAGACAGTCTATTCTGCTAATATTAGCAGAATAACTATTCTGCGCACCACTTCCACACTGCACGCTGAACGCAAGTGCACTGCATCTTCTTGACGACGAGCACTGCAATATAGACTAGTGAACTTCGCGTCGAAAAAAACTGCACGCAGTGTTTTTCTGGAACTGTTTTCGCTCTAATTTTTTGATTGTTTATCAGAACGAGGCGTATAATATACCATTGAAAATCTATGGATTAGGCGCAACTTTGCTATGTTGAACACTTTCTGAGATTCCTCGCGGTTTAAGAGCAGTTTCAAAAACGGCGCGGCGGATGACGAGTGGCAGCGAGCGTATTTTCGTGATTTTTTCTAAACCGCTCATCAAAATAAAGCAAATGATACACAGTTGGAAAGATATCATCAAGGTGCATCTTTTTTATATCTATTATGTTTTCTAATTCATCACGGTTTAAGAGCAGTTCCAAATTTACTAAATCGCGAAATTATGTTTTTTTGAAATTTTTGCAATTTTGGTACTGTTTTCGCTCTAGTTTTTGAACCGTTCGTCGAAACGAGGTGTGTAATACGTCGTTGGAAATCTATGGACAAGGCGCAACTTTCGTATGTAGAAATGGTTTTGAGATTCCTTACGGTTTTTAGTTAATTTTGAAAATCGTGCGGCTGACTACAAGAGGCAGCGACCGTTTTTCGAGAAATTTTTACAAACCGCTGGTCGAAATGATTCAAATTGTACGCTGTTGGAAAGATATCGTCGAGACACAACTTTTTCATGTAGAACGCTCCCTCTAATCCTTACGTTTTAAAAGCAATTTTAAAATTACCGAAGTGCGGACACTCTATTTTTTTGCGACACCCAAATCAGCGACTGTACATCATCCGTCAGAAAACCGCACTGCATCGGACGAAAACCACTCTGCATCAGACAGGCAAGTGAACTTCATGATTTCTTTTGTCAAACGTAAAATTTTCTCAGACGAGTTTTTGTTGTCTTTTTTTATTTCTTTTGTGAATGAGAGTGGACCGCAGAGAGGAGGCAAGTGAACCATGACATATATCGAAGTGAACCTCATATTTATTTTTGTTGTTGCGCTAAATTTTTAGCACTTTCATGTTGGGCACAAGTGAACAACATCACTCTAAAAAATGAACCACATCTGAGGATGAAACGCACTGCATGTGTTGATGTAGTCAACTAAATTTTGATACACATGAAACAAATTGCACTTTTTTGAAGTAAAACGAAACAAATTGCACTTCATAGAGAGAGGTAATGAAACATCGTTCTTTTGACACAAACAGTACACACGAGACGCACCAAATTCAGCAAAAGACGCCTGTTTTTCCTTCGTCACGCGATGAGGTAGTGCACTGCAAGTCCATGTTTTCTAAACCGCATGAGGCGCCTCTCAACTCCATGATTGATGCTAGTGAACTTCTATGTGTTCTTTCTTTTTCCTTTTTCTGCAAAGTGGACTACAAAGGGTTTTATACCAAACTGCATCAACGAATTATTCACTGTTATTCGGCAAACTATAGTTTTGTATTCTTTTTACAAAATGAAGTTCAGAATTATTAAAATGAGCTGCAGTTTCAATTCACATTTTTCTCTCGAACAATCAAAGCAAACTGCATTCACCCCAATACTCTGCATGATCACACACACCACACTGCACAAAGAAAAGTACAAAATTTACATGGGCTGCACACACGGACCCACCGTACTGCATGGATGCGTCAGTAGACTGCACGGAGGGAGGCTAGCCCTCTAAGCAGAATGTCCATGGAAACCACAAAAACAGGCAACGCGGTGTCCAACCGAGTTGCGCCACTTTCTTCCTACAACAATATGTAAACTGAACCTCAAGAGCAAATAATAGCAGACTACTCTACACTTTTGACCTTTTTCTTAAAAAAAGCAACAAAGATAGTAGACTGCAGGTGGACACGGTAAATCTCATCGCCGCGGGGATGCGCCACCTTCTATCCTCCACTCCTCAGCAGTAAGTCAATGTAGTGGAGTACAGAGCCCCAGCGGCATGGGCGGGTGAGGCAGGAGCAAGGGGGTGGGCCGGTGCAGCAGGTCACGGCATTGGGAGATCACGCGAATCGTGGCAAACTGAGCAGGAAGTCAAGGAGCGTTGATCTCAACTTCACGGCCTACACGGCTGCGGTCGCCAAACTGCACGACTGTGGCCGTCGGATAGCAGGGAAGGTTGCAAAGTGATGCGCCCAGGCAGAGGGGGATGAGGTCGGCCCTGACCTGCGGGACGACTTTGTCGACCTAGCCTCAAAGCGCCACACCAGTCGCTCCACGCATTTGAGGCTGCCGCCATGGGGATGGGGAGCCCACATGCTCACGCCGGATATGGAGGTCGAGGGAGCCCAGCCTACGCCTCAACCGGATCAGGTAGTGATGGCCGCCCCCGTGGCCCATGGCGGCCGGATCTAGAGGGATCCATCAGGCAGCAGTCGGATTTGCGGCGGGAGAAGTGGCCACCATTGCACGGGGCGGGGTCACTGCGAGGAGGCAGCCATGGCGGGAGGGGGCCTGTGGATCCGTCCACCACAGCGCAGAAGGTGGTCGACGCCCACGATGCTTGCGGCAGGGTCGCGGCGGTGGCCTGGGAAGGGGCGGCGTGGCGGTGGCCTGGGGAGGGCCGGTCGTGGCAGATCGACTGTCGGCGGCTCCGTGGTGGTGCGGTCAGAGGGAGGTGCGACGATGGTGCGAGGGAGGGAGTTGGTGGTGCAACGCGGTGGATGGAGGTGGGGCAGTAGCGCGGGGGAGGGAGGTGGTGGTGTGGCGCCATGGAGGGAGGTGGCACAGCAGCGAGCGATGGTGGTGCGGCGTGGTGGAGGGAGATGGCGCGGCAGAAGGAGGTGGAGGATTGGGGTCGTGGTCGTGCGGGAGGTGGGTTGGGGTGGTGCAGGGCTGCGGGCATTGGCCGGCGACGGGTTGACCAGGGGAAGAAAGTAGGATAAGGTGGGAAGTGGTGGTGGGCGTGGGTGGTTCTGATGCGGTTCGGTTGAGTGGTGCGGGACAATGCTAAAGTGTTAGCAGAATAAATGTTTTTGTTAGCAGAATAAGACTCTTGAGGGTGTTATTAGAATAGACCCACCCTATGTATATATATATATATCCTGTCTTCGCAGTAAACCGTCCAAACCGTAAAATTACGGTACATAATCGGGCCGTCATGCAAATGAACTATGTATGATCCGCATCATGGGCCCAGTCATCTTGGTCCATTAACAGGCCTAAAGGTAAACTAGCCCACTAGTAGATTCAGGCCTTTAATAGGCCGAGTAAACCACCGGCCCTATTTTCGCAAGAAACTCAATGGGCTTTTAGGAGGCTGAAAAGTAGGTTGGCCCTGAAACATGCCAAACAGCTCACAGGCCGGGAGTAGGCCGAAATAGACCCCGGCCCATGATTGTGTCAATCACATCACGGGCCGTTAACATGCCAGAATTGTCTCGGTCCTTATTTGGCCTAATCAAATTATCGGCTGTGAGCAGAACGGATGCAAACCGGGCCGTAGTTAGGCCCATATATATGACGGGCTTTTAACAAGCCGAAATAAATATAGGGTCGAAATGTTAAACGGGCCTTTAACAGGCTGAAACTAATATCTGGCCGTATTACTAAATGGGCCTTTAGCAAGTGAGCCCAAAATCATAGCGTCCAGTTGACTGGCCGAATCTGATATGGGCCATAATTTAGCCCAAAGCCTCTTAAAGGGCTGGATCTGATCTGGGCCGTAATTTGGCCCAGAACGTGGTAGGCTTTTAACGGGCCGGATCTCATATGGGCCTTTATTAGGCCCGGAACATGGCAGGCTGTTAATGGACTGGATCAAATATGGGTTGGCATTTGGCCCAAAACATGTCAGCCTGTTAACGGGCCGGCCCACTAGTATCCTAAAAATCTTGTGGGCCTTTAGCTGGGCCGACCCATTATGGTCGGTGAAATCTTGTGGGCATTTAGTTGAGCCGACCCATTATGGTTCGCAAAATCTTGTGGGCCTTTAGTTGGGCTGGCCCATTTAATCTTTATGGGCCACTTTTGGGCCGATACACGTGTCAACATATCATAGGCGCATCTCACCCATTGGATGAGTGACACGTGTGCCAACACGGAGCTGACACGTGGTTCCATCGGCCAATGAGAACTTTTCACGGGGAAAATCAGCATTGGTCGTGGCTGTTAGCGGGTTATCGGATCCAAAACCAGACCCAATAGCTTAACGGTGACCCGTTACGGTGGATGCCACATGTCGGTCACCCTTGACGAAAGCACTTCCATGACGCAGCATTTATCGTCATGGAAGTGAACACTTCTGTGATGATAATTTTGGTGATGTCATGGAACACTTCTACGACAGCACAGGTATGACTATTTTGATTCTGTCATAAATTCATCATGGATGTACATGCATGACAGAAAACATGACCTACTGTGACAAACACGTATCATCACGGAAGTGTATTATTTTTGTAGTGTATCGAATATACCTTTCACTTTGCCATCCTTCTTATCCGCCAAATACTTGGCGAAGTTCCGCTTCCAGTGACCAATCCCTTTGAAGTAGAATCACTCACTCTCAGGCTTAGGTCCAGACTTGGGCTTCTTCCCTTGAGCAGCAACTTGCTTGCTGTTCTTCTTGAAGTTCCCCTTCTTCCCTTTGCCCTTTTTCTTTAAACTAGTGGTCTTATTAACCATCAACACTTGATGCTCCTTCTTGATTTCTACCTCCGCAGCCTTTAGCATCGCGAAGAGCTCGGGAATAGTCTTTTCCATCCCTTGCATATTATAGTTCATCATGAAGCCTTTATAGCTTGGTGGCAGTGATTGAAGAACTCTGTCAATGACACTATCATCAGGAAGATTAACTCCCAGCTGAGTCAAGTGGTTGTGGTACCCAGACATTCTGAGTATCTGTTCACTAACAGAACTATTCTCCTCCATTTTGCAGCTATAGAACTTGTTGGAGACTTCATATCTCTCAACTTGGGCATTTGCTTCAAATATTAACTTCAACTCCTGGAATATCACATATGCTTCATGACGTTCAAAACGTATTTGAAGTCCCGATTCTAAGCCGTAAAGCATGGCACACTGAACTATCGAGTAGTCATCAGCTTTGCTCTGCCAGGCGTTCATAACGTTTGGAGTTGCTCCTACAGCGGGTCTTGCACCTAGCGGTGCTTCCAGGACGTAATTCTTCTGTGCAGCAATGAGGAAAATCCTCACGTTACAGACACAGTCTGTGTAGTTTCTACCATCATCTTTCAACTTAGCTTTCTCTAGGAACGCATTAAAATTCAAGGGAATGGTAGCACAGGCCATTGATCTACAACAACATAGACATGCAAAAACTATTAGGTACTAAGTTCATGATAAATTAAAGTTCAATTAATCATATTACTTAAGAACTGGCACTTAGATAGACATCCCTCTAGTCATCTAAATGATCACGTGATCCATATCAACTAAACCATGTCCGATCATCATGTGAAATGGAGTAGTTTTCAATGGTGAACATCACTATGTTGATCATATCTACTATATGATTCACACTCGACCTTTTGGTCTCAGTGTTCCGAGGCCATATCTGCATATGCTAGGCTCGTCAAGTTTAACCCGAGTATTCTGCACGTGCAAAACTGGCTTGCACCCGTTATTTGTGACCGTAGAGCTTATCACGCCCGATCATCACGTGGTGTCTCGGCATGACGAACTGTAGCAACAGTGCATACTCAAGGAGAACACTTATACCTTGAAATTTAGTGAGAGGTCATCTTATAATGCTACCA
This sequence comes from Triticum aestivum, assembly GCF_018294505.1. Classification (NCBI taxonomy): domain Eukaryota; kingdom Viridiplantae; phylum Streptophyta; class Magnoliopsida; order Poales; family Poaceae; genus Triticum; species Triticum aestivum. Next base: position 234,845,532 of record NC_057813.1, read on the forward strand.
CCGTACTAAGCAAAATAAGATGCATAAAGGATAAACATCACATGCAATCAAAATATGTGACATGATATGGCCATCAACATCTTGTGCGTTTGATCTCCATCTCCAAAGCACCTTCATGATATCCATTGTCACCTGCTTGACACCTTGATCTCCACCATAGCATCATTGTCGTCTCGCCAACTATTGCTTCTACGACTATCGCTACCGCTTAGTGATACAGTAAAGTAATTACATGGTGATTGCATTTCATACAATAAAGCGACAACCATAAGGCTCCTTCCAGTTGCCAATAACTTTTACAAAACATGATCATCTCATACAACAATTTATATCTCGTCGCGTCTTGACCATATCACATCACAACATGCCCTGCAAAAACAAGTTAGACGTCCTCTACTTTGTTGTTGCAAGTTTTACGTGGTTGCTACGGGCTTCTAGCAAGAACTATTCTTACCTACGCATCAAAACCACAATGATTTTTCGTCAAGTGTGTTGTTTTAACCTTCAACAAGGACCGGTTGTAGTCAAACTCAATTCAACTAAAGTTGGAGAAATAGACATCTGCCAACCACCTGTGTGGGAAGCACGTTGGTAGAACCGGTCTCATGAACGCGGTCATGTAATGTCGGTCTGGGCTGCTTCATCCAACAATACCGCCAAATCAAAGTAAGACGTTGGTGGTAAGCAGTATGACTATTATCGCCCACAACTCTTTGTGTTCTACTCATGCATAAAACATCTGCGCATAGACCTGGCTCGGATGCCACTGTTGGGGAACGTAGTAATTCAAAGAAATTCCTACGATCACGCTAGATCTATCTAGGAAAAGCATAGCAATGAGCCGGGAGAGTATGTCCACGTACCCTCATAGACCGAAAGCGGAAGCATTTAGTAACGTGGTTGATGTAGTGGAGCATCTTCACGATCCAACCAATCCAAGTACCGAACATACGGCACCTCCGTGTTTAGCACATGTTCAGGACGATGACGTCCCTCGAGCTCTTGATCCTGTTGAGGATGAGGGAGAGTTCTGTCAACACGACGATGTGGCGACGCTGATAATGAACTTACCAGCGCAGGGCTTCGCCTAAGCACTACGATGATATGATCGAGGTGTTAAACTGTGGAAGGGGGCATCGCACACGGCTAAGAGATTGTCTATTGTGCTTTGGGGTGCCCCATGGCCACGTATATAAAGGAGGGGGAGGAGGAGGCCGGCGGCCAAGAAGCATGCGCCAAGGGGGGAGTCCTACTTGGACTCCTAGTCTAAGTAGGACTCGCCCCCCCCCCTCCTTCCTTCCACCGGGGAGGGAAAGGGGAAGGGAGAGAGAGGGAGAAGGAAAGAGGGGGGCCGCGCCCCTCCCCGAGTCCAATTCGGTTTGGGCAAGGGGGCGCGTGGCTCCTTATGTGGCCTACCTCCTCTCCTCCACTATGGCCCAATAGGATAACTTTTCTGGGGGGTTCCGATAACCTCCCAGCACTCTGATAAATCCCCGAACCATATCGGAACCATTCCGACGTCCGTATATAACCTTCCAATATATCAATCTTTACCTCTCGACCATTTCGAGACTCCTCGTCATGTCTGTGATCTCATCCGGGACTCTGAACAAACTTCGGTCATCAAATCACATAACTCATAATACAAATCGCCATCAAACATTATGCGTGCGGACCCTACGGGTTCAAGAACCTGGATGCTTATATTGGCTCCTACATATTCTACGAAGATCTTTATCGGTCAAACAGCATAACAACATACGTCATTCCCTTTGTCATCGGTATGTTACTTGCCCGAGATTCGATCGTCGGTATCTTCATACCTAGTTCAATCTCGTTACTGGCAACTCTCTTTACTCGTTCTCTAATGCATCATCCCATAACTAACTCATTAGTCACATTGCTTGCAAGGCTTATAGTGATGTGCATTACCGAGAGAGCCCAAAGATACCTCTCCGATACATGGAGTGACAAATCCTAATCTCGATATATGCCAATTCAAAAAACGCCATCAGAGACACCTGTAGAGCATATTTATAATCACCCAGTTACATTGTGACGTTTGATAGCAGAGAAAGTGTTCCTCCGGTATTCGAGAGTTGCATAATCTCATAGTCAGAGGAATATGTATAAGTCATGAACAAAACAATAGCAATAAAACTAAACGATCATTATGCTAAGCTAATAGATGGGTCTTGTCCATCACATCATTCTCTAATGATGTGATCTCGTGGATCAAATGACAACACATGTCTATGGTAAGGAAACTTAACCATCTTTGATAGAGGCACACTAGGGACATACTATTTGTCTACGTATTCACACATGTACTAATTTTCTGGTAAATACAATTCTAGCATGAATAATAAACATTTATCAAGATATAAGGAAATATAAATAACAACTTTATAATTGCCTCTAGGGCATATTTCCTTCAGCCCTTGATACGTCTCGAACGTATCTATAATTTTTTATTGTTCCATGTTGTTATATTATCAATCTTGGATGTTTTACAATCATTTATAGACGTTTTATATCATTTTTTGGTACTAACCTATTGACATAATGCCAAGTGCCAGTTGCTGTTTTTTCCATGTTTTTTACATCACAGAAAATCAATATCAGACGGAGTCCAAATGCCCCAAAACTTTACAGAGAATTTTTATGGACCATAAGGAACACAACCTACCCTGGCTGTGCCTGGGGGGTGCCCCGAGGGGGGCACAACCCACCAGGGCGTGCCAGGAGACCCAGGCGCCCTGGTGGGTTGTGCCCACCTCGGGTGCCCCCCGGACCGCCTCTTTGCTCTATAAATACCCCAATATTCCAGAAACCGTCAAGGCATCGATGAAATATTCATCCCGCCGATGCAGAGCCCAGAACCACCAGATCCAATCTAGACACCATATCGGATGGGGTTCACCACCTCCATTGGTGCCTCTCTGATGATGTGTGAGTAGTTCTTTGTAGACCTTCGGGTCCGTAGTTAGTAGCTAGATGGCTTTCTCTCTCTCGCTGGATTCTCAATACAATGGTCTCTTGGAGATCCATATGATGTAACTCTTTTTGTGGTGTATTTGTTGGGATCTGATGAACTTTGAGTTTATGATCAGATCTATCTTTTTATATCCATGAAAGTTATTTGAGTTTCTTTGATTTCTTATATGCATGATTTCTTATAGCCTCGTATTTTTCTCCGATACTTGGGTTTTGTTTGGCCAACTTGATCTATTTATCTTGCAATGGGAAGAGGTGCTTTGTAGTGAGTTCGATCTTACGGTGCTTGATCCCAGTGACAGAAAGGGAAACAACACGTATGTATCATTGCTACTAAGGATAAAACGATGGGGTCTATCTCTACATAGATAGATCTTGTCTACATTATGTCATTGTTCTTATTGCATTACTCCGTTTCTTCATGAACTTAATACACTAGATGCATGCTGGATAGCGGTCGATGTGTGGAGTAATAGTAGTAGATGCAGGCAGGAGTCGGTCTACCAATCTTAGACGTGATGCCTATATAATGATCATTGCCTGGATATCTAATTATTTGAAGTTCTATCAATTTCCCAACAGTAATTTGTCTACCCACCGTTTGCTATTTTTCTCGAGAGAAGCCACTAGTGAAACCTACAGCCCCCGGGTCTTCTTTATCATATATTTGCCTTTGCGATCTACTTTTCTCTTGCATTTATTTTCAGATCTATTAAACCAAAAATACAAAAATACCTTGCTGCGATTTTCCTTTATTTATTTTATTTGGCGTTCGATCTATCAATTTACTACAAAATTATCTCACGTCCGTTTGCCTATCTCGAGGCCCCGTACCCCGAAAGGGATTGACAACCCCTTTAACACGTCGGAGAGGATTTGTTATCTGTGTGCAGTGGTTGTTTACGTTGTGTTGCTTGGTTCTCCTGATGGTTCGATAACCTTGGTTTCATATCTGAGGGAAATACCTACCGCCGCTGTGTTGCATCATCCCTTCCTCTTTGGGGAAATACCGACGTAGCTTCAAGCGACATCAAAAAGAATTTCTGGCGCCGTTGCCGGGGAGGATCTTCAACATCTACAGGTTCCTAATCACAAATCTCATCTCCATGCAATTTACATTATTTTCCATTTACCTCTCGTTTTCCTCTGCCCCACTTCACAAAAATTGTTGTTTTATTCGCCTCTCTTTTCCATTTGCCGTTTTCTTGTCAGATCTATCCTTTGATTGCAATCATGAGTGATTTCGGTATGGCACCAACAGATGATGGCCTAAATCCTAAGATAGGACGTACGGGCAATCTGGATGCTAAAACTTTTATCTTGGGGGCAAGGGAACATTATGTGAAAAGAACGTATCCAAGAATTCTTCAATTGTGTGGGAAATTTGAGTTGTGATGATGCTCCTATACTTAAAACTACTAGATCTTATGCGAATGCTATTTCAGCACTAGTTCTGAAACTTGAAAGGAAATTTATTCGTACCCATCCTACTTTGCAAAGATTGTTTTTTGAGCTTCCCGATATAAAGAATCCTAGGGCTAAAAAGTTGGCCACTCTCGTTCTTATGAATGAGTTTGACTACATAATACATGAAGCTAGGGAAATCTTTGACTTCTATGGTATGAATCATGAAAAACCTGTGATAGATGAAATTCTTTACAATAGCGACTATGCTTTAAGACATTTTCTTGGGTATAATAAAATCTTTGATGAGAATCTTAAAAAGGAAGTCGCGGTTTTAGATATAATCCAACAGGTTTTCAATAATTCTAATCAACATTATTCTTGGATTGTTGCGGGGAATCAAAAAGGTTATGATGAACACCAACTTAGGGATGCTAAGGTTTCCATGGATAATATGTTTTATGTTGTGTTCATAAAACCCCATGGAAATACCTCTAAGAAAGTTAGGAAGAAAGATGACAAAACTTAGATCCTTGCTTTATACCTAGCTAAGGGCGTAGAAGTATAGCGCTTGTTGGGAGGCAACCCAATGAATAAATTTTATTTTTTATTTTTTCTTTCTGTTCTTGAGTGTTAGACAATTATGCTACAGTTATGATTTTGTTTTTTGTGTTTTAATTAGTTTTTGTGCCAAGTAGAACCAATAGGATCTTCTTGGGTGATAGTTGTTTGATCTTGCTAAAAAAGACAGAAACTTTGTGCTCATAAAAATAATTATTTTTTATCAAAAAGTGTGTTTTCCCTGATTCTTTTTGCAGAAGATTAATATACAAATTGCTCAGGTCGGACTATTTTTCATAATTTTTGGAGTTCCATCAGTTTTCGTCTAAGTCAGATTGCTACAGACTATTCTGTTTTGACAGATTCTGTTTTCTTTGTGTTGTGTGCTTATTTTGATGGCTCTATGGTTTTCTTTGATGAGTTTTTGCCACAGAAAAGTCGGAATATAGTAGATATAATACAAAAACAAAATATGAGTTGGTTTGATATAGTACTTATAGTAGTGGTTTGCTTTCTTACACTAACGGATCTCACAGAGGTTTTGATGAGTTTTGTGTGATTGAAGTTTTCAAGTTTTGGGTTATCTTACAATGGATGAAGGAAGGATAGAAGAGCCTAAGCTTGGGGATACCCCGGCATCCCAAGATATTATCCAAAAATGAGCAACCAACTAAGCTTGGGGATGCCCCCGGGGGGCATCCCCTCTTTCTTCTAACGACTATCGGTATTTTACTCGAAACTATATTTTTATTCGTCAAATGATATGTGTTTTGCTTGGAGCGTCTTGTATGATATGAATATTTTCTTGTTTAATTTTGTGTTTTAAGTCATCAATCCTTGCTGGACACACCTATTTGAGAGAGCCAAAATTATGTCATGACTTGTTAGAATTTCTCTCTATGCTTCACTTAAATTTTTATGAGCTATGGACTTGCTCTAGTGCTTCACTTATATCTTTTTGAGCACGGTGTGCTTAGTATTTTTGAAGAAATGCTCTATTGCTTCACTTAGATTTATTTGAGAGTTAGTAAAATTTTAAAGAAATTCTCTCTTGCTTCACTTAAATTAAACTGAGAAAAAGAAAAAATTCATGCTCATGATCTTCACTTATATTTGTTTGAGCTTATGAAAAGCAACACATGAAAATTAGTTCCAAAGTGATAGATATCCAAGAAGGATATAATAAAAACTTTCATGAAGATCGTTGGACAAAATAAACTTGATTCTTAGTAATAGTTTTGAGATATCATGATGTGATATGTGAGTTATGTTGATGAGTAATTATGCTTTTGTAAGAATATTGGTGTTAAGGTTTGTGGTTCCCTATGCAGGTACGAAAGTCAATAGTCATGCAATGAAATTATATCCTACTTGTGGTGCATTATTCGGTGTTATTTATGCTTAATGCTTGCTTATGAGAATATCTGTTTCTTGGTTGGTTGCTTGTCAATCTTTTGCTAGCCTTCATTTTGCACTAAGTATGATCTCTACTTGTGCATCCAAAACCCTTAAACCAGTTTTGCCACATGAGTCCACTACATTTACCTATATGTGAGATTCTTTTGCTGTTCTAAGAAAATTTGTATGTGCCATCTCTAATTTTCAAAATAAACTTCTCTTTTGTGTGTTCGTTTCACTCACGGAGCGGTGAGGGGTGGCTAATATTTTCCATGCTAGATGTGTTATTCTCACGATGAGTGTTTATTCACTTGTCATTGCACAAGAGTAAGGTGTGGCACCCCGGCTCAGAGCGACCGGTTTACCCTGCATTGCCAGCCCGGAGACCTTGACTTCTGGCAACACACAACAACTTGGTACAGAAAAACAACCGCTTTATTCATGCTAGCGGAGCATAGTTCATATTACAATAGTTAGCGAGGCCAAGCGGCACACACGGTGTGGCTGAACAATATGTACATTATTTAGTGAACATAAAGGGGCCTCGATCATGACAACTACGCGGTAGCAGAACAATGTCGTAGCGGAACTCCATAGCACAGGGACACCAATGTGGACACGATCTAGACTCGGACAGCTCTCCTTTCCAACGAGACTTTCCTGAAATCTGGCATGACACGCCAGGTCAGTACATTGAATGTACTTGCAAGCTCACAACAAGCATAAACATAATGACAAACAATATCATGATATTTAACCAATTAATGACAATGCAACAATAAATATCCATCATGATGTGATTATACTCAAGTGGTACTTGTCCCATGGACTGGCTTACCGAACGTGCGCACTGGACCCACACTACAGAACCCATGGCCTCGCACTCCCATTCGGGTGGACCAACGGCATTCCGACGAAACCACTTCATTGTCATGACACTCTCCCGGCCACTTCGACTCAATCCCCATCGGGCTAGTCCTGGGTGGCCCCGTGTCTACCTCAAGACACCTCAAACCACCGTCGTGGCAACGATCCACTCCGGGATCCAAACACTTAACTCATCAACGGGCACACAAGGTTATGCTTGCTTACCGGGCCAGGGTACAGCACGCCCATAACCTTCCCTAGATGGAGGCACCGACCAGAGGCATGACAATGAAACGCATTAAGGCCGTCCCATACCGGCAAATGTGGTTGCACTGGGAAAAACTCGTTTCAGCGGCACCACGACCCGGTCAACAACATATTCAAGTTGTGTTATTTATCAGGTTCAACTTAAAGTGAAAGTAACCGGTGTCATAATGCCATGCTATGCATCACTAACATATGCATCACATAACCATGAAAATAACTAAATCAACTACGCTCCCACGGAGCCATCATCAACTCAAGATACTTCTCTGTTAAGACCAAACCTCACTTAAACCAGAATCAATTCTAGCAATCTCATCATTTTTCATTATGCAAGAATAATAATTAAACTAAGTATTAACCTCCATGACAATATCATTTTATCATTACTGATATTCAAGTTCTTGTTAGATTATCAGCAAGATTTATTTCAAACTTTCTGTAAATCAAGCATATTTAACATGACAATCACTTAACAGAATATAATTATCATAATAATTATTTAAATGCAGGAATAATCATAAGTTCAAGTAGGAAAATCACAAATATTGAAGTGGCACTATGAAAATGTTGCTGTGGCTTGCCTTAGTGCTGATGAGGTTCACAAACCTCCTGGTCATCCTCAAGACAAGCTTGCTCTTCTGAAAATAAATAAAACCACAAAAAGAAAACATCAAGAAACCTTCTGAAAATTACTAGAAAATCTAGAAAGGAAGGGAAAATCCCATCTTTTGGGTGCTGTTTGATTTTTGGACAATGTCGGTGGGAAACGACACCTATGGGATCACTGGAATCCCTTTTACGGTTGCGGGGCGCGGGGATCGTGAGAAGAGCGGGACCAGTAGGCAACACAAGGGGGATTTACCCAGGTTCGGGCCGCAAAGATGTGTAAAACCTTATGATCCTACTTTGGTGGATGTATTTAGTGTTCTTGAGCTCTTGAACTAGCTCTAGGTGTTGCGAGGTTCGAAAGAGCTGAATCCTTCCCAGTGTGCCATGGGCCTCCTTTTATAGGCAAAAGGGGCTGCCACAGTGGCACACAGGAGGTGGAAAGTGCTACAGTGTTGCGAGCTTATCACTGGTATTACAGGACAAAGCGCATTTAATGCGAGGCTTAGGTGTCCCTTCGCTTTATCGGGGACGGGGCGAGGCCCATCTCGTCCGTCACCGCTCCTTCTTGCTTCGACACGCGCCCTGGCCAACGATGCATGCGGTGCCATGTAGGCAGGTAGGCAGTTGAGGTGGCGCGGTGGTGGAGCCTCCACGAAGAGTTGCATGTTGCCACGCAGGTGCCTGCCCAGCTGGCTGGGTTGGCAGCTGCCTGCGAACGGCGGCGAAGACTTGGCTGGCGCGGGCCTGGCAGTGGCCCTGCCGGTGCGCTTGGCGAGGGTCTTGCCGAGTGGCCCGGCAAGGGTCTCGCCGTGGCGCGCTGGCTTCCCCGGCAAGGATCTTGCCAGGGGTCTTATGGGTTTCTTTGGTGAGGATAGTTGCCTTCCTATCCTCATTTGATCTTGAGCATTTTATGTCTTCACAAAGATCTGCATGCCACCACGGAGGTGCCTCCCATGCCCTGTCCCAACGCGTTTGCTTTAGTGTTAGTGGGCTCAAAGGTGTCTTGTTCGGCTGGCGGGGGCGAGCTGCCCTGGCAAGGGTCTTGCCCAGGCCGCTGAGGCTGCCCCGGCAAGGGTCCTTGCCAGGGAAACCTGCTTCGTCCATCTGATCTTTGTGGCCTTTGTCTTTATTGTTGCTCGGTTTGCCTTGTGGCTTTGGCTTCTCTCCGGCTTCCCTTTCCTGCCCTATTTATGTGTGGCCGTGGTGGGAGAATCTGACTGCCCGTGCACAAGTAAAGGGGTCAAAAGCAGAGCCCCTACTTTTGTACATCGACAGGAGCCCCCCGGGCCTGGGCCACACATAAGCGCAACATGTTGTTGGGCCAGGCCTATAACGATGCGCGGGCAGTTGGGGCGGATTTTTACCGCGGCCACTGTTCCGTTCGCTGCGCTTCCCCACGACCCGCGTTGAACGAGCGATGTGGTGGTTGTGTGCGTGCATGACGTGGGAGGCATGCATGGGACAGCGTCCGCATGCATGCGTCGTATCACAGTTAATGGGAAAGGAGGTGGCCCGTGCCTTCCCCATAAAAAGGAATAACCGCGGGCGCGCTGGTCACTTTACCCCTCTCCCGCGCCTTCCTCCAATCTCAGAACCGCCGCCCCCTTCTTCTCGAGCCTCTCTGCCTTCGCCCATCGCAGCCGTGCTTCTGCCATCGCCGCCTACTTCCCCTCGACGGTGTTGCGTCATCCTTCGCCCATCGTCGCCGTGCTTCCGCCATCCTTTGCTTTTCGCTTCCTGCAGCCGCCATGGCGCCTAAGTCCACCAAGAGCAAGGGAGCGGCAAAGGATGCCGGTGTGTCAGAGCAGCCGGAGAGCGAGCTGGTGGTGCGGCGGGCACAGTCCGCCTACTTCCCCTCGATGGTTGGCGTGCTCGAGCTTTGGGAGATGTTCAAGGATCTGTGGGGAGTGAAGACGAGGGGAGAGAAGACGGGGCATCCAGCCACGCACGTCGTCCCCGCCAGCGCTTGGCCTTCCCCACATCGGTATCCCTTCTTCGTCGACTATTTCTCTTGCGGGCTCTATCCCCCCTTCTCTGATTTCTTCAAGGACATCATGCACACCTATGGCTTCCGCCTCTTGGATTTCACTCCAAATGTCGTGGTGTGCATGACCCTCTTTGCCCATCTCTGCGAGGGCTTCGTCGGGGTGCACCCCAGCACGGCGCTCTTCCGCCATTACTTCTCCTGTTGGATCCAAAAAGGGGGCACCATTGCTGGCTGCGTCACCTGGATCCCGAGGGCCAAGGGGGCATACCCGGATGGTGCCACAAAGGAGAGGTCAGAAGAATGGCGGGGCCGGTGGTGCTGGATTGAGAAGGACCCGCCAGCATTCTGCGAGGTTTGCCAGAAGCCGCTAGTCCGTGGCGGCGATTGGGGCGATGTCGACATCAACGATGCGAAGCTCACGATCGCCACCACCAGGATTCTTCGGCTCACCCAGGCCGGGCCCAACCTCGAGATGATCGGGGCAGACTTCATCCGCCACCGGATTGCCCCTCTGCTTGACAAGGGGAGGCCGGCCTGGCTCTTCGTGAACGCCGCCGACATCATGAGGCTCTGTCCCGGCCTCGACAACAACCTGACGGTGCTGCGGCACGCCCATCTTTGCCAGCGAATCTTCCATCTCGAGGTTGACGACGCGGGCGAGGTCGAGCGGTCCGGCAAGCTTGCCAAGGCCGCCATGAAGGCTGGCAAGGTCGACAAGGAGCCCGTTTTCAAACTGCCGGCGGGAGTGGTCCCGCTGAGCAACAACTCTCGCCGGAATGAGATCATCGCCATGAAGCCGCTCTTCAACGCGCATGGCCTTGACCCGAACTAGGTTGAGCCGGATGGGCTCGTGGTGCAGGAGTTCTTCAACACCTTGTACGAGATATACGTCACCGAGGAGCCACGGCTTATCCAGGACACCTCTCCGGTGGAGCTAGACTATATCGCCACCAAGGTGGAGGAGGCGAGGCTTGCCGAGGAGGAGGCAAAACTCGTCAGGGAGGCCGGCAGCACCGACGGCGTGGTGGACAAGGCCATGGCGAAGGTGGAGGAGGGGGAGCTTGCCCGATGGGCAGCAGCCGCTGGGGAGGCCAGCACCACCGACACCGGGGCTCCCCTCGTCTAGGACGCCGTCGACGGGTCATCGGAGGAGGAGGGCAAGGAGGGGAGGACCGCGACCGCCGATCCCCCAATCACCGAAAAAAGGCGGCTCCTGCATCGGACCACCTCCGGCGAGCCGGTCCGCCTCGACCAAACCGTGCATCTACGGCAAGCCCAGGAAGCGCCCGTGTGCCAGACGAGGGCGGTGGCGATGAAGAAAATGATGAAAGCCGTGGCATCGAAGAAGAGGACATCTGCTTCTTCATCGTCCAAGCGCGCCCGGACGCCATCGCCTCCCCCCTCGCTGGCAAACATTGGCACGGGGATTGGGTTTAATTTGTTTGACTTCGGGCCTCTCAGCCCGGAGAGAGAGCTCGGGCCTCTTAGCCTGGAGCGGAAGAGGAAAGCAATAGAGGAGGAGGAGGAAGAGAACGAAGAGTAAGCCTCTGATTTCCTCCCTCATTCCGTACACTCCCCCCCCGATGGCGTTGCTTACTTGTCTTCATCTTGCAGGGATGTGGAGACGCTGGCCTAGAGGATAAAGAGGGCCAGGATTTCGGCAAGTGGCCAGCCCCCGACAGGCACCTCTAGTACGCCACTGGTGGTGTCGAGCAGCCCGGACAGAAGCCCCCAGCCCAGCCCCCAGCGTGAGTCCATCACCCACCCTCGATCAATGTGCGTCATGCGCGATGCTTTAGTGTTAACCATGCCATGGATGGAGGAGAGGAGCAGCACCCAAGGAAGCCACAGAGGGCTTCTCCGATCGTGCCGCCCCCGTCAACTACACCGCCCCAAGGGGCGTCCTCAGCAAGGACACCAAACACCGAGGCCGTGCACACGGAGGAGGGGTAGGAGAATGCAGGCGCCGGTGGCTTCGCCTCGATGCCAGACCTTGGCAGAGAAGGGGCTTCTGCCTCTCGGCCTGGCACGGGTAAGCTACTGGCTCTCCACTTCCGCTTGCATTCTTCTTTTCCTCTTTCCCTCATTGGCTTTCGATCTTGGCTTCGCCCTGTCTCTTTCTTGGCGTCCAGGCCCCTCCTCAGAGGACGTCGACACCACCATCAAGGATGTCGCCGTGGAGGCCGCGATGGAGGCGGAGAAGATTGCCGCCGAGGAGAGCGCCAGGGGCGCCACCGAGGATGCCGCCAGGGGGCCTGGCGAAGGGCCCGGCAAGGGGCCTGCCGAGGGAGCCGGCAAGGCCACTGCCAAGGAGGTTGTGTTTGAAGACATGTCCTCCTCCTCCGCTGCCTCTGGCTCCGGCAGGTACCTGAGGGTAAGCGACGACCTCTTCGTCCACCTCCTTGGCGTGTCGAGCACCAGGGATCCCTTTGAGAGAGAGGTGTTCGATGATGAGACGCTTGCCGCGGCCGGGCTCAAGGTTGTTGATGAGCCGGGCGTTGGTGGTGCCGGCTCCCAGGAGGAGCAGCTACTCCAAGCCATGGGTGTCAGCTTCCGGAAGCTTCAGGCGCTCCACCGCGCTCACCTGGACAAGGCCAAGTCTAGGACGGCGATGGTGGAGAAGGCGGAGGCGGACTTTGGAGGGCACGTCGCCGAGGCGCAAGACTTGTTCCGCCAGGCTCAGGACGAGCTGAAGGCCGCCCAGGGTGAGCTGGCCAACCGTGAGGTGGAGCTCGCCCTAAAGCTGGCCGACATCGAGAAGGCCCAGGAGACGGCAAAGAAATTGGCCGATAAAGCCGAAGCCGTCCGGTCCCAACACGAGGCCGCACTAAAGACCCAGGAAGAGGGCCTTGCCGAGCGCGAGGAGAAGCTTGCCGCCACGCTTCGCGGCAAGGACGAAGAGGTGGACAAGCTCGTCCTGCAGCAGACCCAAGAGCTGGAGCGGAGGCATCAGGAGGCTCTCAACATCCAGGCTTAGCCCCACGTCGGCAGGTGAAGGAGCTAGAGGAGCAAGCTCTGAAGCTGGCCCAAGAGAAGCATACGCTCAACAGTGCTCTGACGGTGAGGCAGGGCGAGGTCATCAGCAAGTCTGGAGAGCTCTCCAAAGCCAACATTTCCATCAAAGACCTCAAGCTGAAGCTGGGAGAGCTCAAGGAGACGCTGTCGGAGGCCAGAACCCGGGAGGGGATCCTGACCAAGGAGCTAGAGACGGAGAAGCAGCTGCTGATGAACGAGACTGCCAATCTCAAGGACTACAAGGCGGGCAGAGAAACGCTGGCTCGAGCGCCTTGTCGTTGTTGCAAACTCGGCCGCCGATCAGCTGGCCATTATGGGGATGCCGACGATGGGGTATGCCCCAAAAGCGAGCCTGAGCCCCAATGCCAACCTGACCATATACTTCGAGAAGGTCGTCGGCACCCTGAAGCGGCTTCACTCCAACCGGGCGGCCTCCCTGGCCGAGGAATCCCGGATACTCTACCGGGGGACCATGACCAGGGTGCTCACCAAGATTGCGCACTCGCACCCAGACCTCGACTTTGGAGCTATGCTGAAGAGCTTGCCGGAGGATGCCGACATCGTGGCGCTCAATGAGCGTACTGAGCCCATCCTCAGCCGCATTGGCAAAATCAAGAGGGTGGAGGGCCAGCGCCGGGACTAGGCATCCCGTTCTCTGTCGCCGCTGCAGGTTCATGACCAAGACAATGCTATCTTTAGTTAGAACCGCGGTGGCCATTTGTGTAATATAACTCTGCGATGCTCCTGAAACTATGCATGTTATTTTCCTGTTCGACTTTCCTTTGTATGTCCACCCTACGTCAACTGGATAAGCTTGCCGGCATGTAAACCCAGGGCGGCGCTTCGAGGACGGATCCTCATTAGCCTGCCGGGTGTGCTTGTTGCCGGGCAAAGAACCTTACCGCCCTTGGCGCGGCCGCTCGATCTGTCGAGCTTGACTCGAGTCAGAACCGAGAGTGTTGCCGATGGCGAAAGGATACCCTGCCGCTCTCGACACGGTCACTTGAACTGTTGAGTGGACTCAAAATAGAACAAGCGCGTTGCCAATCGCAGGAGGGCCCCTCCGCGTACAGGCTTCCCATACATAGGCCAAACCGTCGAGGATAATAACCTTATATTTAAGGAGAAAGACTTAAAATTCAGCATGACTTGGCTCTCTTGTCACCACCTCGGCGTCCTTCGTGCCACGGGCAGCGCCGCCTTCTTGGTCGCCTTCTCCGCAGGAGCCATGTCGATGAAGAACAGCTAGGTCAACTGCTAGACCAGATTCTCACAATTGCGCCCCCCTACCTGGCGCGCCAAAGATGTCGGTGGGAAACGACACCTATGGGATCACTGGAATCTGTAGGACCTTGAAGTATGTCTAGAGGGGGGGGGTGATTAGACTACATGACCAATTAAAAACTTAACCTTTTCCCAATTTTAGACTTTGATATATTTTAGCTATCTTTGCACAAGTCAAGCAATCTTCACATAATTCAAGCAAGCATGCAAAGAGTATATGAGCAACGGAAATTAAAGCATGCAACTTGCAAGAATGTAAAGGGAAGGGTTTGGAGGATTCAAACGCGATTGGAGACACAGATGTTTTCGTCGTGGTTCCGATAGGTGGTGCTATCGTACATCCATATTGATGGAGACTTCAACCCATGAAGGGTAATGGTTGCGCGAGTCCACGGAAGGCTCCACCCATGAAGGGTCCACGAAGAAGCAACCTTGTCTATCCCACCATGGTCGTCGCCCACGAAGGACTTGCCTCACTAGCGGTAGATCTTCATGAAGTAGGCGATCTCCTTGCCCTTACAAACTCCTTGGTTCAACTCCACAATCTTGTCGGAGGCTCCCAAGAGACACCTAGCCAATCTAGGAGACACCACTCTCCAAGAAGTAACAAATGGTGCGTTGATGATGAACTCCTTGCTCTTGTGCTTCAAATGATAGTCTCCCCAACACTCAACTCTCTCTCACGGGATTTGGATTTGGTGGAAAGAAGATTTTAGTGGAAAGCAACTTGGGGAAGGCTAGAGATCAAGATTCATATGGAAGGAATGGAATATCTTGGCCTCAACACATGAGTAGGTGGTTCTCTTTCAGAACTGGTAAGTTGGAAGTGTAGGTTTGTTCTGATGGCTCTCTCCATGAATGAAGAGGAGGTGGAGGGGTATATATAGCCTCCACACAAAATCTAACCGTTACACACAATTTACCAAACTCGGTGGGACCGAATCAACAAACTCGGTCGGACCGATTCAGTAAACCTAGTGACCGCTAGTGATTTCGGTGGGACCGACATGCAACTTGGTAGGACCAATATGGTTAGGGTTAGGGCATAACGTAATCTCGTTGAGACCTATTACACAAACTCGGTGAGACCGATTTTATTAATTAGCTAACCAGAGAGTTGGTCAGGTAAACTCGATGGGACCGACCGAAATGTTACGAAAGGGAAACAGAGAGTTTACATTGCAATCTCGGTGGGACCGATCGCTCACTTCGGTTAGACTGAAATGTTATGAAGGGAAACAGAGAGATTACAATCCCATCTCAGTGAGACCGAGATCCCTATCGGTGAGACCGATTTGCCTAGGGTTTGTGGCAGTGGCTATGACATTTGAACTCGGTGGCGCCGGATAGAAGGAATCGGTGGGACCGATTTTGACTTTAGGTTTAGGTCATATGTGGATGTGAGAAAGTAGTTGAGGGTTTTGGAGCATATCACTAAGCACTTGAAGCAAGAGGCTCATTAAGCAACACCTCATCCCTCCTTGATAGTATTGGCTTTTCCTATAGACTCAATGTGATCTTGGATCACGAAAATGTAAAATGTAGAGTCTTGAGCTTTTGAGCTTGAGCCAATCCTTTGTCCTTAATATTTTGAGCGATCCACTTTCATCATCCATGCCATGCCATTCATTGAGCTTTCCTGAAATATTTGTCTTGGAATAGCATTAGCTCAATGAGCTATATGTTGTTATGAATTACCAAAACCACCTAGGGATAGTTGCACTTTCAATCTCCCCCTTTTTGGTAATTGATGACAACATATAGATCAAAGCTTCGACAAATGATAATAAGATTGAAAAACATTGTCGCTTTGAGAAGTATGTGATAAGCAAGAGCTCCCCCTAAATTTGTGCATAGTTAAAGATTTGCTTTGGACTGCAAATGCACAAGGAATTAGGCTCATGGGTTACTCTTCCATGTCACATACATCTTGGTGGAGCGCTCAAAATAATAAAGATTGAATACATGCACTCATCACCAAGCAAAGTGAATGATCATATAAGGGTAAGTAAGATAATATCATCTTATAAGCATAAGTGTAGCTTATGATCAATCACATGATCATCAATGTCTCACAGATAATAGCGTAGTATCTCAAGCAATTAAAAGCAAACAAAGTTCAACCAAGAAGACAAGAGAGAACAAAAGCAAACTCTCTCTCTCTCGAAGCCTATGATCTATACATTTTTCTCCCCCTTTGGCAACAAGTTACCAAAAAGTTCCTAGAAAATGCATAGTACTATATCATCTCTCAGGCTTGGTCTTCAGTTGGTGGTGTAGAGATGGCTCCTTGGACGAAAACTTCAGTTGATGTGAGCTGAAGGAGTTGGTGCTGGAGCTGGTTGCACTGGAGCTGTAGCTGGTGCAGATGAAGTGACTCTGGTGTCTGTTACTGGCTCTGCAGCTGATCTCTAAGCTCGAGGCACTTTGGCAAATGCATCAGTAGTTGTCCTGCCCTTCCTCTCCTGCATGTCTTCCTGTAGCTGCTCCACAACTGACTGAATCTCAGTTACTTTGACATCTAAATCATAGAATTTTTGTTCCATGATTCTTTCCAGGCTCTCCTGGTTTTGAGTTAGGGTGGACAACCCCTTCTCAATCCTCAGTGTTGATGCTATCAAGTAACCAAGCTGGTCCTTCTTGTTCTTCAAAAAGTACTCAGATGCCTCCTCTTGAGTTGGCATCTTGGCAGCCTTCTCTCTCTTTGCTTTCTCCTTCTTCTCTTAAGCTTGTACTGATGATGGTTCATTCTCATTCATCACAACTTTATTGTCCTCAAAGTCTGGATAGAGAGCAAAGTGTTCCTTATCCAACAGATATTTTCCTGTGCCCATCTTTGAGTTTATCAACTCCTGAATTTGTGGGGCATATCCACAACTCCTCTTTTGGTCTGCTGCTGTCCTCTTAATAGTCTCAACCATGAGGCTCATGACCTTGAATTTCTGTGGCACATCAAATATGTGTAGCAAGTTGATTGCATGCCCTCTGATCATGTTGTGGTCACCTGACTTGGGCAAAAGAGTGTGCCTTAGGATCCAGTTGATCGTTGGCAGCCCTAACAGAAGAAAATGGACTGACCCAAACTTGAAGGTCTCAAGAGCTTTGTCTGGAATCTCCTTGTACATATGTGACATAGAATTGTGTCCCATCTTTTTTTGGCATAAACGTCCAAGTCATCTTCACTCTCCTTTGGGGCATTGATCAGATTGGCTCACTCCTCAATGGTTGATTGGTATCTCGTACCTTCAGACAACCAAACTATCCTGCCATCTGGATAGAAATGTGTTGTGGAGTAGAATTGCATAATGAGCTCATCATTCCAGTTTGTGAGCTTCTGCCCAAGAAAGTCTGCAACTCCACACGCACTGAAGCTGTCATACACTCTAGGATAATGTTCTTCATTCTCCTTTATGTAGGTCCAGTCGACCCACCTCATATCACACACTATAGGCTTCTTGTCCAACAAGATTGTCTCATAGAAATCCTGTTGTTCCTTTGTGTGGAACCTATAATCAATAGCAGTCCTTCTCGTGGTGGCATATGGATCTATATCTCTCCATAGCCACAACCCTGAGTCTCTCCTGATATTCATGTCCTCGGCCACAGGATGAGCATCATTGTGGTCTGGAATCTTGGGTTTGAGCTTCCTCAGGACTTGTCCTTCATCATATTCCTCAGCAGCAACTTCAGGCACTGGGGCCTTGTTCTTCTCAGCGGCTGGTATACTCCTGGTATTCCTCTTTGGTGCATTCTTGGCCTTGGAGGCAGCTTTGGGTGCTTCTTTGGGCTTTGATGTTGCAGCCCCTGACCTTATAGCATCACCCATCAGCTTCTGTGCCTTGGGTGCTGGTGCAGCAACCTCTTCTTCCTCCTCCTCTTCCATCATGGAAGGTTGTCCAACAACTCTGGCCATGGTCTTTCTGACCCTTTCCTTCTTCTTCTTTCCTTCTGCAGCTGGCTCTATGGGATCAGGTTTTGCAGGTACTTGTGTTGATCCTCTGACCTTCAGCATGGGTGTCCTCTTGGCAGGGACCTTCCTATTAAGTCCAGGCTTTGTGGTCTTTGCTAAGCCTTACTCCTTTTTGAGCACTACCTTCTTGGAAGTAGCCTCATCTTCAGCTGCCACATAGTCCTCATCCTCAGAGTCTGAGGTTCTCTTCCTTCTGGCTCTTGTGGCTGCTTTGGGCAAATTTCTAGGAGTGCTTCTACTGCCTTCTTCTGAAGTGCTAGAGGGACTAGTGCCCTCACTCATGTGAATCTGCTCTTCTGACTTGTTCTGACCATCACTTTGGTCTGACATGCTGAAAACACTGACTGCTGACCCTGTGAATAGTTATAGATGAGATAGAGTGGATGACCATCACAAAATGCAGAGATTTTTGCAAAAGAATGATTCAAAAACTTAGTTTCAGTTTTCCACAGAAAGCATCTCGGATCAACCGATTTTCAAACTCAGTGATACCGAAGCAGCTTTTGGAACCTAAACATGTGATCTCGGTCAGACCGAGTCACAGTTCGGTGGCACCGAGACTACTAGGGTTTCACAAAGTTCCAAAATCGATCACACCGATTAGGAATTCTCGGTCGGACCGAGAGTTAATAGTGCAATGGCGTTAGCCGAATCGGTGGGTCCGAGATGGTTTCGGCGGAAACCTAACCCTAAATTTTCAAATCGCATCTATTCTAAGGATTGTTTTGACTGGATAGAGGTGTTTCAATCGTGGCAAGAATCATAATGAACACAATGTGCTGAGAATTAGACAAGGATAGCACTGTGATCGAGTTCATACCCTAGTTCGGTGATGAATTCGCTATGGAGGCAACGGCGGAGATGAAATCCGTTAACAGCGGCGGAGACCAGCGACAGGAGGCGGCTGGCGATGAAGTCGACGATCTGGAGACCTAGAAGGCAAAGTGAGCTATGCGCGGGCGAAGAGGTTTGGAGAAAGTTTCCAAAAATTTTCCCGTGAGTATATATAGCCCGACACTGTCGGTGTGACCGAGTGGAATGACTCGGTGGCACCGAGATGCATAACTGTTGACAGTTACAGCAACTCGGTGAGACCGAAAAGTTCAAATCGGTTGCACCGAGAATGAAAACCTAGATCGACTTAGTGATCTCGGTATGACCGAAATGGAAGAACCGGTCAGACCGAAAATCACAAAGAAGTTTTGAAAGTTTAAGTCTATGACGAATGGGGGACTCCGAGTGCTCCTCACACAGAGTGGTTCGAATCTGACTTGATCAAATTTTGTGATGTAGCATGAATAGAGTTTGAGACGAGAAAAGCATAGATAGCTAGAGAAGGTTCCTAGGCATTCTTGTCCATCCACTTGGACAAAGAAAAAGAAACCAATCAATCAAATCAACAAGTGGATGTTCTTGAATGAGTAAAATATGCAACCAACATGCTCACACAATAAAATGGCAAATGAAATATGTGGCAAAGCATGCACAACCAATTCTAGTATCTATCAAACAATTGGCGATGACTAGGTCATCTATATATGAGTATATTGACTTAGGAGTCAAATGAGAACATTTGATCATAGGTCATACTCATCGTTTAAGCTCAAGTGGGGTTACCACTTTTACATAATGCATTGATGTGTTCACATCATTAGAGTTGCTTTGACTCAATTCTTAGAGTTAAGCCCCCCCTAGATGTGAGACCCCCCTTAGAGGGATGAACTAACCTTGGGTTTTGTTGATGATGACTTCATGTAGGTGTTGAAGATGTGGATGCTCAATGTTGATGTAGATCATTTGGAGCAATCCTTTGGAGTGAGTTGCACTTTCAATACCTACACGGGTTAGTCCCACAAGGAACAAAAAAATATCCAAAGACATAGAGTGATGCACACACAAGATGATGTCCATGAAAACATTAGGTTACCTTGTCCCTTGCCTTACCAACATGAGGGTTTGTGACTCCTTGAACTAGTGCAAGATATGGAAGTTGATTGCACTTGTCCTTGCCATAATGATATGAGTGAAGAATGTTGGTGGAGTCACCCTCAAGAACACTCTAGTTCTTCTTCTTCGGGATCCACATCATCTTGATGGGAATCCTTGGAGTTGTAGTTGTACTTGATGAAGTAGAACTTGACGTAGTCTTGGGAACCCACTTGACCAAGGCCTTAGGTGCTTCTTCAAATGCATCAATCTCCTCTTGAAGCTTGTCCTTGCCTTTGTTCTCGTGGTCTTGTGGTGGAAGATCATCTTGTGCTTGTGTTCCCTTGAAGGAAGTAGGATCATACTTCTCTTGTTGAGGAACAAATTTCTTCTTGGGGTATTGATCTTCTTCCCACTCAACTCCATTGGCATTGAACTTTCGTTCAAAACCAACACCTTGATTCTTCCGGTGCCTTCCTTGCTTGCGTACAATTTCCTCGAATTGCTTACTCCCGACAAGGCTCTTGTATACACCTTTCTCTATAATTCCCTTCAATAAGCTATTTTCTTGCTCAAGTGTAACTTGGCTAAGAGAATCAGTAGTGGAATCAAGAGAACTACTAGAAGCAACAATGTTGGATTTAGCATTATTATTGTTACTACTAGAGGAAGAATCTTTCTTGTTCTTGTTATTACACTTGACTTGAGGCATGTAAGTAGATAAGAGTAAACGCTCGGCAATGTAAGAATAACTTTTCTTACGGAGATCATCATTGATTGCCTTTAAGAACTCATGCTCTTGCTCAAGATTGAGCTTTTCAAAGCGTAACTTCTCATGAGCCCTTAAAAGTTTTCGATGATCTTCGAAGATAGTTTCATGAGCTAACTTAAGAGTGTTTAGTTCTTTAGTTAGACGCTCAATCTTCTCCTTATCATTGTCATTCGTTTTATCTTGATTAGCATGATTAATTGACGTTTCATCACAATATTCATTACTAGAGTTGTCAATAAGTAAATCATCATCACCTAACAAGTCATCTTCATCACTATTAAAATCAACATACTTGGGGTGTGTTACCTTAGGACCTTTGGCCATGAAGCATCTTCCAATTCCTTCATTTGGTGAATCAAATATGTCGTAGGAGTTGGTTGACACAAGTGCTAGACCGGCAACACCTTCATCTTGAGTATGTTCGGAGTCGGAGTGATAGCTTCTCTCGGAGTGATGTTCAGAGTCGGAACCGGATACCCATTCACCAACATGAGCTTGATGTCTTCGTTTTGTGTAGCTCCTTGATGACTTGTCCTTCCTTTCTGAATCCTTGCTTCTTCGTGAGGGTCTTCGTTCATAACGATCATCTCTACTCCTTCTCTCTCTTAGTGGTGATTCTTCTCTTCTACTTCCTCTTTTTAATCTTCTCTTCTTTTGTAGGGTGTCGTACACTCATTGGAATAGTGTCCGGGTCTCCCACAATTGTAGCAATTGCGCTCTCGACTAGAAGATCTTTTGTCATTGTAGGACCTTGACTTAGAGCTTCTTTCTTTGCTCCTACTCTTGTAGAATTTGTTGAAGTTCTTCACCATTAAGCTCAATTCTTCATTGAAGGTTTGTTTCTCACTTGATGATGTGGGGGCTTCACATGAGGCTTTGTAAGCTCCACTTGACTTGTTGTGAAGTTCCTCCTTATCCTTGAGTGACATCTCATGACCAACAATTCTTCCAATGACTTCTGTTGGCTTGAGATCTTTGTAATTTGGCATCATTTGGATCAAAGTGCACACGGTATCATATTTTCCATCCAATGCTCTTAGGATCTTCTTGATGATGAATCTGTCGGTCATCTCTTCACTTCCTAAGACGGCAATCTCATTTGTGATAAGAGCAAGCCTAGAGTACATTTCAGCGACACCTTCACCATCCTTCATTTTGAACTTGTCAAGCTGACTTTGGAGCACATCCTACTTGGATTCCTTGACGGAGTCGGTACCTTCATGCATGTCAATCAAACTATCCCAAATTTCCTTTGCATTCTCAAGACGACTGATTTTGTTGAATTCTTCGGGGCACAAGCCATTGAAGAGGATATCACAAGCTTGAGCATTGTATTGCAGCATCTTCAATTCATCCGCACTTGCTTCACGGTTTGGCACTCTCCCATCAAAGAATTCACCTTGCAAGCCAATACACACAATAGCCCAAATGGCGGGGTTATGTCCGAGAATATGCATTTTCATCTTATGCTTCCAACTAGCAAAATTAGTGCCATCAAAGTAAGGACCTCTACGGTGATAATTTCCCTCGCTAGACGCCATACTCTCCCAGGTTGTGAAACCTAGGCTATGACCACCAAAAGCTATGGAAATCAAAGCAAATGGAGATCAAAGCTCTGATACCACTTGTAGGACCTTGAAGTATGTCTAGAGGGGGGTGATTAGACTACTTGGCCAATTAAAAACTTAACATTTTCCCAATTTTAGACTTTGACAGATTTTAGCTATCTTTGCACAAGTCAAGCAATCTTCACATAATTCAAGCAAGCATGCAAAGAGTATATGAGCAGCAGAAATTAAAGCATGCAACTTGCAAGAATGTAAAGGGAAGGGTTTGGAGGATTCAAACGCAATCAGAGACACGGATGCTTTTGTCGTGGTTCCGATAGGTGGTGCTATCGTACATCCACGTTGATGGAGACTTCAACCCACGAAGGGTAACGGTTGCGTGAGTCCACGGAGGGCTCCACCCACGAAGAAGCAACCTTGTCTATCCCACCATGGTCATCGCCCACGAAGGACTTGCCTCACTAGCGGTAGATCTTCATGAAGTAGGCGATCTCCTTGCCCTTACAAACTCCTTGGTTCAACTCCACAATCTTGTCGGAGGCTCCCAAGAGACACCTAGCCAATCTAGGAGACACCACTCTCCAAGAAGTAACAAGTGGTGCGTTGATGATGAACTCCTTGCTCTTGTGCTTCAAATAATAGTCTCCCAAACACTCAACTCTCTCTCACAGGATTTGGATTTGGTGGAAAGAAGATTTGAGTGGAAAGCAACTTGGGGAAGGCTAGAGATCAAGATTCATATGGAAGGAATGGAATATCTTGGCCTCAACACATGAGTAGGTGGTTCTCTTTCAGAACTGGTAAGTTGGAAGTGTAGGTTTGTTCTGATGGCTCTCTCCACGAATGAAGAGGAGGTGGAGGAGTATATATAGCCTCCACACAAAATCTAACTGTTACACACAATTTACCAAACTCAGTGGGACCGAATCAACAAACTCGGTCGGACCGATTCAGTAAACCTAGTGACTGTTAGTGATTTCAGTGGGACCGACATGCAACTCGGTAGGACCGATATGGTTAGGGTTAGCGCATAACGTAATATCGTTGAGACCGATTACACAAACTCGGTGAGACCGATTTTGGTAATTAGCTAACCAGAGAGTTGGTCAGGTAAACTCGGTGGGACCGATTCGCTCTTTTCGGTGAGACCGAAATGTTACAAAAGGGAAACAGAGAGTTTACATTGCAATCTCGGTGGGACTGATCGCTCACTTCGATTAGACCGAAATGTTACGAAGGGAAACAGAGAGATTACAATCCCATCTCGGTGAGACAGAGATCCCTATCGGTGAGACCGATTTTCCTAGGGTTTGTGGTAGTGGCTATGACATTTGAACTCGGTGGTGCCAGATAGAAAGAATCAGTGGGACCGATTTTGACTTTAGGTTTAGGTCATATGTGGATGTGAGAAAGTAGTTGAGGGTTTTTGGAGCATATCACTAAGCACTTGAAGCAAGAGGCTCATTAAGCAACACCTCATCCCTCCTTGATAGTATTGGCTTTTCCTATAGACTCAAGGTGATCTTGGATCACTAAAATGTAAAATGTAGAGTCTTGAGCTTTTGAGCTTGAGCCAATCCTTTGTCCTTAATATTTTGAGGGATCCACTTTCATCATCGATGCCATGCCATTCATTGAGCTTTCCTAAAATATTTGTCTTGGAATAGCATTAGCTCAATGAGCTATATGTTGTTATGAATTACCAAAACCACCTAGGGATAGTTGCACATTCAGAATCCCTTTTACGGTTGTGGGGCGCAGGGATCGTGAGAAGAGCGGGACTAGTAGGCAACACAAGGGGGATTTACCCAGGTTCGGGCCGCAAATATGCGTTAAACCCTGCGATCCTGCTTTGGTGGATGTATTTAGTGTTCTTGAGCTCTCGAACTAGCTCTAGGTGCTGCGAGGTTCGAAAGAGCCGAATCCTTCCCAGTGTGCCATGGGCCTCCTTTTATAGGCGAAAGGGGCTACCACAATGGCACACAGGAGGTGGAAAGTGCTATAGTGTTGCGAGCTTATCGCTAGTATTACAGGACAAAGTGCATTTAATGCGAGGCTTAGGTGTCCCTTCGCGTTATCAGGGACGGGGGCGAGGCCCGTCCCATCTGTAGCCGCTCCTCCTTGCTTTGACACACGCCCTGGCCAACAATGCATGCGGTGCCATGTAGGCAGGCAGGCAACTGAGGTGGCGCGATGGTGGAGCCTCCACGAAAGCTACATGTTGCCACGCAGGTGCCTGCCCATCTGGCTGGGTCGGCAGCTGCATGCGAACAGCGGCGAAGACTTGGCTGGCGCGGGCCTGGCAGTGGCCCTGCCGGTGGCCTGGCGAGGGTCTTGCCGGGTGGCCCGGCAAGGGTCTTCCCGGGTGGCCCAGCAAGGGTCTCGCCGTGGCGCGCTGGCTTCCCCGGCAAGGATATTGCCGGGGGTCTTGTGGGTTTCTTCAGTGAGGATAGGTGCCTTCCTATCCTCATTTGATCTTGAGCATTTTATGTCTTCACAAAGATCTGCATGCCACCACGGAGGTGCCTCCCGAGCCCTGTCCCAACGCGTTTTCTTTAGTGTTGGTGGGCTCAAAGGTGGCTTGTTTGGCTGGCGGGGGCGAGCTACCCCAACAAGGGTCTTGCCGGGGCCGCTGAGGCTGCCTCAGCAAGGGTCCTTGCCGGGGAAACCTGCTTCGTCCATCTGATCTTTGTGGCCTTGGTCTTTATCGTTGCTCTATTTGCCTTGTGGCTTCGGTTTCTCTCCAGCTTCCCTTTCCTGCCCTGTTTATGCGTGGCCATGGCGGGAGGCTCTAACTACCCGTGCACAAGTAAAGGGTTAAAAGCAGAGCCCCTACTTTTGTACACCAAAAAACAAAGAACACAATGCAAAAAGAATCAATGCATTTGGACTTATAGATAAAAAGTTATGGTTGTTGGAAGTTTCCTGGATTTAAATGAATTTGAAATAAAAATAAACAAATTGGGGGGCGGTGACGTCGAAGGCATAAAAGCCCAGGGCGCCACCACTCATATCGCTTCACGCAAGTACTGAGTGGCTGACTAGCGGGCCCCGCTAGTCAGACCAGAAGGAGGGGGAGAAGGAAGGAGAGGGAGGCGGAGCTTCGCCAGAGCACACGCCGGCGACAAGGGTTCTTGGGGTCAAGCGAGAGGGGGGAATCGAAGGAGAAGAAGTTTGCGCACCTTCCCATACCCGTAGCATGGCTAGAGGTGACCGGACGGCGTCGGAAACAGCCTCTCCAGCGGAGGCAGAGGGTAGAGGTCGCCGGACAAGAAGACGACGGCGGCTCGGGGCAGCTCTAGGGGCTCCAGCGGGGCGGAACAGCTTCTCCGAGGAGTGGCGGAAGCCCTGGCAGGGTCGCCCTGGCCTGGGAGGGGTCAGAGCTGCGGGGACGATCCGGAGGGGATCGCCAGCGAGCTCGGGCTTCGAGATGGCAGCCCGCGGCCTGCCCGGCCGGGTTACAACTTCTACTGGCTTGTGGAGGGTGTGGGAGTAGCTGTGGGTGCTCAAGGAGGGCTGGGGTGGCAGCATTTATAGGCGGGCGGTGAGAGGAGTTCGGGCTCCGCTAGAGGACACCTGTCCATGGCGCCCGGCGATGAATGGCGCCAGTGAGAGAGGGGGAAGACGACGGAGATCACGTGGGAACTATTGGTGGGCACAGACGAGCACAAGAGCGAGGGGGAAAGTGACAAGCACAGTGCGCCGCACACTGTGTCGTTGGTCGGACCGTGCCCGTGCTCGCTGCGGCGAGATCCAACATCGGTGAGCGCCAGGGGGGAGTTAAGGGGGTGGAGACGAGGATGGTGGCGAGGCTTGGCATGCTTGGGCAGGCTGGGCAGCGAGCACGCGCTCAACAGAGCGCTAGGCGGCACACAGAGCACGTGTTTTGCATGCCAGCACGCTCGGACGAACGCGGTCACCGCGTGAACCGCGACATCAAGCCACCCTAAGTAGTTAGAAGTGTTACCACGGTTGGGCTTGGATCCAGGTGCAATAGAAATGGATTTGTACTGCTAGCAAGTTTTTGGACAGTAACTTTGGAGATTTACTGTGGTCAAACCACTGGGAGTTAAGGGCTGAGCTTTGGAGGTTTGCTTACAGTTACTAAGGTAAATAGGCACAAGAAAAACTAGCTACAATGGAGCTAGTAAAATGGTAGTTGCTATAGAAACTACCATTTCTGTCTAGAAATGAATTTTTTTATGTAGCCAAAATATTCCAAAGAGTGATGAAATTTTTTGCTCAGAAAGGTGCCCTAGGGTTCAAAGAATAATTGGGATTTTTCTCATGATTTTTGGGGCAAGAAAAATTAGGGTTGCTTTGGAGCACCAAGGGCTAGCTAGGGTTTTGGAGGGCAAAATGAATATTTTTCATTTAAGAAAAATATTCCAAGCAATATTTTGAGTTGAACTAGAGGTGAAGTGATGGTTTTGAGGACGAGAGGGAGCACTTGGGTGAAAATCAAGGGTACCCAAGTGGTTAAGTCCAAATGAAGTGATTCAAAAACCCTAAATTCAAAACCAACTCAACTGAAAACCAGGCAAAGAAAAGAGGGCAAAAACTAGGCTGTCATAAACCTCCCCCACTTAGAATGAATCTCGTGCTCGAGATTCGGTTGCTTGGGAAAACCATTCTGGATAACATGCCCTTGGAAATTCTTCTAATTCCCAGGTTGATTCTGAGTCGGTATGATGCTTCCATTGGACCTTTTAAAACTTCCGTGCTTTACTGCGAGTGACTCTTTCCATCTGATCCAAAATTTTCACCGGCCTCTCTTCATAGGTTAGGTCCTTTGCCAGCTCTATCTCTGTCAAATCAGTCTTTTTCTCGGGCGGTGATATGCACCATCGCAATTGTGAAACGTGGAACATGTTGTGCACGTCTAACAACTCAGGGGGCAACTCCAACTGATATGCCACAGCACCTACTGACGCCATAACAGGAAATGGACCAATAAATCTGGGTGCCAAAT
The DNA here is from genome assembly GCF_018294505.1 of Triticum aestivum. Lineage (NCBI taxonomy): Eukaryota > Viridiplantae > Streptophyta > Magnoliopsida > Poales > Poaceae > Triticum > Triticum aestivum. Next base: position 234,873,129 of record NC_057813.1, read on the forward strand.
TTCCACGAGTCTGAAACCTCTTGATACCTTTCATAGGCGTGCCTCGGAGATAGACATGTTCTCCGGGTTCAAAGCTGATCTGACGATGCTTTGCATCATAATAACTTTTCTATCGTGATTTGGCCAATTGTAGTCTATCTCGGATCTCCTTGACTTGCTTTTCGGCTTCCAGCATGAGATCTGTTCCGAAAATATGGCTATCTCCGGTTTGAGACCAATTTAATGGAGTGCGGCACTTGCGGCCATACAAAGCTTCATATGCTGACATTTTTTAAACTGGTCTGGAAGCTATTGTTATACGAGAATTCGGCGTACGGTAAGCAGTCTTCCCATTTTGGACCTTGGGCCAAAACACAGGCTCGCAGCATATCCTCGAGTATTTGGTTTACTCGTTCTGTCTGTCCATCAGTCTGAGGGTGATAAGTGGTACTGTACTTCAACTCTGTCCCTAAGGCTCGATGGAGACGGGACCAAAAGGTAGAGGTAAAAGGTGAACCTCGGTCAGAAGTAATGGTTCGGGGGACTCCATGCACACTGACTATCCTGGACACATACAATTGTGCAAGCTCATCTCCTCGATAAGAGGTCCTAATCGAGAGGAAGTGGGCCACCTTGGTCAATGTGTCCACTATGACCCAGATCGCATCACTACCCCGTCGGGTCTTAGGTAGCCCGGTGATAAAATCCATACAGACACCATCCCACTTCCATTGTGACACTGGCAACGGTTGGAGAAGTCCGGCTAGCTTCTGATGTTCTGCCTTTACTTTGTTGCATATGTCACAACATGCCATGAAATAAGAAATGTCTTTCTTCATTCCATCCCACCAGAATATTTGTTGAAGGTCTTCGTACATTTTTGTACCTCCAGGGTGAATGGAATATGAGGATTCGTGTGCTTCTGACAGGATCTTCTGCTTTAAATCCGCTTGATTGGGCACACAAAGCCTTCCCCTAAATCGGAGGTACCGTACTGATCCTTCGAGAAATCAGAATGCTTGGCGTGTTTTTGCAGGTCGGCGTCGCCTGGCTGGGCCTTGCGGATTTCTTCCTCAAGAGTAGGGGTAACTTCTAGAATATTGGCAAGGCCAGCCTCAACTATGACTAGGTTGAGCTGAGCAATCTCTTCTTTAAGCTCAGGAGGCAAAGATTCCAATAGGACATTTAAACTGACGGGCTTTCGACTGAGCGCATCGGCAACCATGTTTGCCTTACCCGGATGGTAATTTATTCCAAGGTCATAATCCTTGACCAACTCAAGCCATCTTCGTTGACGGTGATTTAAACCCGGCTGAGTAAATATATATTTGAGGCTTTTGTGATCGGTAAAAATTTGGCACCTTTTTCTGATGAGGTAGTGTCTCAAAATTTTTAAAGCATGAACTACCACGGCCATTTCCAAATCATGAGTGGGGTAATTCCCTTCATGGGGTCGTAGCTGTCATGAGGCGTAAGCTACTACCTTTCCATCTTGCATAAGCACGCATCCCAGTCCTTGCCTGGAAGCATTGTAGTACACATCAAAGCTGCGGTATATATCTGGAAGTGTAAATACGGGTGCAGTGGTCAGTCGTTTCTTTAACTCAGTGAAACTTTTCTCACAATCCTCAGTCCATTCAAACTTCTTATCCTTTTTGAGCAGCTCTGTCATGGGTTTAGCAATCTTGGAAACCCTTCAACGAAACGGTGGTAGTATCCGGCTAATCCAAGAAAACTTCAGATCTGAGGTCCGGTTGTGGGTGGCAACCAGTCGAGCACATCTTTTACCTTGCTTGGGTCCACGGCTATACCCTCAGCGGATAACACATGTCCCAGGAATCCAACTTGCTTGAGCCAAAACTCGCATTTACTGAATTTGGCGTATAACTGATGCTCACGGAGTCGTTGTGATACTGCTCGAAGGTGTCCCTTATGCTCTTCTTCACTTCTTGAGTAAATGAGTATATCATCGATGAAGATGACCATGAACTTATCGAGGAAGTCCATGAATACTTTATTCATCATGTGTATGAAGAAGGTGGGGGCGTTGGTGAGGCCAAAAGACATGACTGTATATTCATAGAGACCGTAGCGAGTGGTGAACGCGGTCTTGGTAATATCCTCCTTTTTAATTTTGAGCTGATAATACCCAGTCCGTAAATCGATCTTGGAGAATACCTTGGTCCCACTAAGCTGATCAAACAAATCATCAATTCTTGGCAGAGGGTATTTGTTTTTGATTGTGACATCATTCAACTGACGGTAATCCACACACATGCGGAGGCTGCCATCTTTCTTGTCCACGAAAATAGCAGGTGATCCCCAGGGTGAGGAGCTGGGGCGGATATACCCTTTCTGGAGCATTTCATCCAACTGTTTCTTTAGCTCCGCATTCGATAATACTCTTGTGTATTGGTGTGGTTCCGGGCACAAGATCTATTGCAAACTCAAGCTCTCGATCAGGTGGCATGCCTGGCAATTCTTCTGGGAATACATCAGGAAACTCCCTGACCACCGGAATTAATTCCATTTCAGCCATTGCTGTAAAGACCATTTCCTTGGAGGGTATGCTCCTACGAGCAATAAATTTTGTAGTTTGTCCCTCTTGGCCGGTCAAGTTGACTTCTCGGGTCGCACAATTTATGCATACTTGGTACTGAGTTAGCCAATTCATACCCAAGATCACATCCAACTTATCGGATTCAATAAGTATCAACAAAGTTGGAAAACAGACTCCGTTGTTATTGCCTTCCAGATTACGGCAGACTATATTGCTTCTAATTAGAGATCCCAGGGTTTGTACCAGCATATTTTTGCCTAAAAGCGAACAAGGAAATTTGTTTTGGGCAACAAAACTCCGAGAAATAAAAGAGTGGGAAGCCCCAAAGTCAAATAAAATTACTGCAGGTATGTTATTAACAGGGAACATACCAATGACGACTTCGGGATTCTCTTGGGCTTCGTCGGCGGAAATGTGATGAATGTATCCCGTGAGGTCGTGCTGATCTAGCATGCCTCCATATAATGGACTTGTGGCTTGAATGTAGTATTTGCCCGATTGTTCGTGGGACACTGTTTGGCATAATGTCCGGTTTGCCCGCAATTGAAATAGGAATTGCTGCGCATACGGTTCTCTATAATTGGGTTGAGCGCGTCGTTCTTGACTTGGGTGGTGGTCTTGTTCACATTTTGTTGCCAATTAGGCTTGTATGCTACTTGAGTCGGCTGCTAGGTACGAGCCTTCTGCACTGGTTGCATTTCTTTTCTTGGCTCAAACTTGCGCTTGTGATCATTATTGACGGGCTTAGTGTCCGATACAAGCTTGTGGTCCCTTTCAGCAATGAAAGCCTTGTTTACCAGCGTTTTGAAGTATGGGAAATCGAACATACTGAGAGTACAACGGAGTTGCGGGTTTAATCCACCAAGAAACATGTCCATCTTTCTTTCCTCAGTGGCCACGTCATATTGAGAGTAACGTGACAGGTGATTGAATTTCTGCAAGTATTCTCCCACAGACTGACTTCCTTGGAGGAGGGCGAGAAATTCACGCTGCTTAGTCTTCATAATTCCCGTAGGGATGTGATATTTACGGAATTGTTCCTTGAATCCTGACCAGGTAATTTCTTCATCAGCAGTCCCCATGACTTTTTCATTTTCCCACCATATGGCAGTAGCGCCTTCAAGATAATGTGTTACAAATGGAACCTTATCCCCTTCATCAGTTCGAGCAACATCAAGCTTCTTTTCCATAGTTCTCAACCAATCATCTGCATCCAAGGGATCAATGGCCTGAGTGAAACTGGGAGGCTTAGTCCTTTGAAAATCAGATAGCTTGGAGTGATGGCCGGGCTGATTTCCATTCTGTCCAACCATAGCTTGAATACTTCTGAATATTTCCATCAGATCATTGTTTCGCCTTTCCTCAAACATACGCATAATTTGCTCGGTGGAGGGCGGATTTGGCGGTGGTGGAACGTACGGCTTGGGTGAGTGTCCTGCCTGTCATGCGGAATGATGAACAGGAGAACCCTCGCGGATGTTGCTACTGCAGCCTCCCCGCGTCATCCTAATATGATTATTTTCCCAAGGCAACGCAACCGAGATGAGAAGCATTCAAAATAAACTGGGGAGAAGCTAGCAACAAAAATCCAAGTAAAACTGAAATGGCGAAGAAAATACGGCGAATAAAATAAAGTTCCAACATGATTATACATAGACTCATACATGAAAGATAACAACATGCCAGGTCCAACTACCCTCATACATGAAACGAAACATCATGACTCGTACAACTACATCCATACTCCATCCCGACGACTGTGAATACTTGGAAACTCTACTACTCTGTTGGTGCTGCAGGGTCCTCTCCTGAAGCGGACACAGATCCTGAACTGACGGGGTTAACTGAGACCTCTGGGTTAAAAGTGACACAATGACGCTGCCTCGAGGGCTCTCCCTCTGGGGCAGGTAGAGCGTGAATCATCGGGGCTACAGGAGTGGCAAGGAGTGAAACCCACTGAGCAGGAGCACTAAGTGGACTCACAGTCGCGGTGCCCGAGCTACTCGGAGGAGTAACCAGGGAAACAGGGAATCTAGAACTAGCAGGAATATAGGGAATAAATCCTACAGATGGTGGAGTAGTGGCTGAGCTAGCAGATACAAAAGCAGAGGCTAAAGCAGTACGGGCACGACTCAGCTCACGAGCCAGCTCGTAGATCAGAAGATAGCTAGCAGTGATATAGCGAGAAAGGTGGCTAGCTACACTATCAGACTCCGGATCAATGACAGGTAAACGGACATGACCATTATCGTGGAGAGAGGGATAGTAGTGGAAACCTTGGTGGTTCTGCATCCGGACCTCGTTGTAGCGGAGCTCAACAAGTACCTCGAATGCAGCAAACTGGACAACCTGAGAAGCGGTAGAAGTGTAGCCGCTTCGAGAGGTACGAGTGTAAGAGCTGGAATCGGAACTGGTACGCAGAGTGACCACGGCGTGATACTCATACACTGAATCGGCTAGACGCTCCCGGTACACATGATAGACTGGATCGTCACCGTGGGGGTACATCCGACGCCACACGTTACGAAGGAGATGTGGCGACGTGTACGACATCAGCTGCAACTGGCACGGATACAACACCGGAGCCATCTACACTCACAACCATTAGCAAGTTAGCATAAAAATAAAAATCAGTGCATGCAATGCAACAACCAGCTACAAATGTTACCGGCACTCAGCTACAACTCGTATCTAACGTCCAGTTAACTCGGTGTAGTCTAGTGTGGCCTACAGTCAGCGCGGCTCTGGTACCAAGCATTGTGGCACCCCGGCTCAGAGCGCCCGGTTTACCCTGCATTGCCAGCCCAGAGACCTTGTCTTCTGGCAATGCACAACAACTTGGTACAGAAAAACAACCGCTTTATTCATGCTAGTGGAGCATAGTTCATATTACAACAGTTAGCGAGGCCAAGCGGCACACACGGTGCGGCTGAACAATATGTACATTATTTAGTGAACATAAAGGGGCCTCGATCATGACAACTACGCGAAAGCGGAACAACATCGTAGCGAAACTCCATAGCACAGGGACACCGATGTGGACACGATCTAGACTCGGACAGCTCTCCTTTCCAACGAGACTTTCCTGAAATCTGGCATGACACGCCAGGTCAGTACATTGAATGTACTTGCAAGCTCACAACAAGCATAAACATAATGACAAACAATATCATGATATTTAACCAATTAATGACAATGCAACAATAAATATCCATCATGTTGTGATTATACTCAAGTGGTACTCGTCCCATGGACTGGCTTACCGAACATGATCATTTCCAAACCACAAACATGAAGAACTCCACAACAATCTCGTGATCTTTACGGTGATCACAACCCTGACCAACACTTGGTCTCAAACAGTGATCCTTACGGCGATCACAACCAGACCACACCTGGTCCAACTCAACACGATGGCCTCACTGCCATTAACTCAGTGCAAATCTTAGTGTGCAAATTTATTAAGTGTTGACCCATGGTGTACCCTACTTTCGAGCGTGTCCGTAACCGTGGACTCCGCTATCAATAGATTAATACACTCTGTAGAAGTAGCGCACTGGACCCACACTACGGAACCCATAGCCTCGCACTCCCATTCGGGTGGACCAACGGCATTCCGACGAAACCACTTCATTGTCATGACACTCTCCCGGCCACTCCGACTCAATCCCCATCGGGCTAGTCCTAGGTGGCCCCGTGTCTACCTCTAGACACCTCAAACCACCGTCGTGGCAACGATCCACTCTGGGATCCAAACACTTAACTCATCAACGGGCACACAAGGTTATGCTTGCTTACCGGGCCAGGGTACAGCACGCGCATAACCTTCCCTAGATGGAGGCACCGACCAGAGGCACGACAATGAAATGCATTAAGGCCGTCCCATATCGGCAAATGTGGTTGCACTAGGAAAAACTCGTTTCAGCGGCACCATGACCCGGTCAACAACATATTCAAGTTGAGTTATTTATCAGGTTCAACTTAAAGTGAAAGTAACCGGTATCATAATGCCATGCTATGCATCACTAACATATGCATCACATAACCATGAAAATAACTAAATCAGCTACGCTCCCACGGAGCCATCATCAACTCAAGATACTTCTCTGGTTAAGACCAAACCTCACTTAAACCAGAATCAATTCTAGCAATCTCATCATTTTTCATCATGCAAGAATAATAATTTACCTAAATATTAACCTCCATGACCATATCATTTTATCATTACTCATATTCAAGTTCTTGTTAGATTATCAGCAAGATTCATTTCAAACTTTCTGTAAATCAAGCATATTTAACATGACAAGCACTTAACAGAATATAATTATCATAATAATTATTTAAATGCAGGAATAATCATAAGTTCAAGTAGGAAAATGACAAATATTGAAGTGGCACTATGAAAATGTTGTTGTGGCTTGCCTTAGTGCTGATAAGGTTCACAAACCTCCTGGTGATCCTCAAGACAAGCTTGCTCTTCTGAAAATAAATAAAACCACAAAAAAAACATCAAGAAACATTCTGAAAATTACCAGAAAATCTAGACAGCAAGGAAAAATCCCATCTTTTGGGTGCTGTTAGATTTTTGGACAAAGAACACAATGCAAAAAGAATCAATGCATTTGGACTTATAGATAAAAAGTTATGGCTGTTGGAAGTTTCCTGGATTTAAATGAATTTGAAATAAAAATAAACAAACTGGGAGGGGTAACGTCGAAGGCGTAAAAGCTCAGGGCACCACCACTCGTACCGCTTCGCGCGAGTACTGAGTGGCTGACTAGCGGGCCCCGCTAGTCAGGCCAGAAGGAGGGGGAGAAGGAAGCAGAGGGAGGCGGAGCTTCGCCGGAGCACACGCCGACGACGAGGGTTCTTGGGGTCAAATGAGAGGGGGGAATCGAAGGAGAAGAAGTTTGCGCACCTGCCCGTACCCATAGGGTGGCTAGAGGTGACCAGACGGCATCGGAAATGGCATCTCCAGCATAGGCAGAGGGTAGGGGTCACCGGAGATGAAGACGACGGCGGCTCGGGGCAGATCCAGGGGCTCCAGCGGGGCGAACAGCTTCTCCGAGGAGTGGCGGAAGCCCTGGCAGGGTCGCCCTGGCCCGGGAGGGGTCGGAGCTGCAGGAACAATCCGGAGGGGATCGCCGGTGAGCTCGGGCTTTGGGACGGCAGCCTGCGGCCTGCCCGGCCGAGCTGCGGCTTCTACTGGCTTGTGGAGGGTGTGGGAGTACCTGCGGGTACTCAAGCAGGGCTGGGGTGGCGGCATTTATAGGCGGGTGGCGAGAGGGGTTCGGGCTCCGCCGGAGGACACTTGTCCATGGCGCCCAGTGACGAACGATGCTAGTGGGAGAGTGGGAAGACGACAGAGATCATGCAGGAACTATTGGCGGGCACGAATGAGCACGTGAGAGAGGGGGAAAGCGACGAGCACAATGCGCCGTGCACTGTGTCGTTGGCCGGACCATGCCCGTGCTCGCTACAGCGAGCTCCGGCATCGGCGAGTGCAAGGAGGGAGTTAAGGGGGTGGAGACGAGGATGGTGGCGAGGCTTGGCATGCTTGGGCGGGCTGGGCAGCGAGCACGCGCTCAACAGAGCACTAGGCGGCACGTAGAGCGCGTGTTTTGCATGCCAGCACGCTTGGACGAACGTTGTCACCGCGTGAACCGTGACATCAGGCAACCCTAAGCACTAACTTGATGTCTGGCATGTAGTCCTTAGTAGTTTGAAGTGTTACCACGGTTGGGCTTGGATCCAGGTGCAGTAGAAATGGATTTGTACTGCTAGCAAGTTTCTGGATAGTAACTTTGGAGATTTACTGTGGTCAAACCACTGGGAGTTAAGGGCTGAGCTTTGGAGGTTTGCTTACAGTTATTAAGGTAAATAGGCACAAGAAAAACCAGCTACAATGGAGCTAGTAAAATGGTAGTTGCTGTAGAAACTACCATTTCTGTCCAGAAATGAATTTATTTTCTTTAGCCAAAATATTCCAAAGAGTGATGAAATATTTTTGCTCAAAAAGGTGCCCTATGGTTCAAAGAATAATTGGGATTTTTCTCAGGATTTTTGGGGCAAGAAAAATTAGGGTTGCTTTGGAGCACCAAGGGCTAGCTAGGGTTTTGCAGGGCAAAATGAATATTTTTCATTTAAGAAAAATATTCCAAGCAATATTTTGAGTTGAACCAGAGGTGAAGTGATGGTTTTGAGGAGGAGAGGGAGCACTTGGGTGAAAATCAAGGGTACCCAAGTGGTTAAGTCCAAATGAAGTGATTCAAAAACCCTAAATTCAAAACCAACTCAACTGAAAACCAGGCAAAGAAAAGAGGGCAAAAACCAGGCTGTCACATAAGGCAAAGGTATTAAGGATGCGTAGTCCCGAAATGCAAAAAAAATGAATTTAACTTATGTTGTCAAATAATAAATTCCTTGGAAAGTGTTGGTATGGAGGGCAACCGTGGATACGGCTAGCCAAGGAAAGTGAAAGTATGGTGGAAAAATGAGTAAACTTTATTTTCTGTTTGGGAACCGCCTATGATATATCTAGCATGGAAAGTGTTGGGAACTCTAAGTCATTTTCGTTGGTGGTATGGATACACCTCCGAAAATGCTTCTATCTCTAAGTTTTTCTCTTTGAGCTCTGGCACCTCTACAAATCCCTACTTCCCTCTGCAAAGGGCCTTTCTTTTACTTTATGCAATTTTTATTTTGAGTCTCCATCTTCTCGTCTAAAAGCACCAACTAGGAGGCATATGATTGTACTTAACTATTGGGTGTAGCTAATATTCGAGTGTGTTTCATGAATGGATCAATGGTTGAGCATGATGGGCTAGGAATAACTTATTTTAGCGTCGATATTTTGAAAGACATGGTTGCTTGTTGATATGCTTGAGTATCTAAATTATCATGTCAAAACTAGACTATTGCTTTGAACAACTAAAAGTCCAAATGTCCATGCTATAAAGAAAATAATATGATATGACATGTTAGGCAACATTCCATATCAAAAAATTTGTTTTTATCACTTACCTACTCGAGGACAAGTAGGAGTTAAGCTTGGGGATGCTGATACATCTCCAATGTATCTATGTTTTTTGATTGTTCCATGCTGTTATATTATCAATCTTGGATGTTTTTACAATTATTTATAGTCGTTTTATATCATTTTTTGGTACTAACCTATTGACATAGTGCCAAGTGCCAGTTGCTGTTTTTTCCATGTTTTTTACATCGCAGAAAATCAAATATCAGATGGAGTCCAAATGCCCAGAAACTTCACGGAGAATTTTTATGGACCAGAAGGAACATAACGGGCCCTAGCTACACCTGGGGGTGCCCTAAGGAGGGGCACAACCCACCAGGGTGCGCCAGGAGGCCCAGGCGCGCCCTGGTGGGTTGTGCCCACCTCGGGTGCCCCCCCCCCCCCCCCGGACCACCTCTTTGCTCTATAAATAGCCCAATATTCCAGAAACCCTAAAGGCATCAATGAAATATTCATCCAGCTGCCGTAGAGTCCAGAACCACCAGATCCAATCTAGACTTCACCACCTCCATTGGTGCCTCTCCGATGATGCATGAGTAGTTCTTTGTAGACCTTCAGGTCCGTAGTTAGTAGCTAGATGGCTTTCTCTCTCTCGCTGGATTCTCAAGACAATTGTCTCTTGGAGATCCACATGATGTAACTCTTTTTGTGGTGTGTTTGTTTGGATCGGATGAACTTTGAGTTTATGATCAGATCTATCTTTTTATATCCATGAAAATTATTTGAGTTTCTTTGATCTCTTATATGCATGATTTCTTATAGCCTTGTATTTATTCTCCGATATTTGGGGTTTTTTGGCCAACATGATATATTTATCTTGCAATGGGAAGAGGTGCTTTGTAGTGGGTTCGATCTTACGGTGCTTGATCCCAGTGACAGAAAGGGAAACGAACATATGTATCGTTGCTACTAAGGATAAAACGATGGGGTCTATCTCCACATAGATAGATCTTTTCTACATCATGTCATCGTTCTTATTGCATTACTCCGTTTCTCCATGAACTTAATACACTAGATGCATGCTGGATAGCGGTCGATGTGTGGAGTAATAGTAGTATATGCAGGCAGGAGTCGGTCTACTAATCTTGGACGTGATGCCTATATAATGATCACTGCCTGGATATCGTCATAATTATTTGAAGTTCTACCAATTGCCCAACAGTAATTTGTTTACCCACCGTTTGCTATTTTTCTCGAGAGAAGCCACTAGTGAAACCTACGGCCCCCGGGTCTTCTTTCTCATATATTTGCCTTTGCGATCTAACTTTCTCTTGCATTTATTTTTAGATCTATTAAATTATAAATACAAAAATACCTTGCTGTAATTTTTCTTTATTTATTTTATTTGGCGTTCGATCTATCAATTTACTACAAAATTATCTCACGTATGTTTGCCTATCTTGAGGCGCCGTACCCCGGAAGGGATTGACATCCCTTTACCATGTCGGGTTGCTAGGATTTGTTATCTGTGTGCAGGGCCTGTTTGCGTTGTGTTGCTTGGTTCTCCTACTGGTTCGATAACCTTGGTTTCATATCTAAGAGAAATACCTACTACCACTGTGCTGCATCATCCCTTCCTCTTTGGGGAAATACCAACGTAGCTTCAAGCGACATCAGCCCTCAACTTCAAGTGTGAGGTTATCATCGTGTACGGCCCCGCTGACCACAGTCGGTCTTCCTCCTTCCTCGACGAGCTCCATAGGAAGGTTTCGGCTGCCTCTCTTCCAGTGGTGGTCGGGGGAGATTTTAACCTCCTCCGATTCGCGGAAGACAAGAGCAATACGCATGTAAACTTTGCGCGTATGCAAATGTTTAATGACTGCATTGCTGTTCTTGGTCTTCGCGAGATAGATAGGATTAGTGCCAGATTTACCTGGACCAATCGCCAGGCGTCCCCGACCCAGTCCGTCCTGGAACGGGTCCTAGTATCCCCGGAATGGGACCTCCACTGCTCCCTCGCCTCCCTCCGGGCTATCACCCGGATTGGCTCTGATCACATTCCCCTCCTCCTGTCCTCCGCCGATGAGCGACCGCTGATTCCCCTTCTTCCCGTTTGTGACATTCTGGTTGTCCCAAACTGGCTTCGTGGCGGCTATCGGTGCTCACTGGGAGGAGGCTCGTGCCCACCCCCACCTTCGTCCCCCCTCGGCCATTGACTCGTGGTTGTTCTGTGCCAAGCGTGGCCGACAGTTCATGAAGGATGGGGTGCCAACCTGGGGTGTGATCTCCGCGAACGCAAGAAGGCCCTGTTGACCGCCATCTAGGCCCTGGACTTGCGAGCGGAAGCGACTGGCCTCTCCTTCGAGGAGTGGCTTTCCCGATACAACTTGGAAGACCAACTCTCCATCATCTACACCGACGAGGAGGCCTATTGGCGGTTGCGTGGCTCCCAGAAATGGGTATTGAAGGGCGACGCAAACACAGCCTACTTTCAGGCCATTGTGAATGGCCGCCATAGACACAACATCATCCCCCTCATCTGGGATGGCGCGACCCTTCTGCAGTCCCCTTGTGACATTCGGGCCCATGTCGACGGGTTCTACAGGTCCCTGTTCTTCTTCGCTCCTAGGAGTGGATTATATCTGGCCCATGATTATTGGACTGGCCACCAGCTAGTTTCTACGATAGAGAACAAAGCCCTTACGGCCCCCTTCTCCGAGGGCGAGGTCTGGGCTGCCATTAGAGGCATGAACCCTACCTCAGCCCCGGGTCTGGATGGCCTCCCGGTTAAATTCTTCCAGACCTTCTGGAATGTGATTAAGCCTGAGATCATGGCCATCTTCGACGAGTGCTATGTTGGGTCCATCGACCTCGGGCGCCTCAACTATGGGATCATTTTGCTCATCCCTAAAGTGCCTGGGGCTTTTGACATCCGCCAGTTTCGACCGATCACGATAATCAATGTGATCTTTCGGATTCTGGTAAAACGGTACGACCACATTACCCACCCCAACCAGTCCGCCTTCATTCAAGGGCGGTATATTCTGGATGGGGTGCTAGTACTCCATGAAGTCTTGCATGAGGTCCAGTCTAAACACCTCATGGCAGTCTTCCTGAAGATCGATTTCCATAAGGCGTACAACACTGTCAGTTGGCTCTTCTGTTGGGGAACGTAGCATGCAATTTCAAAAAAATTCATACGATCAAGCAAGATCTATCTAGGAGATGCATAGCAACAAGAGGGGGAGAGTGTGTCCACGTACCCTTGTAGACCGAAAGCGGGAGCGTTAGGTTAACGCGGTTGATGTAGTCGAACGTCTTCGTGATCCAACCGATCAAGTACCAAACGTATGGCACCTCCAAGTTCAACACACGTTCAGCTCGATGACATCCCTCGAACTCTTGATCCAGTAAAGTGTCGAGGGAGAGTTCTGTCAGCACGACGGCATGGTGACGGTGATGTGATCCGCGTAGGGCTTCACCTAAGCACTACGACGATATGACCGGAGAGTAAACTGTGGAGGGGGGCACCACACACGGCTAAGAAACAACTATTGTGCTTTGGGGTGCCCCCTGCCCTCATATATAAAAGGAGGAGAGGGAGGAGGCCGGTCATGGTGCCCGCCATAGGGGGGAATCGAATACGACTCCAAGTCCTATTCGGCCCCCCTTTCTTTCCTTCAGAGGGGGGAAGGGGAAGGAGAGGGAGGGGAGAAGGAAAGGAGGCGCCGCCCCCTCCCCTAGTCCTATTCGGACACCCCATGGGGGGGCACCCCTTGTGGGCTGCCTCCCCTCTCCCCTATGGCCCATGTAGGCCCTATACTTCCCCGGGGGTTCCGGTAACCCCTCGGTACTCCGAAAAATACCCGAACCACTCCGAAACCATTCCTGTGTCCGAATGCCATCATCCAATATATCAATCTTTACCTCTCGACCATTTCAAGACTCCTCGTCACGTCCGTGATCTCATCCGGGACTCCAAACAATCTTCAGTCACCAAAACACATAACTCATAATACAAATCGTCATCAAAAGTTAAGTGTGCGGACCCTACGGGTTTGAGAACTATGTAGACATGATCGAGATACATCTCTAATCCATAACCAACAGCAGAACCTGGATGCTCATATTGGTTCCTACATATTCTACGAAGATCTTTATCGGTCAAACCACAATGACAACATGGCACAGCCCCAGTTCAGGCCTTGCTTGTCTTTGCATTAGCTTCCATGCATCATGTTTAAATTTCTCAGAAAATTGAAATGGGGATGTCCAAACCCTAGTACCAAATGGAATTCAAATAGGTTCAACCTAAAAATATTTTCAGTGAATCCAAATGGCTTTCAAAAATGTTCATCATTTCTGGAAAATGCTAGAACCATAACCAGAGGTGTTGCACATTTTTCCATGACATATTTGGTCACTGAATTAAATCATATGTACTTTGCATTTGGGCATTTAAATGCTAGTAAATATTTTAAATGCTCAAATAATCATAAACTAAAATGTTTACTGTTGGATATATTCCAAACAGTAGTCATGATTAGTTTCATGATTTTTGGTAATGCCTAAGTATTTTTAATAAAGCCCTACAGACTACAGAAATAGAAAAACTTAAATAAAAGAGAGAGAGACTAACCTGGGCCACTTACCTGGCCAGCCCAGCTGGCAGCCCAGCCAACTGGCCCAGCCCACCACCGCCTCCTTCCCTGTCGTCTTCCTCCTGCCAGTAGGAGCAGCTGCATGCTCGCACGCGCGCGACCGAGGAGGCCAGCTCCTCCCTTCCTGGCTGCCTCCTCCTCCCCCTGAACATCTCCCGCAGCGCCACGCCACCCCCTCGAACCGCTCTCACTCTCTCTCGCGCTCATCCCCCTCCTCTGCTCTCTCCCTACGACGCCACCGAGCGCACCCGACACCGCCGTTCGCTGCCACCACGGCCACCGACCACCCCTCGCCCTGCCGATGAGTCCAGAAGCTCCACCGCGTCGTCCTCGACCTCCTCGCTGAGCTACGCAACGCCGGACGCCCTGAAGCCTCGCCAATGCCGCCGTTTCCGACCTCGGTTGCCGGAGATCCCCGTCGTCGTTTCACTGGACCCCGTGCCTCCCCTGCCTCTCCAGAAGCACCAGAAGAACCGCGGTGAGCCGCTGTACCATTTCCCTCATGACGCGTAGCCTACTTCGCTCTCTAACCGCATCGCCACCGGAGCCGAACGCTCCCTGCCGCCGGCCATGGCGCCGCCGTAGCTAGAGCGCACCCACGACGCATTCGAGCCTACCCCCGTGCTCAGCTAGTCCGCAGGACTCCGTAGCAACCCGCAGCTCGTCCTCCCGTGCACCAAAACGCCATGTCCGAGCGTGCTCGAACTCCGGCCCCCGCAAAAGTGCTCGCCGCCGTCAACCCCGACCATCCCCGCTGCTGCCGCTACCACCACTAGATGCGCGAGAACACCAGGAAGCCGTAGGAGCAAACCCCACCTCAAACCGTGGGCTGTAGCGAGATCCCGATGATCTCCGCCGCGCGAAATGGTCGTCGCCGGCGAAACTCCGGCGACTGATGACATGGCTCATCATTAGCCACTAATGACCCAGCTAAACCACCTCTAGATCCACTGCCATGTGGGCCCGTGGCCCTGCTAATTAGGTCAATTGCTAACTAATCATAATTAGCCCTATTAATACTGACATGTGGGACCAGGGCCTTAACTGGTCTACTTTAGTATTAGTTTAGAGCTAATTAACTCAGGTTAATTAGTTTGACACTGACATGTGGGTCCCAGCCGTCAGGTTTGACCTAGGCTGGCGCCTTTGACCTGCTGACGTCATGCTGACGCAGTTAATCATTTTCTGTATATAAATAAATCAAGAAATTCCAGAAAATGTTCAAAACTTCTAAAATTCATATAAATTCAACCGTAGCTCAGAATGAAATAATTTATATATGAAAAATGATCAGAAAAATCCAATCTATCCATTTGTACCATTTTCATGCATGTTAGAACAACTTATAGCTGCTGATTAGCACAAATCATATAAATGACATTTTAATATCCACATATGGAGTTTGAATTTGAATCTTGGATTCAAACCAACTTCATTTAATCTGGTTGCTAGTTGCATTAGCTCAAACTACAGCATATTTCCATGTCATGATCATGCATCATATTGTGCATTGCATTGATTGTGTTCTTCCTTGTTTGCCGGTGTTTGTTCCCTCTTAGTAGACGTGTACCGATGACGAGTTCGTTGACACCGATGAAGAACTATACTATCTTCAGAAGTGCCAGGCAAGCAAAACCCCCTTGTTCATTCCGATACAATCCCACTATCTCGCTCCTGCTCTCTTTTACTGCATTAGGACAACAATGACATTTTTGTTATTTGCTGCGGTAGCTGAACCCCTTATCCTCTGCATGACCTGTCATTGCCATAGTAAATAGATGAAACCCACTAGCATGAGTAGGAGTTGTTTGAGCCCTGATGTGCCTACTCATTCATGTTTGTTTGTCATGCCTGCTACTTCTTAGAGTTGAGTCAGGTCTGATTCATCGAGGATGAATTGGAGGTGTGTAAACATGTCCTACTGTGTGTGAACTAAGTGTGTGAACACGATTTGGTAAAGGTAGCGGTGAGAGGCCATGTAGGAGTACATGGTGGGTTGTCTCATTGCAGCCGTCCTCAGGAACTGAGTTCTGTGTTTGTGATCCATGAATAGTTACTACCACACATTGGGTTCCGGTAACTCGACGCCTCTCGACTTATTAATCAACATGATCTCTGTCCAGGAGTTGCAACTAGTTTCTGGTGTTTGTAGGTAGTGTTAGTAGTCTACCAAGTGGCACCCGGTACAGGTGGGCTTGGGACAGACTAGGCACCATGGCACGGTGTACCAAGCGTAGATCCACCCGTTGAGGTGGGCTTGGGAACCCTGCACACATCGTTTGGGGCCATGAGCGACACCCTGGCCGGATCTCCTTGCGGATGGAACCCGAATAGGCGATAAACCTGGACGAGAGACTTGTGTGGTTAGTCAGGTCGTGGCCGACACCCTCGCTGGGCTTCCGCTTGAAGGTTGCCGAGTACATGTCGTGTAAACGGCGGTACATGGTGAGAGCGTGTGTGAAGAAGTACACCCCTGCAGGGTTAATATGATCTATTCGAATAGCCGTGTCCGCGGTAAAGGACTTCTGGGTTGCCTGTACAGTTCATAGACAAGTGAAAGTGGATACTCTAAAATGCGCAAGATAAGCGTGAGTGCTATGGATGGAGTTCTCGTAGGGAGCCGGGAGCGGATCCGTAGTGGTGTATTGATATGGTGAATATGTGGACTCGTGTGCGCCACCTCAAGAGAGTTACTTGCGGTCGTAGTTCAGGATAGCCACCGAGTCAAAGCTGGCTTGCTGCAGTTAAACCCCACCATCCCCTTTGTTGATAATGATGCATATGTAGTTAGTTCTGATGTAAGTCTTGCTGGGTACATTTGTACTCACGTTGCTTAATTTATGTTTTTGCAGAGAGACTTCAGTCTCGCTAGTAGTTCCACGTGGACTTCGACGTTTAGCTTGTTACCTCAGCTATGATCTTGTGCCCTCGGCAGGATCTAATAGACAGTCAGGCTTCTCAGCCTTTTTCTTTTGTAGATGTCTGTACTCAGACATGTTAAGCTTTCGTTTGTGTTTTGACTTGTATGCTCTGAATGTTGGGTCATGAGACCCATGTTTGTAATATCTCGCTCCTCGGAGCCTATTGAATAAAATACTTGAGTTGTAGAGTCATGTTGTGATGCCATGTTGTATTTGCACATATCGAGCATATTGTGTGTATGTTATTGAAATGCTTGGTATGTGTGGGATCTGACTATCTAGTTGTTTATCCTTAGTAGCCTCTCTTACCAGGAAATGTCTCCTAGTGTTTCCACTAAGCCATGGTAGCTTGCTACTGCTCCGGAACACTTAGGGTGGCCAGCATGTGTCCTTCTTCGTTCCTGTGTCTATCCCCTCGGGGAAATGTCACGCGATGAATTCTGGAGTCCTGTTAGCCCGCTACAGCCCGGTTCACCGGAGTCCTGTTAGCCCAGTGCTACAGCCTGGATTCACTCGCTGATGACCGACACGTTCGATGCTGGGTCATGGATGCCTGTCCCTGTAAGTATGTGCCACTTTGGGTTTATGATTAGCCATGTCAGCCGGGCTCCTTATCATATGGATGCTAGCGACAGTGTCATATACATGTACCAAAAGGCGCAAACGGTTCCGGGCATGGGTAAGGCGACACCCGTGGGGATACCGTGCGTGAGGCCGCCAAGTGATATGAGGTGTTACATGCTAGATCTATGTGGCATTGAGTCGGGGTCCTGACAGCTTTGGTATCAGAGCTTGACTGCTTGTAGGATTACCAAGCCAAACTGGTCGAAGTTGAGTCTAGAAATTCTTTAGTTATATAAGGGAAATGATTGTGGATGGGAACGTAAGGCTCTTTTTACTCCTTATACCTTATTCCCTTCTGATCCGAGTCATCTTATCTTTCCTACGGGGTTATGGAACTAGGCTTTCTCTTCTGTCTATTAGGATTACGTGTTACTAATCCGTAGACTTATAAGATTGTTGGATTCAAGCCTCAGTTCAGTCTCCTCTACTTTCGTGTGTCCATAGTTGGTCTCAGAACCTTCATTTTGTGACGATCGAGTGATTATGCCACCATTTTGTAGGATGTCTTAAATCCTTTGGAGCATTTACAGCCGTTATGTTGTCCGAGTCATCCCAGGTTTCTTAATAGTCTGAAGCATTTGCAAAATCCCTTCCTCCTATTCCTGATGTTCCTTTGGGCCAGGTTAATCACACTAATTGCTGAGTTGAGGTACTCTATTGCCTCGACGTATATGTTGGAGCTATTATTATGACCCTAGATGTCTAGAGTATCACCTAGTAATCTAGCCATGTTTTGTGTTCCAGTGTGACGATCCTGGCCATCATTCTCAAAAGCATCCCGTGATGCCATTTAGTTGGTAGTTTTTCTATTCCTGGGCTTCTGACCCGAGATTCACTCTACCTACTTCATGTTGTTAGCGTTTGCTAGTTCCTTTAGGAAATTAGTAACCTTTGCAATAGTCCTCAAAGTTCGTGGTATTTCCTTCTTCCAAATACTATGAACCACTTTATGGCAGAAGTTTGTTGGATCAAAAGATCACAACAGGAGTGCCCTCGATGAGTTCTCGGTTCTATGTTGTGATTCTGCCAGTCCTTCCTCTTCAGCATGGGTTATCCGGAAGAAATATGCATGGGTTAACCTATGCATCCACAACTCAGAAAGATATATGTTCCTTTGAGTTGTCCCTCTGTAGTTGTATTCCAATCATTGTCTATCAGTTGATAGCCAAGTTTATGGCGTGCATTCATGTTATCGATGCCTATTATTCTTGTGGTCCATCGAGCCATTCTATTCCGGAATGACTAGGAGAAACAAACTCCAGTACCTCATCCATATCCAGGATTGGGTCAAAGCCGTTGTGTTCCACGGATAAAAACGCTAATCTAGCTCTTGTTCCGCTCTACCTTGGAGTATTACCATCTTTATATCAAGAATGTCATGGGAATTGTGCACCATCTCTTGTGAATTCTTGACGTAGTGATACTTCTCGCCATCCTTATTCATTCCTCGGTTCCGTGTTGTCGCAACCGGAGTGCTGACAAGTGAATCGTGATGTGTGAAATCTATATTCCTAGCAACCATGTTGCATAGTGATTAATGGACAATAATTTCATTCTTAGCGTATTCGTTCTTGAATCATCATTCTAAGATAGATCGTGCTACGTAGTCCTTATTTTCGGTGCACTCTTCGATCAATGAGTTAGGGTTATTCAATCCCTTGCTTATTTGATCACATCGTCTTGCCCAAGCAAGATTGTTCCCGAGCTTAATAATATATCGGTGGTTCGTGATTTTCCGATTATCTTCTCGGAAGTATCACCAGGTTGGCACCTGACCGCTATGTTGAGCTCGTGACCAAGTTGGTTTTCGAAACCACCCTTTCACCAAGAATCCGTGTTGGATACCCTAAGCCAGTTGGTTAAGCTAAACAACAACTTGGAGAGTTGGAGGATAAAAGCTTACCTGACTTAGTTCATTTCAAAGGGATATCCTTTGTATGTGTGTGTTGAAGAAAGTTGATATTTTCATCGACTGACCCTCGTGATCAGTTAATGGACCTATCATCTTGTCCAACCTTTGATTTGGGTGTGGGCTATCCTCAAGTCAAGTCAGAACCAACGATGCTCGTAATGTTGTCTTATTCGTGGTTGAAACCTCGAGCATACACCATTACATCTTTTGGACTGACCAATGCTATCACCATGTTCACATGATGGTGGAAGTCCAGTGATATGGAAATTCCGATGAGTTGCTGTTGAGCCCATCAGCAGCATTTTGTCTCCCCCATGATTCATGTTGAACATCGACCTAGTGTTGGAAACTTTGTAAGCAATGCCTTCGTGTTCCGTTCATGAAGCCTATGCTTGGATGGAAGAAGTCACTTCCTCGAATTCATGTGCATTTGGTGCAAGTTGCCGCCATGAGTTCGAGAAAGATTGTTTTTATTTCCTCTGGTACCATCCCAAGTCAATTATGCATGTGCGAATGTATTCTATGGTTTGGTAGATTAATTACCTCCACTCCATATGTATTCCCTAGCACACCAAGCCACTGATTGACTTGTTCAAGGAAAAGAAGTCTATGCTTGGGATCTAATCCATGGACTTGCATAAGGACTTCGAAATCCTTGATGATGGTTCCCGACCAGAACTCAATAGTGTTTTATTATAAGACTACTGTGTGGTCATTCTTGTCTTGGACAACATGCTCACATGTATGTAGCAGAACCAGCTCATATTTTGGAGCTTGCTATCGTAGTTCATATTCCGAGAATCTCGCAACGTCATCTCGTCGATTTGTGTTGCAACCTTTCTTTCCGGACATGCTAAGTCTGGAATATCCTGACACCAACCAGATCTGAATCTCAGGCAGATATGATGGTTGGAACATCTCCCAAGAACTATAATATTGGTCCCTCGATAACCGGTAAAGTGGATGTCATGGACAACACACCCAGTCGGAAGACCTATTATTGTAGTATCTTGATTGAAGAAGTTGGCACCTCCCCATGAGGATTTCTTATGGATTTACTTCCGTAGTTATTCCTTATGATTTTTGTGTTCCCGAAGTCCGACCTTTACTTGATGTCCTAGATATCAACCCAGTTTAATAAATGGGTTGCGCTAGCACATCAAGGAGAACATTAGAAGCGGAGTGCTAAATGTCTCTCGGTCGATCATCCAGATTTTGTTTCCTTGGCCTCGCTAAGGTGAAATCTGAGAAAGTGTTTTCTTCCTTTGCGTCTGCATCGTCCATCACTACTCATCATGGTAGTATGTTGTGTTGCCAGGATCCTTGACACGGATATTGCTAAAACCTTGATGAATATGGAAATGCTCAAGTTCTTGAGAGCATGTGCAAGTGCTAGGCTTTATCGTTGGCGTTAATTGCATATTGCTCTCAGTTTCCTCGGTTATGCTATAACCTTTTCAAATAGTGGACTCACCCTCTACTGTTGAGCTTCTCCCCAGTTACTAAAATCATCCCTTGTGTTGTTTTCAACAAGGTAATCCACATCATCCATTCTAGCCCAAGTGTGTCGTTCTCCCGAACTCTGTCAAACGATCGTTCGTAAATTGCCTCAGGCTGGTGAGGAGAGTTCCAATCATCTTTGAATCAAAGGTAATTCTTTTTGCCACTTCAAAGAATATTCTACGAGTCACCTTCCCTAAGGTGTTTTGTTATGGAATCATGGTAATTACTTCCTCGCTACGTTGACAACCGTTCACCACCTTCTTGGGCGTGAAATTGTTGTTTACCTAGTGAACCCTCGTCATCTCTTTCACCCCATCCCTTTGGATGTGTGTTTCGTGTCCCAGCTCGAGAGATGTTGTTATGTCTCATTCTGTGAGTTAATCCCGAGTTGTTCGATCTTTGAGAAGATCGATCCTTCTAGAGTCTCCTTCTCCTCTCATTGTCATGATAGCTGGAGTTCTCAGAGCAAGACGTTGAGACAAAGATGGTGATCGAATCAACGTTCTGGTGAGATGCAACCTGGATCGTGAAGATTGCATTAGTTGCGTTCCCCCTTCATCTTACCCTATGTTTGAATCTCGGGACGAGATTCTTGTTTAGTGGGGGTGAGTTGTCACAGCCCCATTTCAGGCCTTGCTTGTCTTTGCATTAGCTTCCATGCATCATGTTTAAATTTCTCAGAAAATTGAAATGGGGATGTCCAAACCCTAGTACCAAATGGAATTCAAATAGGTTCAACCTAAAAATATTTTCAGTGAATCCAAATGGCTTTCAAAAATGTTCATCATTTCTGGAAAATGCTAGAACCATAACCAGAGGTGTTGCACATTTTTCCATGACATATTTGGTCACTGAATTAAATCATATGTACTTTGCATTTGGGCATTTAAATGCTAGTAAATATTTTAACTGCTCAAATAATCATAAACTAAAATGTTTACTGTTGGATATATTCCAAACAGTAGTCATGATTAGTTTCATGATTTTTGGTAATGCCTAAGTATTTTTAATAAAGCCCTACAGACTACAGAAATAGAAAAACTTAAATAAAAGAGAGAGAGACTAACCTGGGCCACTTACCTGGCCGGCCCAGCTGGCAGCCCAGCCAACTGGCCCAGCCCACCACCGCCTCCTTCCCTGTCATCTTCCTCCTGCCAGTAGGAGCAGCTGCGTGCTCGCACGCGCGCGGCCGAGGAGGCCAGCTCCTCCCTGCCTGGCTGCCTCCTCCTCCCCCTGAACGCCTCCCGCAGCGCCACGCCACCCCCTCGAACCGCTCTCACTCTCTCTCGCGCTCATCCCCCTCCTCTGCTCTCTCCCTACGACGCCATCGAGCGCACCCGACGCCGCTGTTCGCTGCCACCATGGCCATCGACCACCCCTCGCCCTGCCGATGAGTCCAGAAGCTCCGTCGCGTCGTCCTCGACCTCCTCGCTGAGCTACGCAACGCCGGACGCCCTGAAGCCTCGCCAATGCCGCCGTTTCCGACCTCGGTTGCCAGAGATCCCCGTCGTCGTTTCGCCGGACCCCGTGCCTCCCCTGCCTCGCCAGAAGCACCAGAAGAACCACGGTGAGCCGCTGTACTGTTTCCCTCATGACCCGTAGCCTACTTCGCTCTCTAACCGCATCATCCACCGGAGCCGAACGCTCCCTGCCGCCGGCCATGGCGCCACCGTAGCTAGAGCGCACCCACGACGCATTCGAGCCTACCCCCGTGCTCAGCGAGTCCGCAGGACTCCGTAGCAACCCGCAGCTCGTCCTCCCGTGCACCAAAACGCCGTGTCCGAGCGTGCCCGAACTCCGGCCGCCGCAAAAGTGCTCGCAGCCGTCAACCCCGGCCATCCCAGCTGCTGCCGCTACCACCACTAGATGCGCGAGAACACCAGGAAGCCGTAGGAGCAAACCCCGCCTCAAACCGTGGGCTGTAGCGAGATCCCGACGATCTCCGCCACGCGAAATGGTCGTTGCCGGCGAAACTCCGGCGACTGATGACATGGCTCATCATTAGCCACTAATGACCCAGCTAAACCACCTCTAGAGCCACTGCCATGTGGGCCCGTGGCCCTGCTAATTAGGTTAATTGCTAACTAATCATAATTAGCCATGTTAATACTGACATGTGGGACCAGGGCCTTAACTGATCTAGTTTAGTACTAGTTTAGAGCTAATTAACTCAGGTTAATTAGTTTGACACTGACATGTGGGTCCCAGCCGTCAGGTTTGACCTGGGCTGGTGCCTTTGACCTGCTGACGTCACCCCGACGTCATGCTGACGCAGTTAATCATTTTCTGTATATAAATAAATCAGGAAATTCCAGAAAATGTTCAAAACTTCTAAAATTCATATAAATTCAACCGTAGCTCAGAATGAAATAATTTATATATGAAAAATGATCAGAAAAATCCAATCTATCCATCTGTACCATTTTCATGCATGTTAGAACAACTTACAGCTGCTGATTAGCACAAATCATATAAATGGCATTTTAATATCCACATATGGAGTTTGAATTTGAATCTTGGATTCAAACCAACTTCATTTAATCTGGTTGCTAGTTGCATTAGCTCAAACTACAGCATATTGCCATGTCATGATCATGCATCATATTGTGCATTGCATTGATTGTGTTCTTCCTTGTTTGCCGGTGTTTGTTCCCTCTCAGTAGACGTGTACCGACGACGAGTTCGTTGACAGCGATGAAGAACTATACTATCTTCAGAAATGCCAGGCAAGCAAAAACCCCTTGTTCATTCCGATACAATCCCACTCTCTCGCTCCTGCTCTCTTTTACTGCATTAGGACAACAACCATATTTTTGTTATTTGCTGCGGTAGCTGAACCCCTTATCCTCTGCATGACCTGTCATTGCCACAGTAAATAGATGAAACCCACTAGCATGAGTAGGAGTTGTTTGAGCCCTGATGTGCCTACTCATTCATGTTTGTTTGTCATGCCTGCTACTGCTTAGAGTTGAGTCAGGTCTGATTCATCGGGGATGAATTGGAGGTGTGTAAACATGTCCTACTGTGTGTGAACTAAGTGTGTGAACACGATTTGGTAAAGGTAGCGGTGAGAGGCCATGTAGGAGTACATGGTGGGTTGTCTCATTGCAGCCGTCCTCAGGAACCGAGTTCTGTGTTTGTGATCCATGAACAGTTACTACCACACATTGGGTTCCGGTAACTCGACCCCTCTCGACTTATTAATCAACATGATCTCTGTCCTGGAGTTGCAACTAGTTTCTGGTGTTTGTAGGTAGTGTTAGTAGTCTACCAAGTGGCACCCGGTACAGGTGGGCTTGGGACAGACTAGGCACCATGGCACGGTGTACCAAGCATAGATCCACCCGTCGAGGTGGGCTTGGGAACCCTGCACACATCGTTTGGGGCCGTGAGCGACACCCTGGCCGGATCTCCTTGCGGATGGAACCCGAATAGGCGATAAACCTGGACGAGAGACTTGTGTGGTTAGTCAGGTCGTGGCCGACACCCTCGCTGGGCTTCTGCTTGAAGGTTGCCGAGTACATGTCGTGTAAACGGCGGTATGTGGTGAGAGCGTGTGTGAAGAAGTACACCCCTGCAGGGTTAATATGATCTATTCGAATAGCCGTGTCCGTGGTAAAGGACTTCTGGGTTGCCTGTACAGTTCATAGACAAGTGAAAGTGGATACTCTAAAATGCGCAAGATAAGCGTGAGTGCTATGGATGGCGTTCTCGTAGGGAGACGGGAGCGGATCCATAGTGGTGTATTGATATGGTGAATATGTGGACTCGTGTGCGCCACCTCAAAAGAGTTACTTGCGGTCGTAGTTCAGGATAGCCACCGAGTCAAAGCTGGCTTGCTGTAGTTAAACCCCACCATCCCCTTTGTTGATAATGATGCATATGTAGTTAGTTCTGATGTAAGTCTTGCTGGGTACATTTGTACTCATGTTGCTTAATTTATGTTTTTGCAGAGAGACTTCAGTCTCGCTAGTAGTTCCACGTGGACTTCGATGTTTAGCTTGTTACCTCAGCTACGATCTTGTGCCCTCGGCAGGATCTAATAGACAGTCAGGCTTCTCAGCCTTTTTCTTTTGTAGATGTCTGTACTCAGACATGTTAAGCTTCCGTTTGTGTTTTGACTTGTATGCTCTGAATGTTGGGTCATGAGACCCATGTTTGTAATATCTCGCTCCTCGGAGCCTATTGAATAAAATACTTGAGTTGTAGAGTCATGTTGTGATGCCATGTTGTATTTGCACATATCGAGCATATTGTGTGTATGTTATTGAAATGCTTGGTATGTGTGGGATCTGACTATCTAGTTGTTTATCCTTAGTAGCCTCTCTTACCGGGAAATGTCTCCTAGTGTTTCCACTTAGCCATGGTAGCTTGCTACTGCTCCAGAACACTTAGGCTGGCCGGCATGTGTCCTTCTTTGTTCCTGTGTCTGTCCCCTCGGGGAAATGTCACGCGATGAATTTCGGAGTCATGTTAGCCCGCTACAGCCCAGTTCACCGGAGTCCTGTTAGCCCAGTGCTACAGCCTGGATTCACTCGCTGATGACCGACACGTTCGATGCTGGGTCATGGATGCATGTCCCTGTAAGTATGTGCCACTTTGGGTTTACGATTAGCCATGTCAGCCCGGGCTCCTTATCATATGGATGCTAGCGACACTGTCATATACGTGTGCCAAAAGGCGCAAATGGTCCCGGGCATGGGTAAGGCGACACCCGTGGGGATACCGTGCGTGAGGCCGCAAAGTGATATGAGGTGTTACATGCTAGATCTATGTGGCATTGAGTCGGGGTCCTGACACAACATACATCATTCCCTTTGTCATCGGTATGTTACTTGCCCAAGATTCGATCATCGGTATCATCATACCTAGTTCAATCACATTACCGGCAAGTCTCTTTACTCGTTCGGTAATGCATCATCCCACAACTAACTCATTAGTCACATTGCTTGCAAGGCTTATAGTGATGTGCATTACCGAGAGGGCCCAGAGATACCTCTCCGATACTCGGAGTGACAAATCCTAATCTCGATCTATGCCAACCCAACAAACACCTTTGGAGACACCTATAGAGCATCTTTATAATCACCCAGTTACGTTGTGACGTTTGATAGCACACAAGGTGTTCCTCCAGTATTCGGGAGTTGCATAATGTCATAATCAAAGGAATATGTATAAGTCATGAAGAAAGCAATAGCAATAAAACTTAGCGATCATAATGCTAAGCTAATGGTTGGGTCTTGTCCATCACATCATTCTCCTAATGATGTGATCATGTTCATCAAATGACAACTCATTTCTATCGTTAGGAAACTTAACCATCTTTGATCAATGAGCTAGTCTAGTAGAGGCTCACTAGGGACACTATGTTTTGTCTATGTATCCACACATGTATCAAGTTTCTAGTTAATACAATTCTAGCATGAATAATAAACATTTATCATGATATAAGGAAATATAAATAACGACTTTATTATTGCATCTAGGGCATATTTCCTTCACCTTCCTTCGGGAAGTTCTGCTCCGAAAGGGCTTCGACGACCAGTGGATCACCCGAGTGATGCAGAGGTGTCCTGCGGTCGCACTGCCGTGAACATCAATGGGGAGATCGGCCCTTACTTTCTCACACTTTGTGCGGTTAGACAAGGCAACCCCTTCTCCCCATTCTTGTTCAACATGGTGGTGGATGCGCTTGCCGCCATCCTGGACAAGGCTAAGGTTGCGGGCCATATTAACCGCAAACTTAGTACATGTGTGAATACATAGACAAACACAATGTCACTAGTATGGCTCTACTTGACTAGCTCGTTGAATCAAAGATGGTTGTGTTTCCTAACCATAGACATGAGTTGTCATTTGATTAACGGGATCACATCATTAGAGAATGATGTGATTGACTTGACCCATTCCATTAGCTTAGCACTTGATAGTTTAGTATGTTGCTATTGCTTTCTTCATGACTTATACATGTTCCTATGACTATGAGATTATGCAACTCCCGTTTACCGGAGGAACACTTTGTGTGTTACCAAACGTCACAACATAATTGGGTGATTATAAAGGTGCTCTACATGTGTCTCTGAAGGTGCTTGTTCAGTTGGCGTATTTCGAGATTAGGATTTGTCACTCCGATTTTTGGAGAGGTATCTCTGGGCCCTCTCGGTAATGCACATCACTATAAGCCTTGCAAACAATGTGACTAATGAGTTAGTTGTGGGATGATGCATTATGGAACGAGTAAAGAGACTTGCCGGTAACGAGATTGAACTAGGTATGGAGATACCAACGATCGAATCTCGGGCAAGTAACATACCGATGACCAAGGGAATAACGTGTGTTGTTATGTGGTTTGACCGATAAAGATCTTCGTAGAATATGTGGGAGCCAATATGAGCATCCAGGTTCCACTATTGGTTATTGACCGGAGATGTGTCTCGGTCATGTCTACATAGTTCTGGAATCCGTAGGGTCCGCACGCTTAACGTTCGATGATGATTTATATTATGAGTTATGTGTTTTGATGTACTGAAGGTAGTTCGGAGTCCCAGATGAGATCGGGGACATGACGAGGAGTCTCGAAATGGTCAAGAAGTAAAGATTAATATATTGGACGACTATATTCGGACATCGGAAAGGTTCCGAGTGATTCAGGTATTTATCGGAGTACCGGAGAGTTACGGGAATTCGCGGGGAGTATATGGGCCTTATTGGGCTTTAGGGGAAAGAGAGAGGGGAGGATGCACGCCGCCCCCCAGGGCCTATTCCGAATTGGACTAGGGGGAGGAGCTACGCCCCCTCCTTACTTCTCTTCTCATTTCCCTTTCCTTGACTCCTACTCCTACTACTTGGAAGGGGGGGAATCCTACTCCCGGTGGGAGTAGGACTCCTCCAGGGCGCGCCATAGGAGGGCCGGCCCTCCCCCCTCCTTCACTCCTATATATACAGGGGAGGGGGCACCCCATAGACACACAAGTTGATCAGTTGATATCTCCCAGCCATGTGCGGTGCCCCCCTCCACCATATTCCACCTCGGTAATATCGTAGCGGTGCTTAGGCGAAGCCCTGCGTCGGTAGCATCATCAACACCGTCATCATGCCGTCGTGCTGACGAAACTCTCCCGTGAAGCTCTACTGGATCGGAGTTCGTGGGACGTCATCGAGCTGAACGTGTGCTGAACTTGGAGGTGCCGTACGTTCGGTACTTGGATCGGTCGGATCTTAAAGACGTACGACTACATCAACCGCGTTGTGCTAATGCTTCGGCTTTCGGTATACAAGGGTACGTGGACAGCACTCTCCCCGCTCATTGCTATGCATCACCATGATCTTGAGTGTATGTAGGATTTTTTTTTGAAATTACTACGTTCCCCAACAGTGGCATCCAAGCCAGGTTTATGCGTAGATGTTATATGCAAGAGTAGAACACAAGTGAGTTGTGGGCGATACAAGTCATACTGCTTACTAGCATTTCATACTTTGGTTCGGCGGTATTGTTGGATGAAGCGGCCCGGACCGACATTACGTGTACACTTACGCTAGACTGGTTCTACCGACGTGCTTTGCACACAGGTGGCTGGCGGGTGTCAGTTTCTCCAACTTTACTTGAACCGAGTGTGGCTACGCCCGATCCTTGCGAAGGTTAAAACATCACTAACTTGACGAAATATCGTTGTGGTTTTGATGCATAGGTAAGAACGGTTCTTGCTCCGCCCATAGCAGCCACGTAAAACTTGCAACAACAAAGTAGAGGACGTCTAACTTGTTTTTGCAGGGCATGTTGTGATGTGATATGGTCAAGATATAAGTTGTTGTATGAGATGATCATGTTTTGTTGAAGTTATCGGCAACTGGCAGAAGCCTTATGGTTGTCTCTTTATTGCATAAGATGCAAGCGCCAAATAATTGCTTTACTTTATCGCTATGCGATAGCAATAGTTGCAAGAGCAATAGTTGGCGAGATGACCATGTGACGACACATTGATATAGATCAAGATGATGGAGATCATGGTGTCATGCCGCTGACGATGCAGATCATGACGATGCTTTGGAGATGGAGATCAAAGGCACAAGATGATGATGGCCATATCATGTCACATATTTTTGATTGCATGTGATGTTTATCTTTTATACATCTTATTTTGCTTAGTTCGACGGTAGCTTTATAAGATGATCCCTTACTAAAATTTCAAGGTATAAGTGTTCTCCCTGAGTATGCACTGTTGCGACAGTTCTTCGTGCCGAGACACCACATGATGATCGGGTGTGATAAGCTCTACGTTCAAATGCAACAGGTGTAAGACAGTTTTGCACATGCAGAATAATTGGGTTAAACTTGACGAGCCTAGTGTCGTGGTTCTAAGCCTGACAGTAGAGTGGGGGGTAGGTATGGAGAGGCAAGGTCCTAGCTATGGAGAGGTTGTAAGCACAAAGGATGTACGAGTTCAGGCCCTTCTCGGAAGAAGTAACAGCCCTACGTCTCGGAGCCCGGAGGCGATCGAGTGGATTATGAATGTATGAATTACAAGGTGCCGAACCCCTCTGCCTGTGGAGGAGGGTGGCTTATATAGAGTGCGCCAGGACCCTAGCCAGCCCACGCAGGAGAGGGTTTAAGGTGAGTTAAGTCTGGGGCGTTACTGGTAATGCCCCACATAAAGTGCCTTTACTATCATAAAGTCTACTTGATTACAGGCCGTTGCAGTGCAGAGTGCCTCTTGACCTCCTGGTGGTCGAGTGAGTCTTCGTGGTCGAGTCCTTCAGGCCAGTCGAGTGAATCCTCGTTGGTCGACTGGAAGGCGACCTCTTCTAAGGATGTCCTAGGGTAAGTTACTTGGATCAGGTCCATGATCCTACCCTAGGTACACAACCCCATCATTAGCCCCCGAATGGATCGAGGCTTCGAGTGAAGAAGGAGTTGATGTCGTTTCCGATTAACCTTTGCGCTCCGGTTGTGCGCTGTTCTGGACCAAAGAATCCCTTTGTCGACAGGAAACAAATTGCCTTCAGTCAACTTGATCCATTCTGTTTTTGCGTCGAGTGATCTTTCAGGCTTCGACGATCTCCGAGCGACGGATCGCCGGAAACACCGCGCCTGACAGACTGATTTGTTGCTCGCGGATTCCGCGGGATGCGAAATTTTGGGGCGCGCGCGAAGCGGGGCGGACCGCGGCGTTCGGATGGGACGGGGCATGGACGCCTCGATCTCCGCGCCGCCTTTTTCGCCACGTATCCCGCCTGCATAACTGTTCCAGATATGATTAGATCGCCCGGGCCCACCTGTCATCCACTCGGAAGGGACCTTATAAATGTGCCCGGCGAGGATTTCTGTGCTGCGCCTTAGCATTCTTCCCCTCTCTCTGCTTCCTTCCTCCCTGCTCAGCGTGCTCGCTCTCGCCCCCGCACCACTTCCCTTTGCGCATCTCGCCGGCGACCATGGCCAAGGAGAAGACGGCGGCGCTGGAGCGCGCAAAGAAGGCGTCGGCATCGGAGAAGGCGAAAGGAAGATCCACCAGCCGCGGAGGGTCCTCGTCCAGATCCCGCCTGCCGAAGGGCTGGGTCCAAGGAGACTGGATCCAGTCGACCATCACGGAGAATGACCTCCTCGACATGGCCAACGAGGGCTTGATCCCCCACGGAGCTGCGAGGCTTCCGGGGAAGGAGTGGCAGCCCCAGCCAGAAGAGGGTGAGTGTGTGCTTTTGGCCACCCATGTTGATCGCGGGTTTTCCTTGCCACCGAGTGTTTTCTTTCGTGGCTTTTTGAACTTCTTCGGAGCGCAGCTCCACCACTTTACCCCAAACTCCATTGCCTATCTTGCCGCGTTCGTGTCCATGTGTGAGGGTTTCTTGGGCTGTCGACCGCACTGGGGTTTGTTCAAACATATATTCACGTGTCGATCTCAGACCGTGAAGAAGGCGAGCCCAGGTGATGAGAGAACCCGAGTCGTCCAAATGTGCGGAGGCCTGGGGATTCAGGTGAGGAATAAGAGCACCTTCCCGCCCATGACCTTTCCCGAGTCCGTCAGAGGCTGGCAGTCGACTTGGTTCTACTGCCAGGTCCAGTCGACGCCAGGGCAGTCGAGTGGACTCCCTCCGTTCACCATGGACCGAGTGAGCAAGCCTTCCCCTCTGAAGCTGATTCCGGAGGAGAAAGCTGACGTGAAGATGTTGATGGAGCGCGTGGTGCAGTTGGTTCGGGAGGGAGTGACGGGCATGGACCTCCTGGAGGTTTTCCTCAGGCGTCGCATCCAGCCTCTCCAGTTCCGGAGCCACTGCATGTGGTTGTACTGTGGGACCGAAGACGAGACTAGAGTCCATCCAGAAGCAGTCGACGATGTCACTCTGGAAAGATGGATGGTAGCCGTCACCGGAAACAAGGACAACCCACGCGGAGCCAGAAGGATTCCTCCACTCGACCACAACAGTGATCCAAATAAGGTACACTTGCCCTGCTCTCCACTGCATTCTTGTCGCATTCATCTCTGTTTACTCTGCCGACTGGTCGACTGATCATTGTCTTGATATCTGCTAGGCCCTCACCGAGCTGTACTCGATGCCCAATGGGGCACAAACTCCGACTGAGGAGGGTGAGGCGAGTGGGGGCGAGAGCCAGGACGAGGAGGAATGGGACTCGGACGTTGCAGGGGACGACGACGACGATGATGATGACGACGGCGATGATGATGACGCCGAAGACGAGGAGGAAGAGGAGGAGGTCGTGCCACCGCGCTCGGAAAGGCGGTCGAAGCTCGTCCACGACCCTTCGACTGAACGTGGCAAGGGGGTTGCGACGCAGTCGACCAAGCGCCCTAGGACCACTTCTCCAGCGCCGACTGAAAAGGCGCCGAAGCAGCCTAGGGGGGCTCCGCCAAAGCCGACCAAGCTCCTGCCGAAGATGAAGGTGTCCATCCCCACCATATCAGGGTAATTGTGCTGCTCATATTTTCTTATTCTGTGCGAACTTTATCTCTGGTCGACGCTGAAGTTAGTCGACTGATCCTTTGGAGTTGCAGTGCTGCTACTTCTGAGACCTCGGCCCGGGCTGATGACCACGAGATGGAGGATGCAGCAACTTCGAATCCAGGTACTGTGTTCTTAACACCGTTCTTAGTCGACTGACTCGCGATCTCTGATCCTGATCCTTCTCCGCAGCTCCACCCAACACTGTTATCAATCTCCCTGACGACGACGAGGATGAAGAACCACTGACACGCAGGAGGAGTCGGAAAGCGTCCGCCAGTAAGGTACCTCAGGATGTGACGGCGCCTGAGATTCTGACTGTGGAGGAAGGGAACACCACTCGACACACGGTGTCCTTCGCAAATCCACTGACGAGTGCTCAGCAGCCCTCCCTCTTTACGACGCACCACGTCCCAGAGGACCAAGCTGGCGCAGCGAAGGAGGCAATACGCCAGGCGGGACTCATGATGGAGCAGCTGAAGACCATCCGGGACGCGAGCCAGGCAGCTTATGACGCCAGTTCTGCCCTCCAAAGCAATGTCCAGGTCAGTCGACCGCTGTTTGTTCTGTTGGATATGCTACCAAAAACTTTTCTTTTCCGGAATTTATATTAGTCACCCACTGGGTGTGTCGAATAAACTCCGTGTTAGCGGGGGCACGCTGAGTGCACCCGCTGGGTGTAGTCCCCAAGGCTAAGGTC
Source organism: Triticum aestivum (assembly GCF_018294505.1). Classification (NCBI taxonomy): domain Eukaryota; kingdom Viridiplantae; phylum Streptophyta; class Magnoliopsida; order Poales; family Poaceae; genus Triticum; species Triticum aestivum. Next base: position 234,905,918 of record NC_057813.1, read on the forward strand.
GACTGCTGGCAGTCGGCCTTAGGCTTTATGATGTCAATCTTTCTGTCAGTCGACTGGTCGACTGGACTTCACAAACCGGTGGGGGCACGCTGAGTGCACCCACTGGGTGTAGTCCCCAAGGCTAAGGTCGACTGCTGGCAGTCGGCTTTAGGCTTTATGACGTCAATTTTTCTTTCAGTCGACTATGTCGACTGGATTTCACAAACCGGTGGGGGCACGCTGAGTGCACCCACTGGGTGTAGTCCCCGAGACTGTGGTCGACTGCTTGCAGTTGATCACAGTCTTAGAGAATGCATCTCTCTTTTTTTTTGAGGTCGACTGGTCGACTTTGTCTTCAACAGGATTAGTGGGGGCACGCTGAGTGCACCCACTGGGTGTAGTCCCCGAGACTACGGTCGAATGCTTGTATTTGGCTGTAGTCTTAGAAACGTGTGTTTATCCCTTTTTCACTCGGAAGTGAATTATATTTGACATTTAGTCGATTGGTTCTTCACAGAACTCCTGTGATCTTGTGGCTCGCTACTCAGAGCTGGAACAAAAACATACTCAAGTCGAGCTGAGCTTGAAGCTGGTTCAGGAGAAGCTGACAAAGGCAAAGGAGGAGACCGAAGGTATGTTTGGTGAGACCCTGACGACTGCTTTTCCCCTTGCTTGTTTCAGCATCTGATCTTGCTGTAACTTGCAGGTAAGGTAAGGGAGGCCCAGCAGAAGAAAGACCTTGAGCTAGCTGAGAAGATCAAGCTTGCTGACGAGAAGTTAGCTTCAGTCACCAAGCTCGAACAAGACAATACCAATCTGAAAGCTGCTCTTGGGATTGCCAACAAGGAGGTCAGTCGACTGAAAACTGACAAAGCTGCCCTGACCGACCAAGTCAGCAAATTGACTGAGAAGAAAACTGAACTGGAGGCCTTCCTGAGTGGCCTTGCCAAGAAGTTGTTCCTTATGCTTGAAGGTAGACCTCCATGTTTGGCAAATATTTCCAATTGTGGCTTTTTCCATTCGACTATCTCCTTGACTTAGTGATCACCCTTGCAGAATTTTGTCAAAACTTTGAAGAAGAAACCAGCCGACTGGAGCCAAACCTTGACCCCGTCAATTCTCCGGTGAACGACGAAGTTGCCATGGATGTTTTCCGACTGGAGTCTCGTGTTGCAGCTGTCGTGGACTATCTCGCAAGGCTGAAGGCCGCCACATCTCGCATCGACTCGACGCTCTGGCCTGAGGAGACACTTCAGAATGACCTTGAGTCGCTGATGGCCCGCTTGAACACGATCCCTGGTCGAGTGCAGGAGTGGAAGAAGTCCTCGGCTCGGTGTGGTGCAGATGTCGCTCTGTGTCTGGCCCGAGTCCACTGCAAAGATGCGCGAGAAGAGAAGCTGGCGGCCCTTCGGGTGGCCAATACCAAGAAGCACGACTTCAGATCCTTTATGGAAACTTTCCTTGCAGCTGCCACTCGGATCGCCGACGGGATTGACCTTGATGAATTTGTTGCACCTTCCAGCCCTCCACAGGAGGGGTAAAAAACTTCTTCTGGCTCGACGCTTTAAATTTGCCTCGGTATGCCGAGTGAAATTGTAACCGACAAACCTTAACAGGCTTGACGCCTGAGCACTTTCGGTTCCTTTAGATGTCGATTCAAACTTGGATTTGGTGCTTGAATACGATTGCCTTCGGCTCGGAATGCCTTTTGCAGGTTCAAAGCAAGGTGCCTGTGCTGCAATCGACTTATTCTTTAGTCCACTTAGACGAGCACTGGGCTGCAGCTAAGCCCTCCGAATGAGAGGGTTGCTCTCCACTTGGCAGGGTTTTTATACCTTAGGCGAGCGCTTGGACTGCAGCTAAGCCCCCGAGTGAGAGGGTTGCTCTTCACTCGGTAGGATTTTTGTAACTTAGGCGAGCTCAGGGCTGCAGATAAGCCCCCGAGTGAGAGGGTTGCTCTTCACTCGGTAGGATTTTCACAACTTAGGCGAGTGCTTGGACTGCAGCTAAGCCCCCGAGTGAGAGGGTTGCTCTTCACTCGGTAGGATTTTTATAACTTAGGCGAGCACGAGGCTGCAGCTAAGCCTCCGAGTGGAAGGCTGGCTTACCACTCGGTAGGATTTTGATAACTTAGGCGAGCACGAGGCTGCAGCTAAGCCTCCGAGTGAGAGGATTGCTCTTCACTCGGTAGGATTTTCACAACTTAGGCGAGTGCTTGGACTGCAGCTAAGCCCCCGAGTGAGAGGGTTGCTCTTCACTCGGTAGGATTTTTATAACTTAGGCGAGCACGAGGCTGCAGCTAAGCCTCCGAGTGGAAGGCTGGCTTACCACTCGGTAGGATTTTGACAACTTAGACGAGCACATGGCTGCAGCTAAGCCCCCGAGTGAGAGGATTGCTCTTCACTCGGCAGGATTTTGATAACTTAGGCGAGCACGAGGCTGCAGCTAAGCCTCCGAGTGAGAGGATTGCTCTTCACTCGGCAGGATTTTGATAACTTAGGCGAGCACAAGGCTGCAGCTAAGCCTCCGAGTGGAAGGCTGGCTTACCACTCGGTAGGATTTTGATAACTTAGGCGAAACGGATTCGCAGCTAAGCCTCCGAGTGGGAGCCTGGCTCACCACTCGGTAGGATTTTTACAACTTAGGCGAGTGCTTGGACTGCAGCTAAGCCCCCGAGTGAGAGGGTTGCTCTTCACTCGGTAGGATTTTTATAACTTAGGCGAGTGCTTGGACTGCAGCTAAGCCCCCGAGTGAGAGGGTTGCTCTTCACTCGGTAGGATTTTTATAACTTAGGCGAGCACGAGGCTGCAGCTAAGCCTCTGAGTGGAAGGCTGGCTTACCACTCGGTAGGATTTTGATAACTTAGACGAGCACATGGCTGCAGCTAAGCCCCCGAGTGAGAGGATTGCTCTTCACTCGGCAGGATTTTGATAACTTAGGCGAAACGGATTCGCAGCTAAGCCTCTGAGTGGGAGTCTGGCTCACCACTCGGTAGGATTTTTACAAACTTAGGCGAAACGGATTCGCAACTAAGTCACCCACTGAGGGGAATTTTATTGGAAAATAAAAATAAAAAGTGACAGATATTGTGGAGGAACTATGACACTATTATTTTGAGGTCCATGAACTACAAAAGTACTTTATTGCAACTCATCCGAGTGATAAAACTTAAGTGTAAAATGGGCGGAGTAGCTCCGCGTTCCAAGCTCGGGGCTCGTCGATATTATGCTCGACGTTGTAAAGACGGTACGCCCCGTTGTGGAGAACCTTGGTGACGATGAAGGGGCCTTCCCAAGAAGGAGCAAGCTTGTGTGGTTTGTGCTGATCCACTCGGAGAACCAAATCCCCTTCCTGGAAGGCTCGACCTCTCACATTTCGGGCGTGGAAACGGCGCAGAACTTGTTGGTAGATGGTCGATCGGATCAGAGCCATCTCCCTTTCTTCCTCTAAAAGGTCGACTGCGTCCTGCCGCGCTTGTTCAGCTTCTGCTTCGTTGTAGATTTCAACTCGAGGAGCATTGTGGAGAAGATCACTCGGCAAGACTGCTTCAGCTCCATAGACCAAGAAGAATGGAGTTCTTCCGGTCGACCGATTAGGCGTGGTCCGCAGTCCCCAGAGTACAGATGGAAGTTCGTCGACCCAAGCTCCAGCCGCGTGTTTGAGATCACGCATCAGTCGAGGCTTCAGTCCCTTGAGAATCAGTCCATTAGCTCGCTCTGCTTGTCCATTCGACTGCGGATGGGCGACTGATGCGTAGTCGACCCGTGTGCCCTGGGAGTCGCAGAAAGCTCTGAATTCCTCTGAGTCAAAGTTCGACCCATTATCCGTAATGATGCTGTGCGGGACTCCATATCTGAATATTAGTTCCCTGATGAAGCTAACAGCAGTACCGGTGTCAAGGCTCTTGATTGGTTTAGCCTCGATCCACTTGGTGAACTTGTCGACTGCCACCAGTACATGCGTGAAGCCACTTCGTCCTGTTCTCAAAGGACCGATCATGTCCAGCCCCCAAACTGCAAAAGGCCAGACGAGTGGGATGGTCTTCAAAGCTGACGCAGGCTTGTGCGACATATTCGAGTAGAACTGACATCCCTCGCACTTATCTACTATCTCTTTTGCCATCTCATTCGCCTTGGGCCAGTAAAATCCGGCTCGGTATGCTTTGGCCACGATGGTCCGAGAGGACGCATGATGACCACAGGTCCCCGAGTGAATATCATTGAGGATGAGTCGACCTTCTTCTGGTGTTATGCACTTCTGACCGACTCCAGTCGCGCTTTCTCTGTATAATTGTCCTTTGATTACGGTAAAGGCCTTAGATCGACGGACGATCTGTCGAGCCTCTTCCTCATCCTCCGGAAGCTCTTTCCTCAAGATATATGCGACATACGGAATCGTCCAGTCGGGAATGACCACCAAAACCTCCATGATCAAGTCGACCACCGCTGGGACTTCAACTTCAGTCGGATCTGTGGCGCTCTTGGGCTGCGGAGTTTCTTCGGTGAAAGGATCTTCTTTGACTGACGGAGTGTGTATATGCTCCAAGAACACACCACTCGGAATGGCTTCTCTCTTGGAACCTATCTTTGCTAGATCATCAGCTGCTTGATTTTTCAGTCGGGGTATATGATGGAGCTCCAACCCCTCGAACTTCTTCTCCAGCTTCCTCACTGCACTGCAGTATCCAGTCATGGCTGGGCTTCTCACGTCCCACTCTTTCATCACCTGATTGACCACTAAATCCGAGTCGCCATAGACCATTAGGCGACGGACGCCGAGTGAAATGGCCATGCGCAACCCATATAGGAGGGCCTCATATTCTGCCTCATTGTTGGAGGAATCAAAGTGAATCTGGAGCACATATCTGAGCTTATCTCCTCTGGGGGAAACCAGGACAACCCCAGCACCGGAACCATTCAACATCTTAGAGCCATCGAAAAACATGGTCCAATGCTCCGAGTGAACTTCAGTCGGCTGCTGTTGTTCAATCCACTCGGCGAGGAAATCTGCTATCGCCTGGGACTTAATGGCTTTCTTTGCCTCAAACTTGATATCAAGGGGAAGATTCCTATTTTGGGTCGAGTGTTGTGGAGATGCGGGTTGGAGCTGCTTCGGGGTCGGTCGGGTGAATGTGAACAGGCTTCGTCTCGCCGGACGACTGGAATGCAGACTTTGTGGCGGGCTTCTTGGATCGCAGCAAGTCACTCGGATCTGCGTTTTGCTTGTATTCTTCGAACTCGACCGCTGTCACTTGGGAATCGGCAATCTTGGAGCCCTTCTGAAAGCACTCCTCTGCCTTTTTCCTATCACCGGTGACAGTGATCACACCTTTGGGACCGGGCATCTTCAATTTGAGGTACACGTAACATGGTCGAGCCATGAACCGTGCATAGGGTGGTCTCCCCAAAATGGCATGATATGCACTTTGAAAATCCACGACCTCAAACGTCAACTTTTCTTTGCGAAAATGCTTCGAATCACCAAACACTACGTCCAAAGCTATCTGGCCGAGTGACTCGGCCTTCTTCCCTGGTATAACTCCATGGAAGCTCATGTTACTAGTGCTCAGTCGAGACATCGGAATGCCCATACCTTTCAATGTGTCTGCATACAATAAGTTCAGCCCACTTCCACCATCCATCAGCACCTTTGTCAGTCGAGTGCCTTCGACAACTGGATCGACCACCAAAGCTTGCCTCCCGGGGGTGGCAATATGAGTCGGGTGATCAGATTGGTCGAATGTGATGGGTGTTTGAGACCACTTCAGATAATTTGCCTTTGCTGGGGCAACCATGTTCACCTCTCGGTTAATCACTTTCAGTCGACTTCTGCTTTCCACATCTGCAAAGATCATCAGAGTGGAGTTGATATGCGGATATCCTCCCTCACTGTCCTCTTTGTCTTCGGCCTTGTCCGACTCCTTCTCCTTGTCCTTAGACTGTTTTCCCTGAAACTGCTGGATCAGGAGTCGACATTGGCGAGTGGTGTGCTTTGGGTAAATGATATTCCCCTCTTCATCTTTCTTCGTGTGAATGTGACACGGCATATCCATCACGTCGTTCCCTTCTTTATCCTTTACCTTCTTGGGGTTCCAGGATCCTTTTGGTTTCCCCTTAAACTTTCCTTGAGTCACGGCCAGAGCCTCTCCAGGAGCTGCCGGTTCAGCCTTCCGCTTCTGTTTCCGACTGGTGTTTCCTTTTTCCGACTGACTCGGCTTGTGCTTGCCGCTTCGGAGTCGGTCTTCTTCTTCGCCGTTGGCGTACTTGGTAGCAATCTCCATCATCCGACTCAAGGTCATGTCACCGGTTCGACCAAATTTCAAACTCAGTTCTCTGTTCTTGACGCCGTCTTTGAAGGCGCATACTGCCTGATGATCAGAGACATTTTCCACAGTGTGGTGCAAAGTGATCCACCTCTGAATATACTCTCTGAGAGTCTCATTAGTTTTCTGCACGCAGACTTGCAACTCTGTCAATCCCGCTGGTCGCTTGCAAGTCCCTTCAAACGTTCTGACGAACACTCGGGACAGATCTTCCCAAGTGTAAATGCTGCTAGGAGGTAATTGAGTCAACCATGCCCTGGCAGAACCTTCCAACATGAGGGGCAAATGCTTCATGGCCACCTCGTCGTTCCCACCACCGATCTGAACTGCCACTCGGTAGTCTTCAAGCCAAGTTTCAGGCTTAGACTCACCAGTGAACTTGCTGACTCCTGTTGCCAACCTGAAATTGGGGGGGATAACTGCGGCTCTGATAGCTCTGCTGAAACATTCAGGACCAGAAACATGTACTCGACTGCTCGTGGGTACATCTCTGTCGAGTGCGCCTCGATGGGCTCTGTTCCGGTCGACCAACCCTTGCACGATAATGGATCGCGCGTCGAAGCCTGGCTCTCTGGGGTCAACTGGAACCCTACGCCCTGTACTGTACTGACGCCTATCATCTGGCTGCCGAGGAGCGTAAGACCCACCCCTCGGAGGGGAATAGGGCACTCGACGCCTATCATCTCGGTCGAGTCTGTCGCCATATTGATCTCGCCGATTCTCACGCCCTTCGCGCCGCGGAGGCGATCTGGGGCTGTGAGCCGACTGAACCGTATTCACAGTGACAGATCGACTGTGAATTCTGTTGCGCGACTGAGACACGGCTGAATTCTGATCTCCTGCTGCCCGGAGCAGATCCCTGATCTGCAGCAAACCTCTGCCAGCTTCCGACTGCGAAGGCTGAATGGACTCTGCTATACGGGTCGCAGCTGCTAAATTCTGAATTGGGGTTCGATATACCTGAGTCGGCGGGAAGAGTTGACGTCGACTGGTGTCGGGAACTCGTTGCCGCGCGCGCTCGTCGAGTGCTCGCTGAAGGTTCTCCAGTCGAGTGCGCTCGGCCAAATTGGCCAGACGCGCCTCCTCCAAGGCACGAGCCTCGGGGGTTTCTCCTGCGATGGGAATACGCAGGGGATCCTCGTTCCTGCGGCGAAGCTCTTCTCTTTGCAGAGAGTCGAGTGGCTCGGGCTGGTACTCTTCGTAGTCTCGTGCAGGGTCGCCGCCGTCACCTGCTCCACCACCACGGGCGAAGCCAGGAGGGCTGTGGGGCCCGTCGACCATCAAGATTTCCGCCGCTGGATCACTGCTTCCGCACTCGGATGCAGTCTCTCCGGAGCCAGTCGACTGATCGAACAAGCCGTAGAGAGATTCGTTGGGCTCGATTGCCGCAACTTGTGTAGTGGCCGATTGGCGAGCCACCGCGTGACTCACCCATCGCTGAAGCCTCGACCGGCCTGAGCGCTTGCGCTGGCGGGAGACCGGGAGGGTGGACGATGGAGGAGCCGACCGATACTGGGTCGACGGTTGCCGCAGCAGAACGCCGCGGACACATGCGCGAAAATGCGTCGCACCGCGGACGGGGAGCGCGTCTACGTCGAGTGGAGCCTCCTGGAGCCATGCGGAGTCGTCGGCGATGAAGGTGAGAGTGCCGAGACGGATCTCTTGACCCTTGACCAAAACTCCAGCAGACACCATGATGAGAGTACTCGGAAGAATCGCAACTTCTCCACAAAATCGCTAAAACACCGGCCCCACGGTGGGCGCCAACTGTCGTGGTTCTAAGCCTGACAGTAGAGTGGGGGGTAGGTATGGAGAGGCAAGGTCCTAGCTATGGAGAGGTTGTAAGCACAAAGGATGTACGAGTTCAGGCCCTTCTCGGAAGAAGTAACAGCCCTACGTCTCGGAGCCCGGAGGCGGTCGAGTGGATTATGAATGTATGAATTACAAGGTGCCGAACCCCTCTGCCTGTGGAGGAGGGTGGCTTATATAGAGTGCGCCAGGACCCTAGCCAGCCCACGCAGGAGAGGGTTTAAGGTGAGTTAAGTCTGGGGCGTTACTGGTAACGCCCCACATAAAGTGCCTTTACTATCATAAAGTCTACTTGATTACAGGCCGTTGCAGTGCAGAGTGCCTCTTGACCTCCTAGTGGTCGAGTGAGTCTTCGTGGTCGAGTCCTTCAGGCCAGTCGAGTGAATCCTCGTTGGTCGACTGGAAGGCGACCTCTTCTAAGGATGTCCTAGGGTAAGTTACTTGGATCAGGTCCATGATCCTACCCTAGGTACACAACCCCATCACCTAGCATATGAAGATATGGCCTCGGAACACTGAGACCGAAAGGTCGAGCGTGAATCGTATGGTAGATATGATCAACATAGTTATGTTCACATTGAAAACTACTCCATCTCACGTGATGATCGGACATGGTTTAGTTGATTTGGATCACGTGATCACTTAGATGATTAGAGGGATGTCTATCTAAGTGGGAGTTCTTAAGTAATATGATTAATTGAACTTTAATTTATCATGAACTTAGTCCTGATAGTATTTTGCAAATTATGTTGTAGATCAATAGCTCGCGTTGTTGCTTCCCTATGTTTATTTTGATATGTTCCTAGAGAAAAACTATGTTGAAAGATGTTAGTAGCAATGATGCGAATTGGATCCGTGGTCTGAGGATTATCCTCATTGCTGCACAGAAGAATTATGTCCTTAATGCACCGCTAGGTGACGGACCCATTGCAGGAGCATATGCAGACGTTATGAACATTTGGCAAAGCTCGTATGATGACTACTTGATAGTTTAGTCAACCATGCTTTACGGCTTAGAACCGGGACTTCAAAAATGTTTTGAATGCCACGGAGCATATAAGATGTTCCAAGAGTTGAAATTGGTATTTCATACTTATTCCCATGTCGAAAGGTATGAGACCTCTGACAAGTACTTTGCCTAAAAGATGGAGGAGAATTGCTCAACTAGTGAGCATGTGCTCAGAATGTCTGGGTACTACAATCACTTGAATCAAGTGGGAGTTAAGCTTCCATATAAGATAGTGATTGACAGAGTTCTCTAGACACCATCACCAAGTTACTAGAACTTTGTGATGAACTATAATATGCAAGGGATAACGTAAACGATTCCCAAGCTCTTCGTGATGATGAAATCGGCGAAGGTAGAAATCAAGAAAGAGCATCAAGTGTTGATGGTTGACAAAGACCACTAGTTTCAAGAAAAGGGAAAAGGGAAGAAGGGGAACTTCAAGAAGAACGGCAAGCAAGTTGCTGCTCAAGTGAAGAAACCCAAGTCTGGACCTAAGCCTGAAACTGAGTGCTTCTACTGCAAAGGAAATGGTCACTGGAAGTGGAAATGCCTGAATATTTGGTGGATAAGTAGGATGGCACAGTGAACAAGGGTATATTTGATATACAGGTTATTGATGTGTACCTTGCTAGTGTTTATAGTAGCCCCTGGGTATTTGATACTTGTTCAGTTGTTAAAAATTAGTAACTCGAAACAGGAGTTACAGAATAAACAGAGACTAGTTGAGGGTGAAGTGACGATGTGCGTTGGAAGTGGTTCCAAGATTGATATGATCATCATCGCACACTCTCTATACTTTCGGGATTAGTGTTAAACCTAAATAAATGTTATTTAGCGTTTGCGTTGAGCATGAATATGATCTGATCATGTTTACTGCAATATGGTTATTCATTTAAAGTCAGAGAATAATTGTTGTTCTCTTTACATGAATAAAACCTTCAATGGTCATACACCCAATGAAAATATTTTGTTGGATCTCGATCATAGTAATACACATATTCATAATATTGATGCCAAAAGATGCAAAGTTGATAATGATAGTGCAACTTATTTGTGGCATTGCCGTTTGGAAACTCCATAAAGATGGATTTTTGGAAACACTTGGTTATGAATCATTTGATGCTTGCGTACCGGGCCTTTTGGGCAAGATGACTAAAACTCCATTCTCCGGAACAATGGAACGAGCTACTGACTTGTTGGAAATAATACATACCGATATATGCGGTCCAATGAGTGTTGATGCTCGTGGCGGGTATCTTTATTTTCTGACCTTCACAGATAATTTGAGAAGATATGAGTATATCTACTTAATGAAGCACAAGTCTGAAACATTTGAAAAGTTCAAAGAATTTCAAAGCAAAGTGGAGAATCATTGTAACAAGAAAATAAAAGTTTCTATGATATGATCGCAGAGGAAAAATATATTTGAGTTACGAAGTTTGGCCTTCAGTTAAAACAATGTGAAATAGTTTCACTACTCACGCCATCCGGAACACCACAGTGTAATGGTGTGTCCGAACGTGGTAACCACACTTTATTGGATATGGTGCGATCTATGATGTATCTTACCGATTTACCACTATCGTTTTGGGGTTATGCATTAGAGACAGCTGCATTCACTTTAAATAGGGCACCATCAAAATCCGTTGAGACGACGCCTTATGAACTGTGGTTTGGCAAGAAACCAAAGTTGTCGTTTCTTAAAGTTTGGGGCTGCGATGCTTATGTGTTAAAGTTTCAACCTGATAAGCTCAAACCCAAATCGGAGAAGTGCGTCTTCATAGAATACCCAAAGGAAACTGTTGGGTTCACCTTCTATCACAAATCCGAAAGGCAAGATATTCGTTGCTAAAAATGGATCCTTTCTAGAGAAGGAGTTTCTCTCGAAAGAAGTGAGTGGGAGGAAAGTAGAGCTTGATAAGGTAATTGTACCTAGTTCATCACAGAAACCAGTTCCAGTGATGCCTATACCGATTAGTGAGGAAGTTAATGATGATGATCATGAAACTTCGGATCAAGTTACTACCGAACCTCGTAGGTCAACCAGAGTAAGATCCGCACCAGAGTGGCACGGTAATCCTGTTCTGGAGGTCATATTACTTGACCATGACGAACCTACGAACTATGAGGAAGCGATGATGAGCCCAGTTTCCGCGAAATGGCTTAAAGCTATGAAATCTGAGATAGGATCCATGTATGAGAACAAAGTGTGGACTTTGGTTGACTTACCCGATGATCAGGAAGCCATAGAAAATAAATGGATCTTCAAGAGGAAGACGGGCGCTGATAGTTGTGTTACTATCTACAAAGCTCGAATTGTCGAAAAAGGCTTTCGACAAGTTCAAGGTGTTGAATACAATGAGATTTTATCACTCGTATCGATGCTTAAAAGTCTATCCAAATCATGTTAGCAATTGCCGCATGTTATGAAATTTGGCAAATGGATGTTAATACTACATTCCTTAATGGATTTCTTAAAGAAGAGTTGTATATGATGCAACCAGAAGGTTTTGTCAATCCTAAAGGTGCTAACAAAATGTGCAAGCTCCAGCGATCCATCTATGGACTGGTGCAAGCATCTCGGAGTTGGAATATACGCTTTGATGAGTTGATCAAATCATATAGTTTTATACATACTTGCGGTGAAGTCTGTATTTACAAGAAAGTGAGTGGGAGCACTACAAAATTTCTGATAAATATATGTGAATGACATATTGTTGATCAGAACTAATGTAGAATTTTCTTGAAAGCATACAGGAGTATTTGAAAGGTGTTTTTCAAAGAAAGACCTCAGTAAAGCTACTTACATATTGAGCATCAAGATCTATTGAGATAGATCAAGACCCTTGATAAGATTTTCAATTAGTACATACCTTGACAAGATTTTGAAGTAGTTCAAAATGGAACAGTCAAAGAAAGAGTTCTTGCATGTGTTGCAAAGGTGTGAAATTGAGTAAGACTCAAATCCCGACCACGGCAGAAAATAGAAAGAGAATGAACGTCATTCCCTATGCCTCAGTCATAGGTTCTATAAAACTATGCCTGATAACCCGCAAGTATACGGGATATTTGTAGCCTCTTTCGATAAGTAAGAGCATCGAACCCAACGAGGAGCTAAAGGTAGAACAAATACTCTCTCAAGTCCTATCGGCCACTGATACGACTCTACGCACACTTGACATTCGCTTTACCTAGAACAAGTATGAAGCTAGAAGTAATTTGTAGGTGTTGTTGGATAGGTTTGCAAGATAATAAAGAACACGTAAATAAAAGCTAGGGGCTGTTTAGATAAAGATGCAGTAAAGTAAATATAGCAAGTGTGGAGAAGTGGTGGTAGGAGTTGTGAAATTTTCCCTAAGCAATTGACTACGTTACTAGACCGGTAATCACTGTTGCAATTCTATTTGAGGGGGAGGCATAAGCTAACATACTTTCGCTTCTTGTATCATATGCACTTATGATTGGAACTCTAGCAAGCATCCGCAACTACTAAAGATTCATTAAGGTAAAACCCAACCATAGCATTAAAGTATCAAGTCCCCTTTATCCCATACGCAAACAACCTACTTACTAGGTTCTGTGCTTCTGTCACTCACACCACCCACCATAAGCAAATCATAAACATATTGCAAACCCTACAGCAGGAATCCCTCACACTTGCGCGACACAGAGTACAGAACCAATAATAAAACATGCAACTCAAACCAATCATAGCAATTCATCAATCACCGATAGGACAACGAAAATCTACTCAGACATCATAGGATGGCAACACATCATTGGAAAATAATATGACGCATAAAGCACCATGTTCAAGTAGAGGGTACAGTGGGTTGCGGGAGAGTGGACCGCTGAATATAGATGGGGGAAGGTGACAGAGATGTTGGTGAAGATGACTGCGGTGTTGGTGAAGATCGCGGTGATGATGATGGCCCCCGACGGTGTCCGGCGCCACCGGAAGCAAGGGGGAGAGAGCCCCCCTTCTTCTTCTTCTTCCTTGACCTTCTCCCTAGATGGAGAAGGGTTTCCCCTCTGGTCCTTGGCTCCCATGGCTTGGGAGGGGCGACAGCCCCTCCGAGATTGGATCTATCTCTCTATTTCTGCGTTCTGGAATTCTGCCCTGGCACCTTTTCCTTTATATCTGGAGATCCGTAACTCCGATTGGATTGAAACCTTCGCCTAGATCGTTTTCCAAAAATTAGTTTTCTTGCGGCCAAAGAAGGGCATCAACCGCCTTACGGGTGGCCCACGAGATAGGGGGCGCGCCCCCCTGGAGTGGTGGCGTGGGCCACTCTCGTGGCCACTTCGGGCACCGTTTCGCGTTGATTCTTCCTCCCAAAAATCACAAATATTCCAAAATAATTCTCCATCCGTTTTTATCCCATTTGGAATCCTTTTGATATTGGGTTTATGCGAAACATAAAACATGCAACAAACAGGAACTGGAACTAGGCACTGGATCAATATGTTAGTCCCAAAAAATAATATAAAAAGTTGCCAAAAGTATATGAAAGTTGAATAATATTGGCATGGAACAATCAAAAATTATAGATACGACGGAGATGTATCAGCATCCCCAAGCTTAATTCCTGCTCGTCCTCGAGTAGGTAAATGATAAAAAAGATAATTTTTGATGTGGAATGCTACCTAGCATAATCTTGATCATATCTCTAATCATGGCATGAATATTAAGACACGAGTGATTCAAAGCAATAGTCTATCATTTGACATAAAAAACAATAATACTTCGAGCGTACCAATAAAGCAATCATGTCTTTTCAAAACAACAAGGTCAAAGCAAGCTTATCCCTACAAAATCATATAGTTTGGCCATGCTTCATTTTCGTCACACAAAATGCCCCCATCATGCACAACCCTGATGACAAGCCGAGCAATTGGTTCATACTTTTTAACACGCTTCAGCTTTTTCAACCCTCACGCAATACATGAGCGCAAGCCATGGATATACCACTATAGGTGGAATAGAATATAATGATGGAGGGGTTTATGTGGAGAAGACAAAAAAGGAGAAAGTCTCACATCGACGCGGCTAATCAATGGGCTATGGAGATGCCCATCAATTGATGTCAACATGAGGAGTAGGGATTGCCATGCAACGGATGCACTAGAGCTATAAGTGTATGAAAGCTCAACAAAAGAAACTAAGTGGGTGTGCATCCAACTTGCTTGCTCATGAAGACCTAGGGCATTTGAGGAAGCCCATCGTTGGAATATACAACCCAAGTTCTATAATGAAAATTCCCACTAGTATATGAAAGTGACAACATAAGAGACTCTCTATATGAAGAACATGGTGCTACTTTGAAGCACAAGTGTGGAAAAAGGATAGTAACATTGCCCCTTTTCTTTTTCTTTTTTTTCTTGTTTTATTTTCTTTTCTTTTTGGGTGGGCTTTTTTGGCCCCCTTTTTTATTTAGGCTTCTTTGGCCTTTCCTTTTTCTCTTTTTTTATGGGGCAATGTTCTATAATGATGATCATCACACTTTTATTTACTTACAACTCAATATTACAGCTCGATACTGGAACAAAGATATGACTCTATATGAATGCTTCCGGTGGTGTACCAGGATGTGCAATGATCTAGCGTAGCAATGACATCAAAAAACGGACAAGCCATGAAAACATCATGCTAGCTATCTTACGATCATGCAAAGCAATATGACAATGAATGCTCAAGTCATGTATATGATGATGATGGAAGTTGCATGGCAATATATCTCGGAATGGCTATGGAAATGCCATGATAGGTAGGTATGGTGGCTGTTTTGAGGAAGATATAAGGAGGCTTATGTGTGATAGAGCGTATCATATCATGGGTTGGATGCACCAGCGAAGTTTGCACCAACTCTCGAGGTGAGAAAGGGCAATGCACGGTACCGAAGAGGCTAGCAATGATGGAAAGGTAAAAGTGCATATAATCCATGGACTCACATTAGTCATAAAGAACTCATATACTTATTGCAAAAGTTTATAAGCCCTCAAAGCAAAGTACTACTACGCATGCCCCTAGGGGGATAGATTGGTAGAAAAAGACCATCGCTCGTCCCCGACCGCCACTCATAAGGAAGACAATCAAAGAAACACCCCATGCTTCAAATTTGTCACACAAAGGTTACCATACGTGCATGCTACGGGACTTGCAAACCTCAACATAAGTGTCTCTACAATCCACAACCACCCACTATCATGACTCTAATATCACCATCTTTATATCGCAAAACTATTGCAAGGAATCAAACATATCATATTCAGCGATCTACAAGTTTATGTAGGATTTTATGACTAACCATGTGAATGACCAATTCCTGTCATCTCTCTAAATAGATATAAGTGAAGCAAGAGAGTTTAATTCTTTCTACAAAAATATGCCCACGCTCTAACAATATAAGTGAAGCAAAAGAGCATTCTACAAATGGCGGTTTTCTATGTGAAGAGAAACAGGCAATCCAACTTCAAATGATATAAGTGAAGCACATGAAGCATTCTATAAAGCCATACTCAAAAGATATAAGTGAAGTGCAATGAGCATTCTATAAATCAACCAAGGACTATCTCATACCAGCATGGTGCATAAAAGAAAAGTGAAAACTAAATGCAAAAGATGCTCCAAGACTTGCACATATCGCACGAACGAAACGAATACGAAAACATACCGATACTTGTTGAAGAAAGAGGGGATGCCTTCTGGGCATCCCCAAGCTTAGACGCTTGAGTCTCCTTGAATATTTACTTGGGGTGCCTCGGGAATCCCCAAGCTTGAGCTCTTGACTCTCGTCCTTTTCCTCATATCGAGACATCCTCGATTGGACACTTCATCCACACAAAACTTCAACAGAAAACTCGGTAAGATCCGTTAGTATAATAAAGCAAATCACCACTCTAAGTACTGTTGCAAACCAATTCATATTTTGTTTTTGCATTGTATCTACTGTAATATAACTTTTCCATGGCTTAATCCACTGATATAAATTGATAGATTCATCAAAACAAGCAAACTATGCATCAAAAACAGAATCTCTCAAAAACAGAACAGTCTATAGCAATATGAACATCCACCATACTTATGGTACCCTAAAAATTCTACCTAAATTAGGAAAAATAAAAAAGTTGTATATCAAGACAGTGCAAAAGGAATCAGAACCAATGGACGTTCCAGTTAAAAATGTAAAATCGTGCACTACAGCCAAAGTTTCTGTCCTGCACCGTACAAACCAACAAGCATTGTAAACATCCTAAAGGAAAACCTTGGCACATTATTTTTATAATAAAATGGAATTATACAAGGGGATAATTATTTTTGTTGAAAAGTTTCTGTAATCAAGATTCACAAAGTTTCCGTGAGCATGAAGAAAGTTCAAGGCTAGCTCCCACTTCAACAATGCTTGTCTTTCTCACTTTCAGTTTCCTTTTTGAAAAGTTTTTAGGTTCCCCTATTTATTTTTTTGTTTTTAAACTATATTAAAGCACTCAACATAAATAAATGACTCTCTAAAACTTCCGGGTTGTCTCCCTAGCAGCACTTTCTTTAAATCCATTAAGCTAGGCATATAGTGCTCAAGTAATGGATCCACCCGGATCCCAAGGTATATCAAAGCCAATTTTAATTAACAATGATCTGTAATTTAGTAGTGAGCATAAAGTAACATATATCAAGAAATAACGAAGTCTAACTCTCTTCCTATGCATCGGCATGTCATAAAAGAACAATTCATGCACACCAAGTAGAGGCCAATGCATAGTAAAACAGTTTCTTGCAATTCTATCATATTGGAAACATAAAGAGACGGAGATGTGGTTCCTCTCTCATAATAATTGCAAGTAGGAGCAGCAAGCACATGCATAATATATTCATCAAAATCATCATGTGCAATGGTAAAAGGCAACCCATCAATATAATCCTTACTAAGCGCAAACTTCTCCGATATAGTGTAGTCGGGAGAATTCAAAAAGATAATAGGACTATCATGCGTGGGTGCAATAGCAACAATTTCATGTTTAACATAAGGAACTATTGCAAGTTCATCTCCATAAACATAATTCATATTGGCATCTTGCCACAAGCATAGCAAGCATCATCAAAAGGGATATTTCAAATAAATTCAAGGAATCATAGCAATCATCACAGTAATCAACTAATCATCCTTCGGTAAGCACGAAGGGGAATTAAACAATGTATGAGTTGAAGAGTTACTCTCATTAGAAGGTGGGCACGGGTAGCTAATCCGCTCTTCCTCCTTTTGTTCTTCGCTCTCCTCATCATCTTTTTCATCCAATGAGCTCATTGTTTCATCAATTTCTTCTTCCATAGCTTCCTGCAAAATATTAGTCTCTTCTTGGACAGCGGAGAAGTCCTCAATATATGGTTTAACATAGGCATTAGAAGCATAATTATCATAACAATATTGAAATATGGCAAAAAAATTAGATTTGTAAAGAGTAGCATCATACTTTTCAATCAAAGAGGCAATCTCATAAGCACCTTTAAAAGCAACAAATTCTTCAATTTGTTGAACATCATAGTAATTGTATACAACCTTAGCATACAAAGATACGATTCCATTATTACTAAACAAGCATTGATAGGGTAGGTGTTTCTTAGGGTCTTCAGAACAACAAGTAAACTCATGTATTTCACATAAATTCCAAGCATAGCATTGCAAATGTTGAATTGATCCCATAATAATTTCCCTTTTTCAGATATATGGTGTCGCACAAAACAAGCATGCTCATCTAAAGATTTGTCCTCAACTAAACTAGTGGGGGTTTCAGCACGAGCACAAAGGGATCGAAGATGATCCAAGTAAAAAGCTTCAGGAGTGTGATAGATTTTGAGTGGTTCTTCAACCACTGGTTCAGTAGGTACAACTAATTTTTTTGGTATTTTGCGTTTCCTACCTATAGCTAAAGATAGAAAACAACTAAGAACAGCAAATAAAAATTACTTAGTGATAAAGCAAACAAGCACACATGAGAATATTCACCCCACGCTATGACTCCCCGACAACAGCGCCAGAAAAAGGTCTTGATAACCCGCAAGTATACGGGATAGTTGTAGCCTCTTTCAATAAGTAAGAGTGTCGAACCCAATGAGGAGCTAAAGGTAGAACAAATACTCTCTCAACTCCTATCGGCCACTGATACGACTCTACGCACGCTTGACGTTCGCTTTACCTAGAACAAGTATGAAACTAGAAGTACTTCGTAGGTGTTGTTGGATAGGTTTGCAAGATAATAAAGAACACGTAAATAAAAGCTAGGGGCTGTTTAGATAAAGATGCAATAAAGTAAATATAGCGAGTGTGGAAAAGTGGTGGTAGGAGTTGTGAAATTGTCCCTAAGCAATTGACTATGCTACTAGACCGGTAATCACTATTGCAATTCTATTTGAGGGAGAGGCATAAGCTAACATACTTTCTCTTCTTGGATCATATGCACTTATGATTGGAACTCTAGCAAGCATCCGCAACTACTAAAGATTCATTAAGGTAAAACCCAACCATAGAATTAAAGTATCAAGTCCCCTTTATCCCATACGCAAACAACCTACTTACTCGGGTCTGTGCTTCTGTCACTCACGCCACCCACCATAAGCAAATCATAAACATATTGCAAACCCTACAACGGGAATCCCTCACGCTTGCGCGACATGGAGGGCACAATACGACAACACCAATAATAAAACATGCAACTCAAACCAATCATAGCAATTCATCAATCACCGATAGGACAACGAAAATCTACTCAGACATCATAGGATGGCAACACATCATTGGAAAATAATATGAAGCATAAAGCACCATGTTCAAGTAGAGGGTACAGCGGGTTGCGGAAGAGTGGACTGCTGGATATAGATGGGGGAAGGTGATGGAGATGTTGGTGAAGATGACGGCGGTGTTGGTGAAGATCGCGGTGATGATGATGGCCCCCGGCGGCATTCCGGCGCCACCGGAAGCAAGGGGGAGAGAGCCCCCCTTCTTCTTCTTCTTCCTTGACCTTCTCCCTAGATGGAGAAGGGTTTCCCCTCTGGTCCTTGGCTCCCATGGCTTGGGAGGGGCGACAGCCCCTCCGAGATTGGATCTATATCTCTGTTTCTGCGTTCTGGAATTCTGCCCCGGCACCGTTTCCTTTATATCTGGAGATCCGTAACTCCAATTGGATTGAAACCTTCGCCCAGATCATTTTCCAAAAAATAGCTTTCTTGCGGCCAAAGAAGGGCATCAACTGCCTTACAGGTGGCCCACGAGATAGGGGGGCGCCCCCCTGGAGTGGTGGCGTGGGACACTCTCGTGGCCACCTCGGGCACCGTTTCGCGTTGATTCTTCCTCCCAAAAATCACAAATGTTCCAAAATAATTCTCCGTACGTTTTTATCCCGTTTGGACTCCGTTTGATATTGTGTTTCTGCGAAACATAAAACATGCAACAAACAGGAACTGACACTGGGCACTGGATCGATATGTTAGTCCCAAAAAATAGTATAAAAAGTTTCCAAAAGTATATGAAAGTTGAATAATATTGACATGGAACAATCAAAAATTATAGATACGACGGAGACATATCAATGCCATGCTATGGACCAGACCTTTTGTATACCCTGCCCTGGTTTGGCAAGGGAGTACAATAGTGATCTAGGAATAGATCACTGGACATTGGTCAAAATTATCCTTAGTGGAATAAGGATATGTTTCTCGATTATGGAGGTGACAAGAGGTTCGTCGCAAAGGATTACGTCGATGCAAGTTTTGACACTGATCCAGATGACTCTAAGTCTCAATCTGGATACATATTGAAAGTGAGAGCAATTAGCTAGAGTAGCTCCGTGCAGAGCATTGTAGACATAGAATATTTTGCAAAATACATACGGCTCTGAATGTGACAGACCCGTTGACTAAACTTCTCTCACGAGCAAAACATGATCACACCTTAGTACTCTTTGGGTGTTAATCACATAGCGATGTGAACTAGATTATTGACTCTAGTAAACCCTTTGGGTGTTGGTCACATGACGATGTGAACTATGGGTGTTAATCACATACAGATGTGAATACTAGTGTTAAATAACATGATGATATGAACTAGATTATTGACTCTAGTGCAAGTGGGAGACTGAAGGAAATATGCCCTAGAGGCAATAATAAAGTTATTATTTATTTCCTTATGTCATGATAAATGTTTATTATTCATGCTATAATTGTATTAACCGGAAACTTAGTACATGTGTGAATACATAGACAAACACAATGTCACTAGTATTCCTCTACTTGACTAGCTCGTTGAATCAAAGATGGTTGTGTTTCCTAAGCATAGACATGAGTTGTCATTTGATTAACGGGATCACATCATTAGAGAATGATGTGATTGACTTGACCCATTTCGTTAGCTTAGCACTTGATCGTTTAGTATGTTGCTATTGCTTTCTTCATGACTTATACATGTTCCTATGACTATGATGTTATGCAACTCCCGTTTACCGGAGAAACACTTTGTGTGCTACCAAACATCACAACGTAACTGGGTGATTATAAAGGTGCTCTACAGGTGTCTCCGAAGGTACTTGTTGAGTTGGCGTATTTCGAGATTAGGATTTGTCACCCCGATTGTTGGAGAGGTATCTCTGGGCCCTCTCGGTAATGCACATCACTATAAGCCTTGCAAGCAATGTGACTAATGAGTTAGTTGCGGGATGATGCATTACGGAACGAGTAAAGAGACTTGTCGGTAACGAGATTGAACTAGGTATTGAGATACCGACGATCGAATCTCGGGCAAGTAACATACCGATGACAAAGGGAATAACGTATGTTGTTATGCGGTTTGACCGATAAAGATCTTCGTAGAATATGTGGGAGCCAATATGAGCATCCAGGTTCCGATATTGGTTATTGACCGGAGATGTGTCTCGGTCATGTCTACATAGTTCTCGAACCCGTAGGGTCCGCACGCTTAACTTTCGGTGACGACTTATATTATGAGTTATATGTTTTGATGTACCGAATGTAGTTCGGAGTCCCAAATGAGATTGGGGACATGACGAGGAGTCTCAAAATGGTCGAGGCGTAAAGATCGATATATTGGACGACTATATTCGGACATCGGAAAGGTTCCGAGTGATTCGGGTATTTATCGGAGTACCGGAGAGTTACGGGAATTCACCGGGGAGTATATGGGCCTTATTGGGCTTTAGGGGAAAGAGAGAGGGGAGGCTGCGCGCGCCCCCAAGGCCTAGTCCGAATTGGACTAGGGGGAGGGGTTGCGCCCCCTCCTTCCTTCTCTTCTCTTTTCCCTTTCCTTGACTCCTACTCCTACTACTTGGAAGGGGGGGAGTCCTACTCCCGGTGGGAGTAGGACTCCTCCAGGGCGCGCCATAGGAGGGCCGGCCCTCCCCCCCTCCTCCACTCCTTTATATACGGGGGAGGAGGGCACCCCATAGACACACAAGTTGATCAGTTGATCTCTCCCAGCCGTGTGCGGTGCCCCCTCCACCATATTCCACCTCGGTAATATCATAGCGGTGCTTAGGCGAAGCCCTGCGTCGGTAGCATCATCAACACCGTCATCACGCCGTCGTGCTGACGAAACTCTCCCGTGAAGCTCTGCTAGATCGGAGTTCGCGGGACGTCATCGAGCTGAACGTGTGCTGAACTCGGAGGTGCCGTACGTTCGGTACTTGGATCGGTCGGATCGTAAAGACGTACGACTACATCAACCGCATTGTGCTAAGGCTTCCGCTTTTGGTCTACGAGGGTACGTGGACAACACTCTCCCCGCTCGTTGCTATGCATTACCATGATCTTGCGTGTACGTAGGAATTTTTTTTGAAGTTACTACGTTCCCCAACACTATGCGCATGAATATTGCCCTTTTATCCCGCTGGCTCTAGCGCATTTCGCAAGGTCAAGGCGGCCTCTGGTTAGACATCATCCGGAACAAGTACCTGCATGGGCAACCCCTAGCCTTTTGTCAAAGATCTGGCGGCTCCCAGTTCTAACAGTCGGTCATCCAACTACTCCCGGTCCTCTGCATTGGGACCTCCATCTCGGTTGGATCTGGGGCTGCGACTCTGTTCTAGTTCGACCGGTGGGCGGGAGACACCCCCTTCGCGGTGCACTTCCCCATCCTCTTCTCCATCGTCGTCGACCCTTCGATCTCAGTAGAGAGGGTCCTTATTGACTTAGGGTGCCTCACATTCCGGAGGCCATTTGGGCCTCCGGACTCCGCCGCCTAGCGTGAGTTACTTGATTGCGTCGCTCTCCACGAGCTGGTAGTGGATGCGGGCCCGGACCAGGTTAGGTGGCATCTTGAGCCGTCAGGCCAATTCTCCTCCAAGTCCCTCTACCAGGCCATTGCCCCCTCCACCGCCCTTCCCCCCTTATGGCCGTGTGGTCCATCCGCCTGCCACTGAAGATCCGGATCTTCATGTGGCAATGGATTCGCGAGCGGACCCCGTCTGGGGTGGAGGTTCTCAAGCGCAATGGCCCTGGTACTAGCCTTTGCCCGCTTTGCGGTGTCCCCGAAGACTCGAATCACATCTTCTTCTCTTGTGTGTCCGCTCAATTTGTGTGGAGCTGCTTTAGAGAGGTGATTGGTGGTAATTGATGCCACACCAACTTCCCGGACCTATTCGCCGAACTCCAGAACTCCCCCCTGCCTTCTTGCCACATTAGGTGGCTTGAGATTGGGGCCCTCGCTTGGACCCTCTGGACGATCCACAATAAACTTGTGATCCAGCGCATTCCTCTTCGACGGGCTACTGAGACTCTCTTCAAACTGTCTGATTACTTGCAGCTTTGGCGGCCGCTTAGCTGCACAGAGGACCGGGATGCCCTCTCCGCCTTCATTGCCGACCTTCGCTTGATGGCTGTTCGACTGTCGCCGCCGCTCCCTCCGCCACCGCATGCCCGCTACTCAAAGGAGAATCCCTAGAATCCGTGAAAAGGTAGATTTATCTTTACCCAAATGAGAAGATGTGGATAAACTAGGCACTGGGCAAGGGAAGACGAATAATTAATTATCTAGAAAGCCCACACACGCAACAATTGAAGCCTTCCCACAAGCAAAAGTTGTGTCATTATGATCCTACAATATTGATGTTTTTAATACCTTAACAAAGGTAATTCTATCACGAAGAATGCATCTAAACATACAAAAGCTTTTGTACAATTAGGAATGCAGGTTTTGACCTCTTTAACACACTATTTTGGGCAAAAGTTCAAATGTACATTTTTGGTCGAATAGAGAGCATATACAAAAACACAGTTTAAAAAAAAGGTGCAACATAAGATTTAATGATGGTGTCATATCTATAAAAACTTGCATAATGGCATATAAAACAATTGATTACTCACAAAAAATCATTTTTTTCTGTTGATTAGATATTCTTGTCAATACATGCATGCATATATTTTGTTTGCCCATCCCTATCTCAACCCCATGGGGGAAGACATGGCACTACATGCATGCATGTGTATAGACAAGAAGATAAGTACTCCCGTGCTTATGCCAAATAAAGCAGACTAGGTGCACATACATGAGATGCAAAGCACCGAGCTAGTCTCCCCATTTCTCTAAACGACAAGGCTAGATAATACAATCATTTGGCAAATTGCTGTAGCACGTCTCTTTTGCAGATACAGATTATATATGTGTTAGGAAACAGAAGTATTAATTTGCACGTCTCGGGAGTAGTTCAAGTTTTTTTTTAAATCTAGATATAGAGGCTTTTCTGGTTATACTCCACGGAACTTTAAGAAGGGCTGAAATTGTACTAGCAATTTTAACTACCATGCAATCAAATTACTAAGGCTTCACTCTGAATGTACTATACAGTAACCCCGCAAAAAAAGAAGAATGTACTATACAGTAAAGCAGTCGCACGATCTTCATCAGGCGGTCCGATGGGGTGAGAACGTATAGTACATTCCTTTTGTTGCAGTTCAATAGAAAGTATTTCTGTATTTGTCCTTTACATATTTTATGGTTGCATGTATCAGTCGATGCGTAAAACTGGGTAAAACGCCTCCTTTTTTATTTTGAGAACAATAATCTAGGGCAGGCGCTGCTTAGAGCACATAGATGTAGCATTCCGCATTAATTAGTTACTTCACTTGACCGATCAGGCACCTAATGGGCTGGGTAACCATATGCATGGTCATCAATATATATGGGATTCAAAGCTTGTTGACGGAATATAACAACATTGTCATGGAAGATGTTGTTCGAGTATATATCTCTGTAGCCACTAGCTAGGTCAAAAGCAAGCCAAGCTTTTTCGACGCAATTATATGTATAAATAAATGATCAATTAAATTGAGCCACTCATATCTCACACATATTTGAGCATAAAATCGGACGTGGTGTTTTGGTGCCCGAGCCCAGCTGATCCCGAAATCTGTGGCGTACGTTCCTGGCTCGGGGTCCACATAATTCGCTGTGGCGCGCCTGACAGCGAGAGGGAAAAAAAGGGCGTACGATGGAATACTGTACGAAACAGTTGCTCTTTCGTGGGCCCAAAACGTATGGGTTGGACGGCGTTTGCGCTCGATAACTCTGGTCCGTGGTCCAGATCATTAGAAGCCCAACCGAGCCAGGGATCAGATAAGGTGTCCCCGTTCTGAGTAGGTCCTGACGGCGGCGCTCGTGCTGCATCAGCGGCCACGCGAAAAAATGGAGGGTTCTGGGCTGAATTTCCTGCTCGACGCCGTTGACAGGTTAGTTCCGGCAGATCAGGTGGAAGTTTATTGTGATTTGTTCTGCAGCCGGTCCAATTGATGGAAGAAACCTGACGAACAGATCTTGGTGGCGGTCGTTGTTGTCTTCTTGCAGGTTCCCATTGCGAGAGGAGTTCGCCAACAACATCGAGCAGCCAGATCCGGTTCCTATGGCCTTCTTGCCCAACAACGAAGCTGGTCTTGCCGTTCATGAAGACTCGAATGCTGGGTCTGGGTGCGCTAAGCAGCTTGGCGGCGATGGGACTGGCAGAGAAGGAGTTAGTGTCCACCGGCGTCGGGATGCATCTCCGACGAGGTCGGCGCAGTCGACCGACCGAGTCATTCTGGAGGCACCTAGATGGACGAAAAGGCCTACACCCAAACCCTCCCATTCTTGTGCTGTAAATTTTCAACTGTGACTGTCTTCGTCTCCTCTGTGCATCATTTTGTCAAAAAACTGGTTTGCTTTAGCAAAAATCCTTAATATTTTTTTGTCATATCTAAATGGCCCTATCTAAATAGTAAGCCGTGGCATTGCAGCCCTTGCTTAGAGGTGCCTTCTTTTAAAGTCAGGATCGCGTTCACCATCTTTTGAGAAATTAGTGTTGCAGATTAACTCGATGTCTGGATCAATGTAAATTATGTTGTAAGAAGAGGACGATGCTAGTGTTGGAACATCAGCCCAGGTGGGGGTGCGGATGGAGCGAGGTGGAGGATCAGGATCAGAGGCAAGGGATCTGGCCAGAAAACATGGCCTGAGCAGGGGCTTGTGCGGATAGCTTGGGATTGCCGAATACCTTGCTAAGTGCGGGATTCGGTATGAGGTGATTCTCAGAAGGACGAAACAGCTATGGCGAGTGGTTCAGGGAATCCACCAGTTGATCCTTCAGTAACGAGTGAGTGTGGGGAGAAGTTCCCTCCGCCAGTCGGTCTAAACCATGATGAGCCGTCAATTAGGGATGTTTTGTGGTTCTACGACAACATGATGGGCTGTTCGGACGGGAAGCTGCCGAAATAAGGCGTCTATCTTGTAAGTCTAATCGCAAGGAACTTATTGATATTTGTACTTATGAGCTGTTTTGTGATTTTTTCATCAGAAATTGGGTTAGCCACTTCAATCCAATTGCGGTGGTGTTGTCAGGACCAGGACCTTAAGGATGAGCTTGGGCCTAGAGGTGAGATTACAGTGGATGGCTGCAGGGGCATCCATCAAATGTTAACTGCGAAAGAGTTGATGATATATACCATGGATGGCTAGCAAGATGGAGAGAGATTTTGGATCCCTGCTTTGTGGTAACTATCTCTTTCATCAACATTTGGTTTGTAGTAGCTACGTTTTCGGAAAGAAACAACTGATTGGGTGTAGGAACTGCAGGAAGAACTTTGCAAACCAGATGATGAAGTTGACTGGGATTACATCTGTAAGATGATGGAGTCCAAGCTAATGGGAAACAAGATTGAGTGGCTGAAGAAGGTAATCCTGAGATCTTTGGATGTCTCATGCTGACGTACTACTATTGTAAATACTGAATTCAGTTTATGTTCCTAGTGCACTTCATGGGTTGCTGGTCCTTGTACATCCTGGACCCCGAGAAGGAGATCTTCACGGTCTTGGACCCAGCTGAGACACACCCTACTGATGAGATGGAAAGGAAGCACATCGCCAATGCAAAAAGATTCTAGCTTCTATTCTGCCAATGCTTCAGAGACATATTCGGTGGCTGGTTGGTTGAAGTGGAAGGATGGACTTTCCTGTATGCCTTTATGTCCCAGCATGATCCTTGCGCTAGGTGAGTTTATGCCAAGAGCAACTTTTGTAATGTAGTATAGATGATAATGGTCTTGAAATGATGATTTGTTGACAGGGAGGAGAGAAGCGTTTACATTGTGCACTACATCCATGAGTTCAATGGGCTCTACCTGCGATCTATCATCAGAGGATAAGTATCGGGCATCACATTTTGATGAATGTTGTAGTAACTTGTGATGAACATAGGTTTCATTAATATGTGACCTCATTTGTGTGCACAGATATTGTTTGATCACCTGCGGCTCGCATATGAGATCGTGACTATGAGAGGGAACCAGCGTGACCTGCCAAGAGTTTCCCGTGCTTTGAAATCGTAGACCGAGGGAATGAAGCGGAATAGTTGCAGGGTGGTCCTAATTTTTGACTCTGTCATGCGTGTGTTCCTTAGTGTATTTTTTCACTTTTGGTTTGTCGCCTCTGAATTTGTAACCCAAATGTGGGTACTGTAAACTGGACAATGGGTTTGAATTTGTAATGTCAAACCTGAAGTACTAGTCGAATGTTGAAGTCGAAGCATTTCCTTGAAACTTGGTGTTTAAACATGCAAAGTGTTTTCTCCCTTAGGCGGTTTGATGTTAATGTGGGCAAGGTATCTGGCAACTGGCATGGCCTGATGGCCATATCAAAGCGTCATTGCAGCTATATATGTTTGACGCATGCTGCTCATTGTGGTGTATGTGTCTTATATAGCATGATATGTGGATGGTCGCCTGGCATTTACAGACTTGGATGCCCTGGTATATGTGCAAGTCTAGCTGAGGATGAAGCAGACATGGCAGCAGATCAAGGATAAGAGTCGCGGCGCGGGAAAAGGTTTGTATGGAGTTTTGCCTGGAGAATCTGAGGAAAAGAGAATAAATATAGACGGATTGGGTGAGTGGCAGTTAAATCCACAGTGCAAGAGATGGCTCAGGCTTGCACGGGAAATCGCTGGGCGTGCATGCACAGCCTGTTCTGCGTGCAGACTAACGCCTCCGTCGCATTAAATGCATGTAGGCCTGTTCATTGTTTAAAACTGATACGGATAAAATACGGCTGGGAATACATTCCAGGGCACGCATCCACACGCAAGCAAACGGGTAAGATTTCAGGAGCAGCTGAGCCTGGGCTCAGAAATGAATATTTGCATAAAATCTTCTTTTTGAAGGTGTCGAAACATGTCCCCCCTTACCCAAGAAGGCAGGTGTGCATGCATGTGCATGCCCGTCATCCTCCAAATCTACTTTTTGAAAAGGGAAAGCTCAAGATAGATTAATAAAGTATCATGCACGCTCTAATTGTTAAGAATATATTCTTGATACATGGGCAGAATGATGAGGTCTTGAGAGATATGGTTGACATCTAGGAATATATAAATATTTTTTGTAACTCCTGAGAATATATAGTTAGGTCATTTTCTCTTTGCAAACTACTATAAATAGACCTGAGAAGGAAGCATTAGCAAGGAGAAAACAAATCAAAGAGAGCAAGCCTTACATGGTGATAAGAGTTTTTACCTCTGATAGCCAAGGATGACTTGCCTGTGGATTCTTCCTCTCATCAAGGCTTAGCTTAGCCTTGGTGTGTGGGTATATCATAGGTGGTCTCCTTGGCTAGCCCGAGTGACTCTTATCGTTCATGCTAGGCTAAATTGTATCTTTTAACTGATTCGATCATGTAATAGGATTTAGGGAAGAGTTTATTATGCTACAAATTCTGATGTTGTGTGTGTGTGTGTGTGTGTGTGTTTCTCTCTGCATGTTTTGTAGGAGTTTTCATCTCAGGCGCCTTACTCATTTGTAATAAAAGTTATGCTAGCCAGTTTCAAGACTCATGAGCAATTTTGTACGGAGACTTGTTTTCCCTAGAACGTAGATGGAAGATGAAACCGAATCGTTGCCGCGACAGCTTGGGCATGCGGCATCGGCCGTTGCCACGAGCATGCCATGCACTAGCTAGTGTTCGATTGATGTCTCAAACAAAAGACTTGTTAAAGAGAAGAGGGCTGGTGGATTTTCTGGGGAATCCAAATTTTATTTGATCTGTCCTAACCCAATCATTTAAATACTCGGGTCATCGATTTAACACAATATTAATTCTAATTCAATTATATTCTTAGTTTACTTGTGTATTTACTCGTTAGCCTTTTTAAGGAATATTCTATTGACAGGTTTCCTGAAATTTGTATGCACGCCCGTCATTTTTTTTATCTACTAGCAAGATGCCTGTGCATTGCACGGAACATCAAGATGCATTTTTTTTATAAAACACCTGTTGTGATTGCCCCATGCAGGAGTAATCCCATGTGTAAAAACTAATGATATCTCGAGAATTTCATCGAAAAAAATGATATCTCGAGAAAGATGAGAGATAAGGTGAGGAGGAGTGGGGCACGGTGGTGATTGGTGGTCGGACTTAGTGGAGGCATGGGGATGGACGACGCCGGTAGCGGCCACCATGCCAGATTGTTTCAGAGGCTCCCTTTTTTAGTTACTCAACAATGAAGTTGTGGGAGATAAGGATGAACGAGAGAGGTGCGGGTATCCTTTTGCAAAATTGTCATAGTTTGCTTTCTATCCGTCAGATATGGATCGGACGGTCTATATTGCAAGATGGCAGACACACCATCATTACCAACCCGGTTTCTTAGAAGAGTATAGATAAATCGAAGAGTAAACTAAAAACTGAAACAGGAGTTAGTCTAAGTAATTGTCTTTTCCTTTTTCAAAAAGGAGGTTGAAACCTCGGACTGAACATTATTAAGAAAAGTACATAACAAAGCTAAACAAAGCTGAACATTACAAAATATGACAGTAAACACATCCGCACTAAGTCGAGTTCTTCCGCAGCAACGCCACAAACAAGGGATAAACGTCATATGTCATCATCGTCACATCCGGCTTTAGATGGCCTAGACAAGAATTTTCATCCGTTGCCGAGGCCAACCAATGAAGACTAGCACCACAACAAGAAGATGACGCCTTAAACAAGGTAATGACGCAAGTTCGTGACCATTTAGCCTGACATATAAAGGTCAGGAGAAGAGTTTTCACCTTGGATGAAGCGGTTTTCCAGACGGCATCTTGATAACAGATTAATCGATAGTCACATCTGCCAGTACACCACGCTAGGCCAAAAAGACACTGGCAGACTAGCGCGGCTTCCCACCGTAGACCACCAGCATGGCCCTCGTAAACTTGGAAATGGTAAATGTGGAAAAAAGAAGCATGAAGTTTGCATTGGGAGGAAGAGGACAAGCGTCGAGTTTACGCACAATCCCGTGGAGCAAAGGTAAGGTTGTAGAAGCGTCCAAAAGCAATATAGTTGATTCTTTTATTGCTCTATCTAAAAAAACACTTTCGAAAGTAGAAAAATTATGAACAATTTTTTTTGAAGTATTTGTATAAGTTGTGCATCATATTTCCTGGGTCTTAATGCTTTTTCCATTATAGATAAACTTACTTGTGTTGTTTCTTTTGTATTCATGTGTTGATGTGCGAATTTGGATTCGATAAGCCTACATATACTTCACTGGCACCATATTATCTTAGCAACATTTTTTATTCTGTCCTCATTTTTTGTCCTCGATTACCTACCCGTCACGCATTGATAGATACCATGGCACCTCTATTATGCCAAAGAATTCCTTCAGAAAGTTCTCACTTTAAATCTTACGATCTCTTTCTCACGTTGGATGCTCTTATCCACGCGCGGATCTATTCACCCCCCCCCCCCCCCCACTTTAACCTTGCACACCCCCTATAGCAGGTGAGATGTACATTGGGCGGCAGAGGTGAGGACAGATACATTGCTCATCAGGAGGATCGACGGCAGCATTGGTCTCAGTAGCAAGAAAAGCAGAGCAATGATTGGGTTAGTAGCACCGACATGGTACATTCATTTAGGGTAGCATCGTGTGGGGTGGGACATAAGCATCACCTTTAAGCCTCGACAACATGCGAGGAAGAAAAACAACATGAGGAGTAGGGCAATGTGGGCTAGTCCATGGTACGGTCAAGCAGTAGTATAAGGCAATGGGCAGTGTTCGAACAGGTAGAGGCCAAATGCGGCAGAGGCTGCGGTTGTTTGCCTCATGTCCTAACGGAGGGTGTGAGCTTCCCTCCATCTAGTACATATGGGAGGAATGGAGTATGCATGGCAGCTAGGGAATCACCATGGAACAACGATGAAAAGCTTCACCTTATAAGTGAGGGACTCACAGGGCGCAATAGAACACGCAAGGGTGTCGGTGAACTTGTTGCCTCTTATTGAAGAGAAGCTCGGGGTAGACAACGAAATTACAAGAGGGGACTTTTATTAGACTTTATATGTAACACAAAGCCCGTGTGACATAAATCAATGCTCCATAGAGGTAGACCAGACCTAGTTAAGAGATGTGAGTAACCACTTCTTCTCATTTGGATCTAGTTCTGTGTGTTCATACTTATGGGACCCAACGAACACACATAATATTATTTTACGAACCAGGTGCATTTTAGAAAAATATGAACAAATCGATGAATATCATCCTAGTTGATTTTATTTTAATTGTTCATAGCAAAAACATTTTTTGGTTGTATGTATGCTTGGATGCGGGGCCATAGGAGGTTATCCCTTCCATAAAACTAGTAAGAAATTTTTCTAGTTACTTTGATTCAATATTGAAGAATAGTCTTTTAGCCTGCTAATAGAAAAGGCAAAGCAACAAAAGAATAAAAGGTGTTAAGGAAACCATCTTACAAGTTGATAAAATAAAACAAGAGTACATAAGGCGAATACTGTCAAAAGGCAACATGACTGCACTACTGGACACCATAAGCTTGCCAGTGAACAAAATCACATGAGTGGCTAAAACACCATGTGAAGTAACCAACGCCATCGATGGCACACGAACACACAACTCCTAGAGGAAAAGCATCGGACTTTGCCTTAACGTCTCCACCAAATTGCCACTGGAGAGGGGCCTCTGTCCTCTCGCTCTGAACCGAGGAGCACCGACCCTGTCTGCACTAGAAAGGAACGAGAGACCATATGATGGAGACATATGTATATAAGAGGAAGAAAATGTGATAACCAGATGCTAGAGATGAGCTTTAGTGATGATACAATCTGGCCCAAACACGCTAGCATGATCGGAGGAACCTTGCACTCACGGATGATGCTCCAAGAGAGTAAGACGCAACATGCAGCTACTAGCGGGTCTACCAAAACAGACTTGGATTTTCACCCGGAGCATTGGAAATGGGAGTGTAGGACCATTTAGTATAGTCTAGAAGGGGTGAATAGGCTACTAACAAATATAGAAGACACTTTTACCAGTTTTGAAGTTCTTGGTAGTTTAAGCTTTTCTAGTGGTACCCTAGAAACGTCTTCCACATGCAAGTCTACTAGGGTATAGAAACAAAAATAATAATTGCATAAATAAAGGTAAATTTTAGAGGAATGCAAACATAGGGAGCCTTCATGAATACTTTTCACGTGGTTTGGATAGTTGGTGCTATTCTACTCCACGTTGATGGGGTATTCAAACCACAAAGGTTCTAGGATAAAAAAAAGTATCCCAGTTGCGAGATCCACGTAGGATCAACTCCATAAAGTACTACACCCATGAAGGGACCACAAAGGAGAAACCAGTCGATGCTATCATGACATATGACCATGCAACTTCGGTAGGGGCAGATCTTCATGAAGTAAGCAATCCCCTAGCCCGTACAAACTAATAGGTTCCTTCACACCTTGAAAGGCTCTCAAGTACACCTAGCCTGATCTAGGAGGCGGGCACACTCCAAAAGTTACAAGATTAAGGTTGCTTGGTGATGAATCTCTTGCTCTTTTGCTCCAAAATATAACCTCCTCGAAACTCAAAACTCTCTCAAGATATGGCTTTGGATTGGAGTAGTAATGGAAACCAAGGAGGAGATTATAGCTCAAAGGAGTGGATTGATGGTTTGAGTGGAAAGCCCTTTGGACTCAGCACAAGGAGTTGAAGATTCTTATCATAAAACAGGAATTTAATTAGTGTTGCTTCGAGTGAACTGATGAGTCTACATATAGGCTGAACCATGAATCTGACTGCTATACACCTTTTAATCATAGCTCGGACGCTCTGAATGATATGTTCGGCACCGCCCAACAAAACTAAAAGGGATAACTTTCATAAAGCTCGTAAAGTTATACAGAAACTACTTTGGAGGATCTGACTGGCCAGCAGATCACCTATGTATACCACTAGGGTCCGTTTGAGAATGGCCAAAAGCATTCTATGTGCCCGAGCAATTCAATAAGTATGAGCGGAGTGCTCCAGAGGTTGCGAATGAGAGGAGTTTGGGAGCTTTGACTAACTCGGGTTTTGCAATGTCTATATCTGAATGAAGTTTGGAGGATTTGAAGTGGAAGAGTTCGGAGGCTCTGAACAATGAAAATGTGACAAATATAGTGGAAAAATGAAATACTATTGAGGGCTTTTGAGAGTTGATCTTTAAGCACGTGAAGAAAGAAACTGATGTTAGCAACCTTGTTCTCCTTTAAAAAATATCAGCATACCTATGGACTTAATGTGATATTGGATCACTGAAAGACAACAAAAAACTAAGTCATTGCCTTGGTCAATACTTGTTGTTGATGAAATTGGGAGGGTCACCATTCATTTCGCTTATTGCGTCGTTTGAGAGCTAATCTTAAATATACCTGATAACCATTAGTCCCTTCATATATGTTGACATTAATAAAATTGACGCACTTGTAGGGTGCAAGAAGAGCTAAAGCACCCCCCAACCCAGAGGGACACGACACACATAGGAATCACCAACGCGGACGCTGAGGTGCAAAGCTTTTTCTCGACATCTCCCTCACACCTCGTCAAGGCAGTCTGGCCTCCGAGCCCACCATGATAAATCTGTACCTCGAGGTAGATTAGGTTTCGGTTGCCACCATCAGCAACATCCTCACTAGGACCACTCGCCACGACTCCCCTCACCATCAACATGGCCAAGGGGCAGTGCCAACACTGTTGCCGCAAGGGTCGCCAGAGAGTCAACCGTGCATCCCACCTTCTATTGTCGCTGATCTATGTACCCGATCCCCCACACCATCGCTAGACTTCAGGCCGCCTTGCGCCTGAGGAAAGGGCAGGAAGGTGGTCGTTACCCACCCCAACTTGACCATAGCCACGCGGTCATGGGAAGATCTGGGCGAAGGTCCCCTAGCAAGTCCCAGCCAGATCTGGATGGGGATAAACCCAACGCGGCGACTGCCAACCTACAATTTGGCACGCACCGGCCATAGCCCCCTTGGTCATGGTCCTGCATCATAGGTTACAGCCCCACCAGTGGTAGGAGGAGCTGCATCCGATGGTGGTGCGGGCTGGTTCAGCCCATGCTAGGGTTATGCTTTGCGACGCGGCGAGGAGAAGGGGACGGTAAGAGGGGTGTCGTTGGCGGTGGAAGCGAGGTCGACACTTGAGAGGCGTCGTGAGGGCCTAGCGAGGGGATCGATTCTCATAGCAGATCATCAATGTTATCCAATCAAATGCATTGCATATATTCGCAAAACGAAAAAAGACACAAAAACACACAACCCATGCATCGGTATCCATAGATCTTACTTTCTCAAGGTCAGCGTTTGCCATGCCAACTTTTCTTTTGTCAAGATAAGCTAGAAATATTCCATTGGCCATCATTGCCAAATCTTAATGTATCTACGATATCCCATTTTGTGATTTCACGGAGTATGTTTCCAGCCAATACCATATGTGTTGATTTTTTTCATTATTTTTCAAATCTCATATTTTGATTTTGGAAAATTTATTATATTCAGATGTACCCCACGGTTTATGAAAATACTCGTGTTTTATCTGCCGGCGTGCATCCTGCTTTTGCTACCGTGACCCACTAACTTCCTGTAGTGTTGAGCATCTGAACAAACACCGTTTGCTTGTTTTTCCCACAGAGAAGCACTGTTTATTTGGCAGCCTGTTCCGGTTTGTGTTACCCATTTCATTGTAGAAGTGGTCAATGCTGGTCGGTGATTATTTTTGGAAATTGTTCGGTTGCCTCAGTCCTGCTTGCATTTTGAGTTTGTATATGATATGCTGCTTGTACCAACACCAAGAGACCGACAAGCCAAAATGGCTTGACAATATGAAAGGAACCGGCCGGCAAATAAATAGAATATTTTGACTGTTCCACTGAAAATGAGAAATTGATTCTGTAAAGCTAGCTGTCCATATCTATACAGGTTGACATTATCTGGAATATGTTCTCTGAATTAATGGCAATGCTGAAAGGCTAGTAGTAGGATGGATGAGTCCATTCAACTGCCTATAAATAGCCAGCGATATGTGCACCATAATAATAACAGTAGCGGCAATAGAAAACAACAAGAAGAAGAGAGCAAGCCTTACATGGCTGCAAGGGCCTTACCTCTGATAGCCAAGGATGACTTGCCTATGTCTTCATCCATGTTCAATGCTTCATTAGCCTTGGCGTGGGTTCTCATGGGCAGTCACCTTGGCTAGCCTGAGTGGCTCTTGCTGCTCATGCTAGGCTGAATTTGCCTCTCTGTAGACACGTATGCATTTCTGAGGACAAATGAAGACCTCCTTTTTTTTCCTATAAGAAAGTCGGGTTGCTGCATGATTAGCCGTTCATGCAGATGCAATCATCGTACATACATACTGTACTTATGAAGATATATATCTCCATGCACCCAGTAGAGTCTGCATCCTCACATTTCTACACATCAAACATGTAGGTGATGACTGGTCCTTTTTTTCAGCGGGGAGGCGATGACTAATCATGTGTGGAAAAAAGCATGGAGTGGAAAGCTATCAAAGGAGAGCCTGACCACATGGAGGAAGTTGCAACAGTATATATGTATGTTCATCCGGCATCTATAATTAGGGTTAAGTTCACTGATTCGATGGAAAGCAACTGAAGCCTTATTCGATCGAATTCTGCAAACTATTATATTCACCCATCCATACGGAGCAGATATTCGAGCATAAAATCTTAATTTACAAGGTGTCAACACAGGTTCTTTTCCCAAGATGGAAGGTGCGTGCATGCATGGACGTCGTCCTCTACATCTACTTTGCAAAGAAAAGAAAAAAAAAAGCTAACGCAAAATTAAATGGGGCGTCGTGCATGTTATTGTTGACTAGTATATATTCTGGATACGTGGACAAAATATGAAATTGTTCACTTGTTTGGTTGACTCCTTACACCGGTATTTTTCGGTTCCGTCCTTTTTAGTCTGGATATAAATGTTACGTGGAAGTCAAAGTATCTCTAATTTAATCAAATTTATAGAAAAATATCAACATCTACAGTACCAAATCAATATTATTAGAGTCATCATGAACTGTAGTTCCATAATATATATTTTGTATTATAGATGTTGATATTTTTTAATATAAATTTAGTCAAACTTTGCTAAGTTTGACTTAACACAAATCTTATACGTGGAGTAAAAAGGGGCGATGATGACGGCGGCACATCGCTAGCGGATCTACAGATTTGGGTGTAACTTTTATTATTTCTAGTATTCGTTATACTGTCAGGATTGAAGATGAATAAATTAAAAGTTTTTTCGCAAAAAAAAATAATAGAAAGAAAATGTCACTCACTACTGGAATGGGCAAGTTTGCCTAGCGACCAGTTGTTTGTCGAGTTCTTTTTTTAAAGAAAAGGCATCAGTCCGACTTTATAAATAAAGCCATAAGGCAGGTTGCAATAACATCGCAGGAAAGTAGCAAACACCCCAAGCCCCAACAGAGGGCAGAACACCAAAAGAGAAAGTCAAGTACATGGCACCCTCGCCAGTACACGGCACGCATGCCGGAAGAAAGATCATCCAACTACGAGAACGGCAAGCAGCCAAAACAAAGGCCTTTAAGCATCCTGCGCTTGTCTGCATAATAGAGACGCCGTCGTCCGTATTTTGGAGATCAGCACAGAGAGCGCCTCATGGTCGTCGTCCTTAGTCAATGATTTCCACTGCTGCAAGAGAGCACACGATTGAAATAAGCAGTCAGCAGGTTTAGCTGGAAACACGTGCTCAATAGTAAATTTGTTCCTAGTTGTCCAAAGTGACCAGCAAAGCGCTCCCAAGCCCACCCAAAAGATTCGCCTAGATACGCCAGTAATATTGTGGGCCAAATTGCGCAACTCAGCAAAGGAGGCAGGGGCCCAAGAGACACTTAACAATTCCCGCACGCAACTCCAAATGAGCTTAGCCAGGTGACAACGGAAAAAAATATGTTCCGTATCCTCGACAGCACCGCAAAGGGCACAAAACTGGGAGCCCGGGCCATTTCTCTTACGAATTTGATCAGCCGAGGGCAACCGTCGCCGGAAAGCTTGCCACAGGAAGATTTTAATCTTAGGGGGAATACGAGCCTTCCAAATCTGGGAGAAACGATTAGTGGGCGTGCCCCAACGAGCTTGGAATAGAGAGATTTAACAGAGAAGCGTCCAGAGGTAGACAGCGGCCAGATCACCGAGTCCCTGACCGTCGAAAGCGAAGGGAAGAGGGCAGTAAGACGTTGCCAATCTTCGAACTCTACAGGTTTGTCGAGTTCTTTTTATCGGCCCCTCAGCAAAACAACAAAAGGCGGGTGCAAGGTATAAAGTAACTCGGCAAACAAGTATCTTTGATGTGTGTAAGGTATCTCCAACCCCGACTCGCAAGTTTCCTCACGTATTCGTCCGCGGACAGAGGAGACCAGTTTGCCGACTCGGATGCAGGTGACGGCCATCCAGCGCTGCCCGCATACATTTCAACAACTTTTTAGACTAACCAGATGAAACTCATGCAAACACAGTGGATTTCATACAAATCGTGCGACATTCATGCAAATACGGCAGATTTTCATTGGATTTCGAACATTTAGAAGAAAAAAAATGTTCCAACACAACACTAAACCTATCCTATAGTGGCGTACAACGTCCAAGCCCATGTCGTCCTTCATCCGCCGTCTCCATGAGCACCGGTGATAAGACTGATGAAGTGAAGGTGCGCTCTCTAGTAAGGAAGAGTAGAACATGGGAGACGGACCGACACACATGGGACATAAGGTCAAGCCGCCTCCTGTGCCCTACTCATTCTCGAAGGAGTCTGTGCCTTATCCGTCGCCGGTGGACGTGAGGTCCACGATGAAAATGGTGGTGCCGCGTTGTCGTTGTCCCGTCGCGGCGCCTGATAGTTCGGCGGTGGCGCGTAGGAGGCATAGCTGGTGTTGTTCTCGTCCGCGGTTGCCTGCAGCTGTGCCTCCACGGTAGCTGCTTCCTGGCGAGCGGCGGCTTGAGCACGGACGGCCTTGTAGATCACACACTGCTCCGTGACGAAGTTGGGGTTCGCGTGGCCACGGCCGCCACAACCTCCTCACTTGCGCGCTCACCGTTGATTTGGCGCTTGGTCAGCCGGTGCTGCTATAGGAGGAACAGGTTGTACCGTTGTTCCTACTACACCTGCTGGAATGCCGACATAGGCGCCGCCGCAGGCTGCTCCTCTACCATGGTGGCGTTGAATTGCGCCCGTGGCTGTTCCATGGTGAAGCCGACATGCACAGGTGCGGGCTCCTGTGCGGTTTCGTAGGAACCCCTCTCCATTGTGGGGTCATTGTCGCTGTCGAAGACCTCGATCAAGCTGGCCGGCATGTAGGCCTCAATCTTCCTGACACGGCGGCTCTGCCAGTTGGTTGCAAGGCCGGTCATTGCGTGCCTCATCTCCCTCGAAAGGTTGTCCCACAGAGCATTGCCACCGGCAGTCATGGTGGATGTGGTGCAAGAGACGAGGATGTGGAGCAGCTTGTGTTATGGCGTGGAGATTAGCCGGGTTTGGCCGCCTTTAAATAGCAGGTTCCAGTGAGGCTAAGCATCCAGGTGCATCAATGCGCGGCGCCGGAGTGGGTTTCTTGGTCGGCGAGCCTGCTTAATGGCGGCATACGGACAGATGGGGCATTGAATGGGCGGGGTAGATCTGTGTTGTCCAGTAGCGTGTCTCCAGCATTGAACAGTCTTGGACACTGGGGACGCGTCGTGGGCGGCGCCCTTGGCCAGCGCACCGCTTCAATGGAGGAGCCAGCGAGAGGTCATGTCCGCTCTAGGACAGCTTCAATGTGGAACGACCACTCTACAACAGGATGAATGTGGGTAGTTGGCGCCATGTGGGAACGCGCGCATGCGAGGTAGGAGGGTTTTGGGTGGGCTAGGGGTGGTCAGAAGCGGGCGTGGTTGTTGTTCGGATGCCCGCAAACTCCTCTTCCCCTAGTTTGTCTCCGGTTTGCGACAGAAAGTGTATCTGGACTGCCCTGCGGACCAATGCAGAACCGCGTTGGATGGCACAACACGTTCGGACCACTCGATCCGGATGGTTGCGGATGGTTTAAGGGCGGGCGCTGGAGATGCCCTAAAAGGAAATAACTCTGTGAAGAGATAGAGCTCAACAAAGATTGTTCTTTGCAGAGTGTGGGACAGGGAGAACTCGGCAGAGACCTAACCAACTAGCCCCACCAAGTGCATCTAACGGCTCTATGACGGTGGGATGCGGTTTGTCATATGTTGTTTCACGGACACTCGGCAAAGTTTTTTTCAAAAATACAGAAAGTGTTTGCCGAGTTCAGAAAACAGGCGCTCGGGAAAGACTTACTCCAGGATTACCAACAAGTGCGTTTCCTAATGATCGATTTGCAAAAAGTTTCATTCAATTTGGCCTTGTAGATAAAGAGTTATGATATGTTGAAGTTCCAGGGGCTTTTCTGCAAAATTGCTATTTTAATTGAATTAACTAATTTTTTCTGCGGATAAGGTTTCCACGTGGTGCTATGGGATTGGCAAGTACCAATTCGGATAAGTTTTCAGTTGTGGATCGTCGGATCTAGATCTAACGACCGTGAGTGCATACCCCTTCGCGAAATAAAACGACCTAATCTCAATCGCTGGATCGAGATCGAACGGCAGAAGCTCACTGCAGGTTTAGGTCGCCAGAATTCTGCCGGAGACATAGAAGATGGCAGCATAGGCGCTCGGGTTCAATGCGAGTGACGTCTCCGGTGACCTCCGGGGCACGGGGATGGGTGAACGAGGTCCACCTCGATGCGGCGAGTCCAATGGCGGTCATGGGGTGTCGGGCACTCCATCTGGTAGTGGCTAGGTCTCAGTGGAGCAGTGTTTGAGCTCGATCTCCTTGGGTCCTCTACGGAGCGCTCAATTCGGCGCGTCCTAGCAGAAACGAAAGGGTGAGGGAGATAGAGGAGGTCAAGCCGAATTGAACGGAGCAAAACGAGCGGTGGGGCCTCACTAACGATGGCGGAATGGCTTGCCGGAGATCTTGCGGGTGGTGCCAGTTGCGAGCTTGTGAGTGAGCAGCCTGGCTCCGGAGAGAGCGCGGAAGAGAGGATAATGGAGAGTGGGGGTCCGGAGCTTTAAATAGAGGGGTCCGGGAGGCACGGGCATGGTCAGGAGAGACGTGGGCGTCATGGGACGCCAGCTGTTGCGGGAGGTCGTAGGGGAGGGCGCGAGGAAGGTGATGTCTGTGCCAGGTGGGTCCTACCTGGTAGTGGCTCGGGGGGAGAGAGATAGGCGCGCGGCGCTGGTTAGCTGGGTTGCGCTGCGGGGCCGGCATGGCTAGCTGGTTTCTTTTTATTTTTTGTTTTCTATTTTCTCTTTTTCATTTTTCTTGTATGTTTCCTTCATAAATTCAAATGCAGTTTGAATTTGAATTTTCTTTAAACTAAAAACTATCCCTAATTCCATATCTGAATATTTGTGACTGTGTGAACTTTCTGTTTGGGCATTTGGGACAAGTGTTTTCTGCACTCATATTTTCCTTTTAAATTTGAATTTGGTTTCAAAACCAAATGTGTTCCAAATCCAAATAAGAAAATTGTCAGGGCCCAAGATCATTATTTGGACTTATGAAATTCACTTTCTACCAAAATAAATGCAAGCCATATTTAAATAATTTCCCTTTGACGTTGAATTGTTTCCAAAATGAATCCAACTCAATCTTTTGGGAAAATTTAATTTGGCTTGAATATTACTTGGGACTTATTAGGGATAGCCTTATTCCAAATAAATATTTCAAAATGGTTTGGTTTTAACCTAAAGCTAGCTCGGTATCAACTTGTTGCATTGGGCTTTCAACCCTTCTAGGCAAACAATCAGGCAAAAGAAAGTCAATCACAAGCAATCATGGGCAATCATAGGTTAGCAATCTTGTTCTCCTTTAAACAATATCTGCATACCTATGGACTCAATTGGATCTTGGATCACTAAAAGAAAAGAAAATAAGTCATTGTCTTAGCCAATACATTTCATTGATGAAATTGAAGGCTCACCATTCATTTCCCTTGTTGCATCTTTTGGGAGCTAATCTTAAATATACTTGATAACCAATAGTCCCTTGATATATGTTGACGTTAGTTGTCAAAATCCACCCAAGGGATTAGGACAACTTGTAGCGTGGAAGGAGAGCTAAAGCGGCTCCCCCAAGAGGGCCACGATACGCATAGGAATCACCAATGCCGATGATGAGGCGCAAAGCTTTTCCTCGACATCTCCCTCACATTTCACCAAGGAAATCCGCCCTCCAAGCTGATCACAATGAATCTGGACCTCCAGATGTAGATTAGGGTTTGGCGGGTTCAACCGCCACCATGAGCAACATCCTCACCGGGACCACTCACCACAGGACCCCGCACCATCAACATGGCAAGGGGCATCACTAACACCGCTACCACAAGGCTCACTGGAGAGCCAACCATGCATCCCACCTTCTATGGACGCCAATCCATGTATCTGACCCCCACACCACCACTAAACTTCTGGCCGCCTTCCGCTTGAGGAAAGGGCAGGAAGGCGCAACTTACCAACCCTGACTTGATCCTAGCCACGCGGTCATGAGCTGACCTAGGAAAAGGTCCCCTGGCGAGTCCCGACCGGATGTGGGTGGGGATAAGACCAACACGGCGACTGTCAACCATTGATCTGAAACACATCGACCATAGCCCCCTTGGTCATGGTCCCCACTCCACATGTTAGAGCCCCTTCAGTGGTAGGAGGAGTTGACATCCAATGGCAGTGAAGGCTGGTTTGGCCCATGCTATGGGTTCTGCCTTTCGACACGATGAGGAGAAGGGGACGACAAGAGGGGTGCCGCTAGTGACAGAAGCGAGGTCTGCACTTGAGAGGCGACGTGGGCACCTAGCATGGGGATCAATTCACGTAGTAGATAGTCAATGTTAATCAAATGCATTGCAATACTATTAGCAAAATGGAAAAGAAACAAAAACACACATCGCATGCATTAGTATCCATAGATCTTACTTTCTCAAGGTCAGCGTTTGCATGCCAACTTTCCTTTTGACAAGATAAGCTAGAAATATTACATTGGCCAACATTGCCAAATCTAATCTATCTAAGATATCCCATTTGCGATTTCACCAGATCATGAAGGGCCACTTTTTTTATACAAGTTTACAAAAGTATGTTAGGGTTTAGGGTTACGGGATTGGTCACTAATTGTGCCAAAAGTGTAGTTGCACCCATTCGTTGTGGTAACATTGACCTCGACGATGTCCTAGAAGCCTTCCCAGCAGTTCGCTCCACCTTCCCTATGAGATATTTGGGGCTCCCTCTTTTAGTTTCAAGGCTTAAGAGGATTCACTTTCAGTTCTTAGAGGATAAAGTTGTTGCGAAGCT
Organism: Triticum aestivum; assembly: GCF_018294505.1. Lineage (NCBI taxonomy): Eukaryota > Viridiplantae > Streptophyta > Magnoliopsida > Poales > Poaceae > Triticum > Triticum aestivum. The sequence continues at coordinate 234,948,254 of NC_057813.1, forward strand.
ACCACCTTGGGTTGCCAAACATGTGGCCACGCCAGGCCGCATCGTCTTGGTCAAGGCAGTGCTTACAGCCATTTCTATATACCATATTACACCCCTGGAATTGCCAGTGGAAGTGAGGAAGAAGATTGACAGCTTGCGGCGTGCCTATCTTTGGGCGGGGTGTGGTAAGGTGACCGGCGGAAAATGCAAGGTCACTGGGAACTCGTTTGTAAGCCCAAGAGCTGTGGTGGTTTGGGCATCCTCAACCTTGAGAAGTTTGCTACTGCCCTTAGATTGCGATGGCTTTGGTATGAGTGGGCTGACCCGCCCACGACTTGGGCTGGGACGGGAACACCGTACAATGATGATGATAGAGACCTTTTTGCTGCAGCCACTACTGTTAGTGTTGGAGATGGATGTAAGGCGAAGTTTTGGGAATCATCTTGGCTCGATGGCCTGAGACCCAAAGATATTGCTCCAAATATATTTGACCTCTCAAAAAAGAAATCTACCTCAGTCCGAAAAGCTCTTCTCAACAATTATTGGGTTAGTCAAATTGACACCCACCATGGGCTTACCATGGAGCATATTCAGGAGTTTGCCTTGCTTTGGGAGAAGCTATCTTCTGTTACTCTTGACAATGATGTGCATGATTCTATCCTATGGAAGTTCACGTCTCATGGAGAATACTCGGCGTCGACTGCCTATATGCGTAGGTGCATCTAGTGCCACCCCTAGTTGGTTTTGGAGTATTGACGACAAACCTGGTTGAGGGACTAATGTGTTTGTGAGAATTGCAGGATAACACAGGTAGTAGTCCCACCTTGATTCAGTTTACCTACCGGAGATGACCCCTAAAAATGTGTGAAGACATTGAAGACAATGGTGGTCTGTGAAGATATTCACATTGAAGACTATGACTCGAGAAGACATTGAGTGAAGACTATGGAGCGCGAAGACTTAGTTGTTTCGTTGTTTCCTTTTCTTCTTTGTTGATTCATAGGAACCACCGCACTGTTAAGTGGGGTCCAAGTGAACAAAGTCAGAGTGACTGAAGTGATGCTCAAACCAAATCCTATATCTTCGAGCAAAGACAATGAGAGCAAATCTTATCCCATTTTGGATAAGTCAGCTTTACTTGTATCCCAAGTCAAGCTGCCGCGTGTGTTTGAAATCTGACCGTTGCAACACGTGTTAGTTCCTTAGTGACCCAGGGTCATTTCGGACAAATCCAGTCAGGTTGCCCAGTGGCTATAAATAGCCCACCCCCTACACCATAAATTGGTGGCTGCTCAGAGTTAGTACACGGCTTTTGTCGTTTGAGAGCAACCCACCGCCGAAGCTTTCGAGAGAGAATCCTTGCGAGGACAAAGCCCAAACCACCCAGAGCCCAAAGAGTGTTTGGCATCACTGAAGTCTTCCTGTCCGCGTGATTTGAAGACTTGTTACACTTGAGGACTGTGAATCCTCCAGCCGGTTATGCGTCGCGTTCTGAGCATCCAAGAGCCATTGTGGATTGCCGGTGAATGAAGTCTGTGAAGGTTTGGAAGTCTACCTTGAAGACTTACCAGAGTGATTGGGCGGGGACTAGGTGTCCTTAGCTCAAGGGGAATAAGGTGAAGACATGGTCTTCTGAGTTGAATCTCAGCCTCCCTAACCAGACGTACAGTTGTCACAGCAACTTGAACTAGTCGAACAAATCCTTGTCCTTCTGAAGCCACTGGTTCTATCTTTTACTTCCCTTTACTTACAGTTTGTCTTCGTGAAGTCTTTGCCTGCTTGCTTTATCTGATTGACTTCACTGTGTGACTATCTGTTCTGATTGGCTTCATACTATCTTCCATCCTGATCTTTACTACCTAGCCGCTGTTAGTCTTCGTGCTTTCACTCCATCGAATACTTGACTATGGCTTGTCTAGTGTAGTCTACCTTCCGCTGCATTCGAATAGTGTTGTTTATATTGTTTGTCTTCGAAACTCCCATGTTTTGAAGACTTTCATAAAAGTCGCCTATTCACCCCCCCTAGTCGATAACTAGCCCTTTCAATTGGTATCAGAGCAAGGTACTTCCTTGTTCTGTGTGATTCGGTTTAACCACTTGGATTTTAGCTATGTCGACTGCAGGGATAATCAAAGTCTCTGCTGCGTGCCCTATCTTCGATGGCACCGAATATCCCTATTGGAAGAATAGGATGTTCATGCATCTTGAAGCCACTGATGTCGATCTATTGTATGTCGTCAAGAACATCGTTCCCAAGACTGGTGAAGGTGTCACCCCTACTGATGTCAAGAAGTTCATTCAACTGGACTCCACTGCCAAGAACATCATCTGTGGTCACCTTACCAAAGGACGGTATGGCCGTGTGAGTGCTCTGGAAACGTCGAAGCTAGTCTGGGACTGGCTATCCAAGGTCAATGAAGGCGTCTCAACTCAGCGAGATCAACGTATCAGTACTCTCCGCAACCTCTTCAACCGCTTCAAGAGACACGACAATGAGAATGTCCAGCTCACATTTGATCGCCTCACTGATATCACAAATGAGCTCCAAGCACTCGGCGCCACTGAGATCACAAAGCATGAGATAGTGAAGACACTACTGAGATCTCTTGACAGCTCATTTGACACCTTAGCCCTGATGATACAAGAACGCCCTGATTTCAAGACTCTCAATCTGTCTGACATACTTGAGAGGCTCAACACACATGAGTACCAGCTATCTGAGAAACGAGATATCTATGGCCCCAACTATGGCCAAACTCGAGCTTTGAAGGCAAAGGCTACTGCTTCATCATCTGAAGAAGAATCTGACTGCAGTTCTGGTGATCCTGAAGACATTGGAAAGGAGCTTGCTATGCTTGTGAAGAAGTTCCAGAAATTCACCAAGAAGAAAGGCTTCTGAAGGTCTTCACAATCCAGCTCAAGAAATGATGAAGCTTCTGCCTGTGATCACAAGAAGAGAACCTGTCACAAGTGCAAGAAACCTGGTCACTACATCTCTAAGTGTCCACAGTGGGACAATGAGAAGAAGAAGAAGAAGAAGAAGAAGAAGAAGAAGAGCAAAGAATATGATTCTAATGACAAGAAGAAGAAGAAATCCTCAAAGTCTTCTTCCAAGTCTTCTTCCAGAACTTCATCACACAAGAAGAGCTCATCTGGCAAGGCCCGTGCTTTTGTTGGCAAGGAAATGGATTCAAAGGAGGAGTCAGCTTCAGAGGAAGCGGAGGTGGAGTATGAGGGGGAGTCTGACTCGGGTGTGGCGAGTCTGGCTCTAGCTACTGCCTATGTCGCCAAGTCCATCTTCAACACCGAAGACAATGGCTCCGTCACCAACGTTGATGATAATGACGAGGACGACTCGCCTCCCACCTACTGCTTCATGGCACGAGGTGCCAAGGTAAAATCACGTGATGCTTACTTTCAAACATCTAGTGAAGATGACTCTGATGGTGAATCCAAACCTAGCTACAAAACACTTGCTAAAATTGCAACTGAACAACGGAAAGCTATGAAACATACTCAAAAATTGTTAGACAAAAGCGATGACCTGTTGGACGCGGAAATGACCAAGTCTCGGTCCTTAATTGAAGACATAAAAAATCTTCATATTAAGTACCAGGAACTTGAAGGTCGACATGAATCGCTCACAACTTCTCATGAAAAGCTTTCCTATGATTATCTTCAAAGGAAGCAGGAACTTGAGAAATTGAGATCAGATCATGAAGATCTTCAAAAGGAAAATGAGTCACTTCACGCCCAACAGATCAGTCCCGCTCAGGAAGGATTTGAACCACCATGCCTAAAATGCATTGAGCGTGATAATGCTACTTCTGTTGCTGAATGTTCTACCGCTGCTACTGTTGCAATATCTTCAACTGCTGATGTGGTAACTAACCCCTCTGCCGAGGATACCACTACTATTGCTGATGAGAATGCTAGGTTGAAGACACTGCTTGAGACAGGGATGTACAAAAGTCTCAAAGGGCATCAGACATTATGTGATGTCCTCAAAAAGCAGATTCTGAACCGAAACCCTAGGAAAGAGGGTGTTGGGTTCGAGAGGAAAATGAACGTTGATGGGTCATACTGGAAGCCTGAGTAGTATCCCAAAACCACATGGGTTACTGCAAAGGAACCTCCAGTTGATCCATCCACCTTATCTGGTTTCACTTGTGCTAACCCCATTATCATTGATGAATCCTTTAATGCAAACTATAAACTATTTAAGAATCAGAATGGTGAAGTGTTTGCCAGGTATATTGGTACTAACTGCAGGAATGGTCCACCTTTGAATAAGATATGGGTTCCCAAAAGGTGTCTTGAGAATCTTCCAGTGAATGTCCTCATGACACCACCTCTGAAGAAGACAAATCCCATACCAAAGGCTTCATATGGTCCAAAAGCTTCATACAGACCGAGGACTCATCTGAGTCACCCTAACGTCAATGTTTTGCAGGGAAATCATACTCAGACCCATGAATATGAGCGTGTTTCCTCAAACCGCTATGTTCATAGAACAAAGAATTTTTCTGCTTATTCCTATGAGTATTATTCACCTCCTGCAAGGCTATTTACTAGGGCTCCAAAGCCAAAATTCTTAGATGCTGCACTTAGACTTATTGCTTCTAAGCCACCCCTGAAAATGTGGGTGGTTAAGGAAACTTAACTCTCGTTTGCAGGGTAAGGTCTCCAGCCGAAAATCAAAGGTGTCCAAAACTTATGTTGGGGACCTTAAACATCTTGTGGGGCGCAAGATAAAATGCCCAAATGGTATTACCATGTACTTCGTTCGAGGATTCTTTGATACTCACCCTATCTATCCTAACCAAGATCTGAATTTTCATGTTCCACTTGTTCGTCAAATGTTTATGCTTCACAACTCGCTTGGTGAAGCCTATCCCCCAAACTGCATTGTAGGCTATGAGACCTCGTACTTCAGAATGGATTATGGACAGTGGATGCACTAACCACATGATGGGAGATCGAAGTCTTCTGATGGATTCAACGCTATGTCCATCAGACAAAAATCACATCACATTTGTTGACACTGGTAAAAGCAAGGTATTGGGTCTAGGCAGAGTTGCAATATCAAGGGATCAGCACATGGATAAAGTGATGCTTGTTGAATCCCTTGGTTTCAACTTAATGTCTGTCTCAATGCTTTGTGACTTAAACATGATTGTGCTATTTGGAAAATATCGATGCCTTGTACTAATGGAATCTGACAAGTCTCTAGTCTTTGAAGGGTATCGAAAAGACGATCTATATATGATAGATTTCTCAGCAGGACCACAGATGGCCGTATGTCTTCTAGCAAAGGCTTCAGAATACTGGCTCTGGCATCGAAGGCTAGGGCATGCTGGCATGAAGAACTTGCACACTCTCACGAAGAAGAAGCATGTCGTGGGCATCGAAGGCGTCAAGTTCAAGAAGGACCATCTGTGTGGCGCCTGCGAAGCTGGAATGATGACTAGGGCCAAGCATCCCTCGAAGACAATCATGACTATGTCTCAACCCTTCGAGCTGCTTCACATGGATCTATTCGGCCCTACTCACTATTCTACTCTCAATGCTACTGCTTGCCTCTATGGCTTCGTAATTGTTGATGATTACTCTAAATATACTTGGGTACATATAATCCTCTACAAGACTGAAGTGCAGGATGTCTTCAGACGCTTTGCCAATCGTGCCATGACGAACTATGGCGTCAACATCAAGCACATCAGAAGCGACAACGACACTGAGTTCAAGAACACTGGCCTCGACCTCTATCTGGATACACTTGGTATCACACATGAGTTCTCTGCTCCTTATACTCCTCAGCAGAATGGCATCACCGAGCGCAAGAACAGAACTCTCATTGAGATGGCCCGAACGATGCTTGATGAATACAAGACTCCACGGAAGTTCTGGCCTGAAGCCATTGACACCGCTTGCCACATCATCAACCGCGTTTATCTTCACAAGCTTCTGAAGAAAACATCCTATGAGCTCCTAACTGGTAAGAAGCCAAATGTAAGCTACTTCAGAGTATTTGGTGCTAGGTGCTATATCAAGGATCCACATCACACTTCAAAATTTGCACGAAAGCACATGAAGGTTTTATGCTTGGTTATGGAAAGGATTCGCACTCCTACAGAGTCTTCAACCTCTTTCACTATAAAGTGGTTGAAACTATGGATGTGCGATTCAATGAAACTAACGGCTCACAAAGAGAGCACCTGCCAAATGTGCTAGATGAAGTACCTCCAAGTGAATCTATCAAGCAGATGGGAATTGGAGATATCATACCCACTGAGAATCAATCTGAAGAGGAACTTGTCATTTCTACACCTAATCAACCCGAATACAATGCTCGACCTGAAGACAATCCCCCAAATGATGACATTGATCAGCAAGAGAAAATTCTTCGTCCTGCTCATCCTCGTGTTGCAAATGAAGTTCAGATTGAGAAGATAATTGACAGCTTGAATGCACCAGGTCCACTCACTCGTTCAAAAGAAACTCAAAGAGCAACAAAGCTAACCAACTTCTGTGGGCATTTTGCATTTGTCTCAATCTCTGAACCCAAGAAAGTTGATGAAGCCTTCATGGAACCTGAATGGATTCAAGCTATGCAAGAAGAGCTTCAACAGTTCGAGTTGAACAATGTGTGGGAATTGGTCAAGCGTCCTGATCCTCGGAAGCACAATATCATTGGCACCAAATGGATATATCGCAACAAGCAAGATGAGCATGGTCAAGTTGTCAGAAACAAGGCTCGTCTCGTTGCACAAGGTTACACTCAAGTGGAAGGAATTGACTTCGATGAAACATTTGCTCCGGTGGCAAGACTTGAAGCCATTCGCATACTGCTAGCCTATGCAAATCATCACACCATTCTTCTGTATCAAATGGATGTGAAAAGTTCTTTTCTCAATGGAAAGATAGAAGAAGAAGTATATGTCGCACAACCTCCAGGCTTTGAAGATCCAAAACATCCTGATATGGTATACAAGCTCAACAAGGCACTGTATGGCCTCAAACAAGCACCTCGTGCTTGGTATGACACGCTCAAAGACTTCCTGAAGAGCAAAGGCTTCAAACCTGGTTCACTAGATCCTACACTCTTCACGAAGACATATGATGGTGAACTATTTGTGTGCCAAATCTATGTGGATGACATTATCTTCGGCTGCACCAACAAGAAATACAGTGATGAATTTGGTCACATGATGCAAGAGCAATATCAAATGTCCATGATGGGCAAGCTGAAGTTCTTTCTGGGTCTCCGAATCCGTCAGCAATGCAAGGCATCTTCATATCACAAGAAAAATATCTCAAAGATTGCCTGAAGAAGTTTGGAATGCAAGACTGCAAAGGATACCCGACGCCAATGCCAACCAAAAGTCATCTGGGTCCCAACGACAATGGTAAAGAGTTCGATCAAAAGGTATACCGCTCCATGATTGGTTCTTTGCTTTACTTCTGTGCATCTAGGCCAGATATAATGCTTAGTGTTTGCATGTGTGCTTGATTCCAAGCGGCACCAAAGGAATCACATCACTTAGCTGTGAAGTGAATTCTTCGATATTTGGCTTACACCCCAACACTAGGATTATGGTATCCAAAGGGCTTAGAGTTTGATCTAGTTGGATTCTCAAATGCTGGTTATGCTGGTGACAAGGTGGATCGCAAGTCCACATCAGGCACATGTCACTTTCTGGGACGATATCTTGTCTGTTGGTCTTCAAAGAAGCAGAACTGTGTATCTCTCTCCACTGCTGAATCTGAATACATTGCTGCTGGATCCTGCTATGCTCAACTTCTCCGGATGAAGCAAACTCTCAAGGACTATGGTATCCATCTGAAGAATGTGCCTCTCTACTGTGATAATGAGAGTGCCATCAAGATTGCCAACAACCCAGTTCAACACTCGAAGACAAAGCATATTGAAATTCGTCATCACTTTCTCAGAGATCATGTTATGAAGGAAGATATTGATATCATTCACATCAAGACAGAAGAACAGTTGGCTGATATCTTCACAAAGCCCTTGGATGAGAAAAGGTTTTGCAAGTTGCGGTGTGAGCTAAATATCTTGGAATCCTCAAATGTCCTGTGATTGGGCACACATCCTAACGCTTATGCATTTTGATGACTTAGATGTGCAACACATGAAGTAATGTATATCTTCAATCAATAAAGACATACACTCTAAGTGTGAATACATTAATGCGGAATTTGACTTCGGAGCGCCACGATAATTGTGCGTCGTGTCTGGGTCTAATACTTCCTATACGGTGGGTAACGCCACCACCAAACTTTTGTTTGAAGTGTTTCTCTTGGCGTTATGTTTGCATAGTTTTCATATTGGATTCATATTCATCCTTGGCTTGTATTCAAGTTTATCGTCAATTGGTTGAATTAGGTTAGTGCTATATATTTATCTGTGTTCTGTCCTCTACAGCATTCACTTATAGCTATGACTTCGTGTTGAATCTTTTGAACTAAGTGAATGTGATCGGACCCTAACCTATCTATGCTTCTACCTCAACTCTATCTGTCCAAGTCATATGCATTCTATTGAAAACTGTCGATTGTCTTCACTGAGACCTTGTCAGCTGAAGTCAATCTGACAAACATTTATATCTGTTTTTAATGCTTTATCCTATTTTCCTGAAACCCGGAGAATTCAGAACGACCACCCCGACAATCCAGGCATGCGTGGGAACATGGAACAACTCCCAAGGTGTTGCATGCTTGCCACGTGTCCGTCAGATGTGAACCGCCAGGGGCACCTGCGTAATTGCGTTGTACTGTCTCTGTCCTTATAAATACCCGTCACGTCTCGGTCAAAAATTCTTCTTCCTCCTCGCCACCTCTCGCAAACCCTAGTGCCTCCGCTAGCTCTCGACGATGCCGGCGACGAAGTGCTTAGCTGTCGCGACTTCTTTGATGTCGTCCTCACGCCGGTCGTGGACCTCGTCCTCTCCGCTGTCGCCGTAGGAGTCTTCCATCGCCAAGTTAGGGCATGGAAGATCGAACTGCTCGGCCTCTACTTTCGCTCCGTCTAGCAGTTCTTCATGTGGTAATTAAACTTTACTTTTTACCGTCTTTTCGATCTGATAGATTCATCCATCTTTACCAAAAGTGGTTTCTAGATCTCCAAACTTGAATCTATCTCATTCTGCATCTCATATACTGCCTAGTCTATTGACTTATGCTTCTTTACAAGTTATATTCCTCACTTGTACTTATTCTTGGATTTGTACAACTCTGGAACCAACTCTCATCAAATAAGTGAATATCTTCGCACTATGAGGTCAATGTCTTCAAATTGATTTATCTTCAAAATCTTCTGAGAATGCACATGAGCTCTTCCCCTTCCCTCACACCTCTAATGTTGTCACAGGTAAATGTCCGTGGGAGAATCCCTTGGTTCTCATAGTCTGCATTCGTTTGTAGAATTCTTACAGAGTCACATCAATTCACCTGAAGCCAGTTCTTGTCTGACCAGCCGCCTGAAGCCATTGCACGTACTGAAGCCTTTCAGTATAAACTTCATGGCAACTGAGAAGTCAGAACGAAAGGGAGGAAGACAGCACTGCGGTAACACTTCCAAGGATTTGCCTCCAGATTTGCACGAGCTGTACAAAACAGACCCAGAGGAAATCTATACCGGCTGCAAGAATCGAATCCAGTGGATTTGCAGATATTGGGCAGAAGAATGGTTCAAATACCGCTTTGTCACTGAAAAATATGCAGAGAAGAATGCCATTAAGGGACCCTGGGGAGATATTGTGTACAAAAATCTTCAGCCCCAGTCCCTTCCTGAAGCCATCCAACGAGAATTCTATCCGTGCATGATTCACGGACCGCAGCCAGAGAACACTGATCCTTCTTCTCTGATGTGGTACCGTGAAGACCATCTGTTCAAGCGCAACTACCAGTTCGCCAAAGACTCAGCTGCGAAGAACAAGAAGGCTCTAGGGCTTGACTTCAACCCTGGTCCTTCCTCACCTCAGGATGATGGCACCCGTGAAGCCAATGAGAACAGGATCGGCCCCTTCTACAACCTTGCTAGCCTCATCATCCAATTGTTGTCCAAGGTGACAAAGTGGATCATTCTAATGACGGTGCTGACACTGTGTGACATCCCAAAAATTTGGCCTTGTTTTAATGGAATAAAATTTTGCCAGGATTTAAAACTTTGAATTTTTGAGCTCCATTTTGATTTTTTTAAATCATTTCCTTCCCTGTTATTATGAGTTTTTCCCAGAGAGAAAACTTTTCTAATGTGTTATTGGACTTGTTTAACCTCTCAAGTAAAACTTTCCCTTATCCAATATAACTAATTAACTAATTTAGTTGCTTGATCATTGTTTTCTTGAAAAATGGTTTTTTAAGGTTAAATGGCCATATTTGAACTACAACCATTTGATAAATTCACTTAAAATTTCCACAAAAATTTGGAGATGTCATGTGATGTTTTTAAATCACTTTTATGCAAAAATATATTTCATACATGAAATATTTTGAGCTCCATAGCAAATTTTGTTCTCTGGTCCAGTGAGCAATTTTACACTACAACCTATTTAAATATTTCTTTAAAACTTCTACCAAAATTAAGGGAGGTCAGTAGGAGCCTATTATTCCACTTTGTGCAAAAACCTATTTATGTCCTTTGAAAAATTTGAGTGAATCAACCTCATCTTCATTCTGGACCAACTTGATAGTTTGTGCAGCAACCATGTTTTTACTTGCTCTTTAACCTTTGATTATTTCTTCTACTTGTAGTCCCCCATGTTAAACCCTTAAGTCGAGGAGCATGCATCTTTTGGATCATTTTTGGTTCATGAAATAATGTCATATATTTCCTGTCCAGAATTGAAGTTCTGCTAAACTTGCACTAACAAGTTTCTGCTTTTGGCCAAATAACCTCACCACTCTCTCTTGCATCTAAAGAGACCACCATCTGGAGTTTTTGGCCACCCCAAGACCTGCCTTAGTGCCCTTAGCATTTTGTCAAACACCTTATGGGCATGATCAGTTTTGACATGAGTTTTGGCATTGCACTGTGAACTTGCACCTTTGATCAAACAAGCATGTCCACTAGACTCCCCGTTTCTCCTAACCTAGATCTGTTAATTGCCAGCCTCGACCGCGACCTCTAGCGTGCTCTGGCATAGTGTCGAACACGTCCCGTGCACGCCCGGAGCGCGAGCAGAGCACGCGTATTGCACGACCCGCGCCCAAGCTGACACACACTGGCCCCACGGCTTTGGCCCGCTCTGCAGAACCTCGCCACATACTCCCCTTCTCACCACTACGCGCCAAGCCGCTCCTCGCCACACCCGGCAAGCCAAGAGCTAGCCGCCGCCGCCGCCCGATAGCCCTGCGCCGTGCAGCGCCGCCCAAGCCACCCCGGCTCGCCACCTGCCCCTGTGAGCAGTGCGTGCTCATCCGCAGCTTCGTCCCCTAGCGCTCGTCGCCGCCACGTCGCCCTAGCCACAGAGAGGCGGTTCGCCGGAGAGCTTATCCACGGCCGCCGCGGAACCGACCTCGTCGCGCTATAAATGGACACCCCGAGCCCCTCTGAGCACGCACGCGACCTCAGGCCACCCCCATGGAACCCCCATAGCCCGCAATCGTCAGGGAAACACCGCCTCCTCATCTCCGGCAACTCCTGCCGCCGCCACTGTCTCGTTCACTCCGGCGCCATCAGGGCCTCCCACTCTCCGTTCTCTCCACCAAGAGCTTCCACATCCTCCCGTGAGCCTTTTCCCCTACTTGATTTTGATCGGGAGCCAACGCCGCCACAAAGTCACTTCGCCACCGAAGCCTTCTTCCGCCGCGGAGCTCGCCGCCGGCAGCTCACTCCGTCCCCGCCGACCCAACGACTACCGGGAGGACCGACCCAACCTTACGGATCCATCCCCACCCTTGGGGGCCCGCGAGGAGCAGCCAAACGCCGGCGACGATCGCCGGAGCCCCGCTCCGCTCGGGCAAAGGAGGGAGACGACGCGCGGCGACTGGTCAAACCTGACCAGTGGGCCAGGCAGGCCCACTGTCAGTGACACCCCGCGCCGTCCACGTGGTTAAGTGGAGGCGTAAAGCCTCAAGTACGCCTCCTCTGTACCGAAAGCGTAATCTCGTCTGAATCGTTTTCTTTTCTGTTTTAATTTAAATAACAGATTTGACCAAATCTTTGACTGGCTATAACTTTTTAAATATAACTCCAAATGAGAAGATTCTTTTTCCTACCTTCCTCAAATTTGGTCTAGTTTATTTTAAGATTTATTTGAAAAAATTTCAAACAACTTTTTGGTTCTGTTTTTGAAATGTGTGTTAATTCAAATATATTCTTAAATAGGATTTTGGGAGAGAGAAGAAACTTTCAAAAGTTTTGGAGTGCACCCTGCCTTTCCACACATTGAAGGCAAGCATTCTGAACCCCGGCATAATATTTTTGGTGTGATCGTTGATACCTTTATAACACCACCGCATTTCGAAGGACTTGTTATTTCATGTGATATGATCATATGCATGGGTGCATGTTGTTGATTTCCATGCTGTTGGAAATGGACACACTTGTGATGATAATCACCCTCATATGCCTTGCATGCATATCGGCAGGAACCCGGGGAAACCTCTGCCTTGGGTAGGCATGAGTTTGTCGCCGGTCTCCGTCGGGACGGTTATGTCTGGTATGGCATGGTAAGGTGATATGAGAGGTGACTCTGTTGGATGAGAATATATTCGTCATGCTAATCATGCAGGGAATACTTGAACCTCCTGAGTCGACCGTAGATCGAGTCTTGTTCCAGTAACCCCCATACTTGTTTCGTACTACCACTCGTCTCTACAGCAAGTAGAGTACGGTTCAGTAAGTTGTCAACCTCTTTCCAGCACACACCGTACAGAGAGGCCATGGTGGAAGATACCGGTTGTAGCTGGTAGGCAGGCCACCTGGTCCGGGGGCATGGGTGTTTCCGGTTGGGACCGAGAGGGGAGGCCACCCCTTAGAGCGCGCGATATAAATTTGATCCCATGCTACGCGAGGTTGTAGCCTCCCCACTTAGAGTTTGCTTAACAGGTGTCGTGGGTGATTCCAGACACGTGTGAGATGAGCTGGTGTGTGCAAGTTAGGTGTGTTTTCAACAAAAAGACCGTAGACGGAATTAGTCCTGCTGGACTAGAGAAATCCGTTACTCGTGGGTAAAGAGTACACCCTCTGCAGAGAATAAACCTATTCGAATAGCCGTGTCCATGGTTAAGGATTACAGTCTGCGATGGGTCAGGTGTCGGTCTTAGCGTCGGTCTTCGGAGGTGAAACGGTTAACCAGAAATGGAATTACTACTCGTGACTTGTGATATCTATGATTATTATTATTGTTGACTAACCCGTGATATTATTGTTATTACCGAATATCTCTGGGATGGTTCTACCTCCGGGATATTCACTATGATTGTTTCTTTTAAAGCCCTTTATGTGGTGTCGCTCAGACGCCCGACTGTGGCATTTCTTTTAAAGCCCTTTATGTGGTGTCGCTCAGACGCCCGACTGTGGCATTTCTTTTAAAGTCCTTTATGTGGCGTCGCCCAGACGCCCGACTGTGGCATTTCTTTTAAATCCCTTTATGTGGCGTCGCCCAGACGCCCGACTGTGGCATTTCTTTTAAAGCCCTTTATGTGGCGTCGCTCAGACGCCCGACTGTGGCATTTCTTTTAAAGCCCTTTATGTGGCGTCGCTCAGACGCCCGACTGTGGCATTACTTGTTATTTGTTTCATAAATTTTTATACTACCATGTTATTGCAATTTTATAAATAACTTGCTTGCACGCATCCGAGATTTATTTATCTTTTGTGACTGACGTCATGAGCATAAAATATTTTCAGCACATCATTGTTATATTATACATGTGTTCATAATGTTTGCGAGTACATTCAAAGTACTCACTGGCTTGTCCCTGGCTATTGTCTTGGCCAGATTTTGCTTGCACGGAGAGGAGCGACGCGATGCCAGCCCCGGAACCCACTCAATGGAGATAGCAGCCTCGCGAAGATAGGAATTTAACCTGGTCAGCTGTTCCCGTGGGAAATGGAGTCCCATAGACACTGATGTTTCACAACCCGCTTCCGCCATCAACCACTAGAAACCATTTGTTGTACTCATAGGCCAGAATGGTCTTGAACTACATATTTTGTATTTTGCTTGGAATTTCTGTATCAAGTTGGAGCCTCATCAGCTAACAGTAATCCTGGGGCTGATGAGCACGACGGTCTTTTCTAGAAATTTATTACCCCGGAAAACCCGGTCGTGACAGACTTGGTATCAGAGCCAGGCTGACCATTGGCTAATTCTATCTTAGCCAAGTCAATAAACATAGGCAAACCAACCCACCAGACCTTAACCAAACCCCAGCCAAGCTTCTCGTGCAAGATAGCCACACAGTGACCCCGACACCTTTTGGCAGTCGGTGCCCAACCTATCAACCTAACCTGTCACTCATGCGCCAGTGACCGGCCCCTAAATAGTCCTTTCTCACAAGCGTGCGAAGGAAGATTCCGTCCCCTTTTTTCTATAAAAAGGGCACGCTAGCCCCAACCCAGCATAGCACAGCCTCGAACATAGCCACAATGCCTGGACCTATAGTGCACAACGAAACCACCGCAACCAACCTTGGAGGTTTTGTGACCATCCTCGCAAACCTCACCCGTCGTGCCTACGCGTTAGAGGAGCCACCAGAATATGTTGTGTATCAAGGACCCATGAGCGGTGAAGACCGCCAATTCTGGGCCACTGTGCACATTTACGGTAGGAGTCTAGCACCCGAGCGCCCCTACCGGTTCACCGGAAGAACAAATTCCTTTGAGCCACAAGCCATCCAGCTAGCCGCTCGAGAGGCTATAGTTCATCTCAGGCACTTGTCGCCCAGAGTTAACTGTCGCTCGTTCCACTACTACCCCAGACGAGAAGGGTATGGTAGACCACCCCAAGTTGCCAATGGAGATCACGAGACGGACCCCGCATTGTTGCACCTAGTGCGCTATGTAAGTGCACTAGAGGCACTGTTCGACCAGATCACTATTGATCTAATCGCAGCTCGTGGAGAACTGGTTCGTCGAGCCCCGGCGAGAGAAGAAAACGAGCCCAACACCGACAACCCAGTCGTGCTGTTTGGACAACCGATCGAGACCCCGAGATCTGCCCCAGCCATCGGCCAAGGTGCTGCGATAACCCCAGAAGTGCTTCGTCGCATTTTGGGAGCACACTCCAACGGGGTTGTGGCCAACAATCCCCGCGATGGTCATCATCACTACCCCGACCCTGCAGTTCCTCCGCCATCTCCGACTAATCCCGGCAGAGAGACACGTGGAGAAGCCTCGACATCCACCAGGCACGCCCGTTTAGACATAAACGAGGTAGACTAAGCCGTATGAGTAGCACCAAGTTTCAATGTATCCTCGCTTTGTAATCATGCGACCGCGTATATTAACGCAGCCTGTCTTTGTGCCTCTGTTTTAATAGTAGCCTTGCATATTTGGTCAGCGCATAGCTGCATATTTTTCCGGGCACAACTACCAAAACCAACCCGACGACAACCACAGTAACACATCTCTTTATGAGATATGTGTATCTCTGACACTGACCCGACCTTTGGAGCTAAGCTGGCAGATTTATTACCTTTCACCATGGTAAAACGATCCGGCTCCATTGCTATATAAAGGCCACCTTGTGACCTTACCCAGCAACCCTCACTTTGTGCACAACACTCACGCTTTTCCTGTCATGCCGAACCCCAGCATTCATCTGAGAACCCCAGATGCAACCCCAGGTAGCTTTGTCAAATTATTGTGGGATTTTACCCGCAGTACCATGGGTTCTACCCAGCCACCTCAGTATGAGCTGTTCAAATCAAGGATCACCCCATCCACCTCGGAATATTGGGCAGCAGTACACATTCCTCCTGTAGACCCCAACCAAGATCCAACAGAAGTTTCCTTCATGGGGAAATCTATGCCAACCCCACCCTTGGCCATAGAAGCTGCTGCGAAAGAAGCGATTGCTCGTCTTCGATCCGCAGTACCCTATGCCCGCGAACGAGGATATTATTACTTTCCGAGTCGTGCAGCACCCGGAGAAGTAACATCTTTTCCCGGTGGACGTATTGAGAGAGACCCAGTTCTGGCCAACCTTATCCAGTACATCATTGCTCAAGAACATTTAAACCAGCGGGTGATGGATTATCTCCAGAGCCTCGCAAATTTAAATCCTCAGATTGCCATCGGCAGATCACTAAGACCCGACCTGGAGAGACGCATACATCGACTGGTCAATCCACTGCCTCCGATTGAAGAAGAATGTATCCCTTTACCAGAGACATTTTATCAGGACCCCGTCCAGTTACCATTTTCATTTTAGACGTCGCTACTGTATTTGTTTTTTTCAGCATTTATATTTATGTGTGTGACTTATGCGTGATACCCTGAGTTTGTACGACGAGTCAATTATTTGGCTTCTACTAATGTGTGTAGTTTTTGTTGTGGTTTATGCTCCTTTAAATTAACTGTTTTTACCTCGTAAAATCCTGGAGTGAGATTTCTTTTCCCTGAGTTGCTACATCTACACTTTCTCACGACATGGATTAGTTAATTTCACACAGCACCACGCTGTAGACTCACAACCATAATCTTTCGGACATATACACTGTTTGCAAAACTTTGCAACGGTGTTACATCCAGCTAATCACCCCCTAACAACAGTTAGCACCCGGCACACTCCATCTACTCCTCATGATCACCACCACTGCGGAGAGCCAACACCCGAGCCGCAGCGTCGCGATACTCGTCGAAGATCATCGCGCACAGGAGCACAGAGAGCCCCAGCAGCGTCGCCAGCCCTCCGCATATCAGGATCACAAACCAGTCCGGCATCGCCTCCGCCATTAGAACCTCAACCGAGCTTCTGTAAGCAGTAATGGAGAAGGAAGAAGGAGGAGAAGTGAGGCCAGGTGTGAGGAGGAAGAGAGAGGCACCCCGGCCGTTTTTATAGCTCGAGCTCGGTGTACGATGGGCGAAGTCCACCAACGCCGCTCGTCGCCGATCGCCGGTGTTCGGAGTCGAATCCGCGAGCAGTGCCGACAGCACGCTGGCCCGCGAGGTGAGTGCACGCTGCACCAGCAGCTAGCACGCCGCGCACTACCACGGTACGGCCTAGATGCCCTACACACTAGGCGTCGCCGGTGGAGAAAGCGCGCGGGAGAGAGGAAGAAGAAAGGGCCAGAGGGAGAAGAAGAGGAGACTGACAGTGGACCCCGGGTCCACCTGTCGGCCAGAGAGAGCACTGTGCTCTCGGGTACGACCAGCGTATATCTAAATTTAGGAGTTATCCTAAATTTATATCCAGCGTAGAAATCACCCGTTTTGTCCCGAACCGTAGACTTTTCCGCGCAGCCCCAGTTTTTCACACTGTGGTTTTTCACCACTTATTGCCCTCTCACTGTAGCTACATCTTTATTGCGTAAATTATTTTCTTAACACCGCTTTTAGCAAATCTCGAGGACGAGATTTTTTCTTAAGGGGGTTAGTATTGTGACACCCCAAAAATTTGGCCTTGTTTTAATGGAATAAAATTTTGCCAGGATTTAAAACTTTGAATTTTTGAGCTCCATTTTGATTTTTTTTAAATCATTTCCTTCCCTGTTATTATGAGTTTTTCCCAGAGAGAAAACTTTTCTAATGTGTTATTGGACTTGTTTAACCTCTCAAGTAAAACTTTCCCTTATCCAATATAACTAATTAACTAATTTAGTTGCTTGATCATTGTTTTCTTGAAAAATGGTTTTTTTAAGGTTAAATGGCCATATTTGAACTACAACCATTTGATAAATTCACTTAAAATTCCACAAAAATTTGGAGATGTCATGTGATGTTTTTAAATCACTTTTATGCAAAAATATATTTCATTCATGAAATATTTTGAGCTCCACAGCAAATTTTCTTCTCTGGTCCAGTGAGCATTTTGCACTGCAACCTATTTAAATATTTCTTTAAAACTTCTATCAAAATTAAGGGAGGTCAGTAGGAGCCTATTATTCCACTTTGTGCAAAAACCTATTTATGTTCTTTGAAAAATTTGAGTGAATCAACCTCATCTTCATTCTGGACCAACTTGATAGTTTGTGCAGCAACCATGTTTTTACTTGCTCTTTAACCTTTGATTATTTCTTCTACTTGTAGTCCCCCATGTTAAACCCTTAAGTCCAGGAGCATGCATCTTTTGAATCATTTTTGGTTCATGAAATAATGCCATATATTTCCTGTCCAGAATTGAAGTTCTGCTAAACTTGCACTAACAAGTTTCTGCTTTTGGCCAAATAACCTCACCACTCTCTCTTGCATCTAAAGAGACCACCATCTGGAGTTTTTGGCCACCCCAAGACCTGCCTTAGTGCCCTTAGAATTTTGTCAAACACCTTATGGGCATGATCAGTTTTGACATGAGTTTTGGCATTGCACTGTGAACTTGCACCTTTGATCAAACAAGCATGTCCACTAGACTCCCCGTTTCTCCTAACCTAGATCTGTTAATTGCCAGCCTCGACCGCGACCTCTAGCGTGCTCTGGCATAGTGTCGAACACGTCCCGTGCACGCCCGGAGCGCGAGCAGAGCGCGCGTATTGCATGACCCGCACCCGAGCTGACACACACTGGCCCCACGGCTTTGGCCCGCTCTGCAGAACCTTGCCACATACTCCCCTTCTCACCACTACGCGCCAAGCCGCTCCTCGCCACGCCCGGCAAGCCAAGAGCTAGCCGCCGCCGCCGCCCGACAGCCCTGCGCCGTGCAGCGCCACCCAAGCCACCCCGGCTCGCCACCTGCCCCTGTGAGCAGTGCGTGCTCATCCACAGCTTCGTCCCCTAGCGCTCGTCGCCGCCACGTCGCCCTAGCCACAGAGAGGCGGTTCGCCGAAGAGCTTATCCACGGCCGCCGCGGAACCGACCTCGTCGCGCTATAAATGGACACCCCGAGCCCCTCTGAGCATGCACGCGACCTCAGGCCACCGCCATGGAACCCCCATAGCCCGCAATCGTCAGGGAAACACCGCCTTCCTCATCTCCGGCAACTCCTGCCGCCGCCACTGTCTCGTTCACTCCGGCGCCATCAGGGCCTCCCACTCTCCGTTCTCTCCACCAAGAGCTTCCACATCCTCCCGTGAGCCTTTTCCCCTACTTGATTTTGATCGGGAGCCAACGCCGCCACAAAGTCACTTCGCCACCGAAGCCTTCTTCCGCCGCGGAGCTCACCGCCGGCAGCTCACTCCGTCCCCGCCGACCCAACGACTACCGGGAGGACCGCCCCAACCTTAGGATCCATCCCCACCCTCGGGGGCCCGCGAGGAGCAGCCAAACGCCAGCGACGATCGCGGGAGCTCCGCTCCGCTCGGGCAAAGGAGGGAGACGACGCGCGGCGACTGGTCAAACCTGACCAGTGGGCCAGGCAGGCCCACTGTCAGTGACACCCCGCGCCGTCCACGTGGTTAAGTGGAGGCGTAAAGCCTCAAGTACGCCTCCTCTATACCGAAAGCGTAATCTCGTCTGAATCGTTTTCTTTTCTGTTTTAATTTAAATAACAGATTTGACCAAATCTTTGACTGGCTATAACTTTTTAAATATAACTCCAAATGAGATGATTCTTTTTCCTACCTTCCTCAAATTTGGTCTAGTTTATTTTAAGATTTATTTGAAAAAAAATTCAAACAACTTTTTGGTTCTGTTTTTGAAATGTGTGTTAATTCAAATATATTCTTAAATAGGATTTTGGGAGAGAGAAGAAACTTTCAAAAGTTTTGGAGTGCACCCTGCCTTTCCACACATTGAAGGCAAGCATTCTGAACCCCGGCATAATATTTTTGGTGTGATCGTTGATACCTTTATAACACCATCGCATTTCGAAGGACTTGTTATTTCATGTGATATGATCATATGCATGGGTGCATGTTGTTGATTTCCATGCTGTTGGAAATGGACACACTTGTGATGATAATCACCCTCATATGCCTTGCATGCATATCGTCAGGAACCCGGGGAAACCTCTGCCTTGGGTAGGCATGAGTTTGTCGCCGGTCTCCGTCGGGACGGTTATGTCTGGTATGGCATGGTAAGGTGATATGAGAGGTGACTCTGTTGGATGAGAATATATTCGTCATGCTAATCATGCAGGGAATACTTGAACCTCCTGAGTCGACCGTAGATCGAGTCTTGTTCCAGTAACCCCCATACTTGTTTCGTACTACCACTCGTCTCTACAGCAAGTAGAGTACGGTTCAGTAAGTTGTCAACCTCTTTCCAGCACACACCGTACAGAGAGGCCATGGTGGAAGATACCGGTTGTAGCTGGTAGGCAGGCCACCTGGTCCGGGGGCATGGGTGTTTCCGGTTGGGACCGAGAGGGGAGGCCACCCCTTAGAGCGCGCGATATAAATTTGATCCCATGCTACGCGAGGTTGTAGCCTCCCCACTTAGAGTTTGCTTAACAGGTGTCGTGGGTGATTCCAGACACGTGTGAGATGAGCTGGTGTGTGCAAGTTAGGTGTGTTTTCAACAAAAAGACCGTAGACGGAATTAGTCCTGCTGGACTAGAGAAATCCGTTACTCGTGGGTAAAGAGTACACCCTCTGCAGAGAATAAACCTATTCGAATAGCCGTGTCCATGGTTAAGGATTACAGTCTGGGATGGGTCAGGTGTCGGTCTTAGCGTCGGTCTTCGGAGGTGAAACGGTTAACCAGAAATGGAATTACTACTCGTGACTTGTGATATCTATGATTATTATTATTGTTGACTAACCCATGATATTATTGTTATTACCGAATATCTCTGGGATGGTTCTACCTCCGGGATATTCACTATGATTGTTTATTTTAAAGCCCTTTATGTGGTGTCGCTCAGACGCCCGACTGTGGCATTTCTTTTAAAGCCCTTTATGTGGTGTCGCTCAGACGCCCGACTGTGGCATTTCTTTTAAAGCCCTTTATGTGGCGTCGCCCAGACGCCCGACTGTGGCATTTCTTTTAAAGCCCTTTATGTGGCGTCGCCCAGACGCCCGACTGTGGCATTTCTTTTAAAGCCCTTTATGTGGCGTCGCCCAGACGCCCGACTGTGGCATTTCTTTTAAAGCCCTTTATGTGGCGTTGCTCAGACGCCCGACTGTGGCATTTCTTTTAAAGCCCTTTATGTGGCATCGCTCAGACGCCCGACTGTGGCATTACTTGTTATTTGTTTCATAAATTTTTATACTACCATGTTATTGCAATTTTATAAATAACTTGCTTGCACGCATCCGAGATTTATTTATCTTTTGTGACTGACGTCATGAGCATAAAATATTTTCAGCACATCATTGTTATATTATACCTGTGTTCATAATGTTTGCGAGTACATTCAAAGTACTCACTGGCTTGTCCCTGGCTATTGTCTTGGCCAGATTTTTCTTGCACGGAGAGGAGCGACGCGATGCCAGCCCTGGAAACCACACAATGGAGATATCAGCCTCGCGAAGATAGGAATTTAACCTGGTCAGCTGTTCCCGTGGGAAATGGAGTCCCATAGACACTGATGTTTCACAACCCGCTTCCGCCATCAACCACTAGAAACCATTTGTTGTACTCACAGGCCAGAATGGTCTTGAACTACATATTTTGTATTTTGCTTGGAGTTTCTGTATCAAGTTGGAGCCTCATCAGCTAACAGTAATCCTGGGGCTGATGAGCACGACGGTCTTTTCTGGAAATTTATTACCCCGGAAAACCCGGTCGTGACACACTGATGAAGCACCAGCTCCTCCTTCAAAGCCGCAAAAGCAAAAGAAGGCTAAAGCTTCAAAGTCATCTGCTGCTCCAAAAGCTTCGCGAGTGAAGCCATTGGCAACTGCCCCTCCTTCTCCCAGTAACACCTCTGAAGATCTCTCTTGCATCTCCAAGAAGCGTGAGAAGCCAAAGAAGAAACCTGTTCAACGACACAGTCAAGCACTGACACCTGCTGCCGTTCTGAGGAACGAATCTGAAGCCATTGATTTGTCTTCAAATGAAGAATTTGGCAATGATGCTCTCGAGCAGTTGATTAAGAGCAAGCAAGAGGCAGAGATCTTCAATGATTTGCCCCTCTTCGATGTGAACATCTTGCACAATTTCATTGATGAATGGTTCAACAATCAAGATCTCAGCTTTGATGATCTGCAACTCCCCATTGGCATCAACGTCTCCTTTCAAGGCACCATTTCTCCTGAGCTGGCTCTGGCTCAGCGAATTGTTAAACTAAAGCACAAGATTGATTTTGAGAAGGAACAGTTCAAGAAGCATGTGGCCAAGCTAAGTGTGGCTGATGTCCAGAAATTCAAGGTGATGCTCAATGACCTCAAGGAGGCGTTTCACAAGAAACATGAGGAAGCCAAAGGCTCAAGAGAGTGCATGAAAACTCTTGCTGCAAAATGTGTTCAGGCTTACAACAAAGCTGAAAAGCGCAAGGCTCTTGGGCATCCTGGTATTGACCCCAATATGGCTGCCAAGCACAAGAAGAAGCACACTGTGGCCCAGACTGAAGCTCCTCGGCGGGAAGAACCTCACATTATCTTCCCAGCCAGCATGACAAGCTCGAAGCCTAAGGTCTCCATAGTGGCTTCAGATCAGCAGAAAACCAAGGCAGCTGAAGCCGAAGCCAGAAAGTGCAAAATCAAGCGCACCACTGATGATGCACCACCCCCAAGAAGAGAAAAACCAAGAAGAGAGATCGGGCTGCTCCCACAGAGCCCCTTATAGTTGAACCCATTTCTTTCGCACACCTTGAACCTGACAATCAAGAGCGCCAGTTGATCATTCATGAGTCTGCTTCCACAGAGGCTCCTGAAGCTCAAGAAGTTCCAGTCGTTGCCCCATCGCGACTGAAGACATTGGTCCTCACGACAATGTAGAAGATGATGTAGTTCTTCCTCAGATTGAGTGCCCGACGGTATCATCGCCTGTTCTCACGAACAGCGATCTCATCAGTATTGGTCGTCCTCTGACGCCAATTTCTCAACATGCCTCGTGGGCTGATCGCCCCCAACTAGCAACCCCAAGTCAAGATTCACCAAGTACACCCCGTCCTCCACCAGCGCAAGCCACAAGTCCATTGGTGAATGATGATAATTACATGGAGACCACACCCTCGCCAAAGGCGTCGCCCATTTTTCAACGGCTTCGCAAAGGTCTCAAGCCATCAATCTCCATGACCACCATCACAGAAGAAGACTCACACCAGTCCAGCTCAGTGGCACGTCAAGTGTTCCTTGAAGATAATCCTTCTGTGACGATTCCCTCGGCTGAAGCAAATGTTGCTGAAGACAATCCGGCTGCATCAGCTGAAGAAAGACAAGAAGAAGAGCATGTTGCTACTCCCCCTACCGCCCAAGAAGTTGTTCTCGAGGAGAACGTATCTGTGCCCGACCCTCCAGCTCCTCAAGTGGAGGTTGAGAATCCTGAGGCGGCCATTAACAACACATCTGAAGCCAATGACGTTGTCATGGCTGAAGACAATGTGGCGCCTACAGTGAACACTGCGCTTGAAGCCACTGTTGCTCCTACAATGAATGTGCAGCCTGACGCCTCTGCTGATGCCACTGCTCCTGTTCCGCCACCAAGGCCCCACACCATTGAGCATGCATTCTACCAAGGAGCTTGTTCCTGTCAGATGGCCCATTCTAGTTCCTCTGCCTGCTCCTGGACCGCAATTTCACTATCACGTGGAGCACAGGCCTCAGGTCCAGAAGCCAAAACCAAGGCTGCCAAGGTTCCCAGGAACTGCATCGGCACCAGGCTCATTCAATGTCAACGGCTTCATTGCACACAACACCTTCTTCGATTCTGACAAGAACCCATATTCCAAGCCAAGAATATCATCAGATCAGTTCTGGAGCTATCAGCAGGGCAGCTACTACACCTGTATTCTATACAATCAGGAACGCATATTTCCTCATATGCGTCTGGACACTGAAGCCATTGCTGGTCTGCCCTGCCTAGAAGAAGCCCTGGACTGTTTTCGTGATGCTGGCCTTCTGCAGTTTGTCACCGACAAGGAACATTGGAATGAAGAACTTCTCCTACAATTCTATGCAACCCTCCACATTCGCGGCTACAACAGGGATACAATGACATGGGTCCTTGAGTGGATGACGGGCAACGTTCATCATGAAGCCAAAGCTTTTGATGTCATTGAGATTACCGGCCTCTCCACTCCAGGCGAACTGTATGAACCTGGTTGTCAGCTTCATCGCGATGCCTTGGAGAGCATCTTCCAGAAGCCAGAGCCCAACATGAGCCAGATGCTTAGTATGATGAAGCCACTGCCCCAGGATGCTGAGTATCCCAAGGAATTCCTTGTTGAAGAGCTAGAGTATCTGCCCCGCACTATCTATCATATCATTAGGCAAACTCTATGCCCTATCAAAGGGCATTCCTCCTCAGCAAAGCTTGAAGGCGCAATGAAGACATTGGTCTTCTACATTCTAAATGGCAAAAGCTTCAATACTCAAGATTTCTTCATTCGCCAGTTTGCTGTGTCTGGGTCTGACATTTTTGGTTTAAAGTTTTATGCTCCTTGGATCATGCGTCTGATCAAGCTCCACTCTGCCATTGACTATCAGCCCTCTACTCGTAACCATCTCATCTTTTTACCAGAGGTTGATATGTCCATTGAAGCCATTTACCCAGAGCCTGCCAAGGAAGCACTATATCTTCACAATATCGATCGCCAGAGCTTTTCCCAACATGTTGAAGGTGTTCAGGTTGCTTCTCGTGTTTATCCACTGGTCGGCAACACTCGCCATGCACGCACTGAAGCCACTGAAAGCACCATTGCTCCAAGGCCTCGGAAGCGCTCTCATGTGCTCAATGACCGAGAGCTTCTCGTGGCCTTGCATCAAAAGCATGACAAGCATCACTACTGGATGAAGCGTCAAATGCAAAGCCTCTTGGTGGATGTCAATCGCATTCGCAATCTTGCCACCAAGAATTCCTTTGTCACCCATGAAACCTGTCGGAGGTCTTGGAAGAGTCTGACATTGCTAAGTGCTGAAGCTGATCTTCAAGACGATGGCTTCACTGAGAGATTCAAGTTCGACTCCACTCCTCCCAGGAATGTTGTCTTACGTCGAACCCCGTCTCTTGAAGACTCAGAGTACTCCTCCTCCACAACAACTGTGAATGCCAGAGTCTTGGATGACGCAGATGATGCTACCTCACCACCTCCAACCTCAACGCGTGTCGACACTGCACACAGTTCTTCTGCACCACCAAACCTCAACGACGACCCTGCTGCTTCCCCTACTCCTTATGGGAACGAGTAGAGCCTATGTCTTCAAACCTTTTTGGTCCTTACTGCAAAAGTGAGAGAAGCATAGGTTGATAGTCTTCAAGCGGGTCCTGATGGGTGGTTGATATACTTTTTGCCTAGTGCTTACAACTCTCGTTTTGCTACATTTGGTTCTTTGAGTTGTAACACTTGAACTTGATGGTCGTCTGCTACTTTTTCTGCTATTCTGTGTGATGCGATGATAAATTTCGCATATGCGATGATAAATCCCACATGAACTCATTCTGTAGACGTCCATTTTTCATTATGCATGTCATTATTCCTATGTATCTGTTCATGCATGATGTATTGTCTTCATATGGTGAAGAAGATCTCCACAAGTACAACCTGCCATGTGCATTTGCATTCCAACGCAAAACAATTATATGCACATCTTCAGGGGGAGCCTTTTTACCATCTATGAAGACAATATCTTAATCCTTACAATTTCACATACTTTTATCCCCATTGAAAACTTCAACCAGTTTGTCATCAATCACCAAAAAGGGGGAGATTGTAAGTGCATCTAGTGCCACCCCTAGTTGATTTTGGAGTATTAACGACAAACCTGGTTGAGGGACTAATGTGTTTGTGAGAATTCCAGGATAACACAGGTAGTAGTCCCACCTTGATTCGGTTTACCTACTGGAGATGACCCCTAAAAATGTGTGAAGACATTGAAGACAATGCTGGTCTGTGAAGATATTCACATTGAAGACTATGACTTGAGAAGACATTGAGTGAAGACTATGGAGCGCGAAGACTTAGTTGTTTCGTTGTTTCCTTTTCTTCTTTGTTGAGTCATAGGAACCACCGCACTGTTAAGTGGGGTTCAATTGAACAAAGTTAGAGTGACTGAAGTGATGCTCAAACCAAATCCTATGTCTTCGAGCGAAGACAATGAGAGCAAATCTTATCCTGTGTTGGATAAGTCAGCTTTACTTGTAGCCCAAGTCAAGTTGTCGCGCGTGTTTGAAATCTGACCGTTGCGACACGTGTTAGTTCCTTAGTGACCCAGGCTCATTTCGGACAAATCCGGTCGGGTTGCCCAGTGGCTATAAATAGCCCACCCCCTACACCATAAATTGGTGGCTGCTCAGAGTTAGTACATGGCTTTTGTCGCTTGAGAGCAACCCACTGCCGAAGCTTTCGAGAGAGAATCCTCGCAAGGACAAAGCCCAAACCACCCAGAGCCCAAAGAGTGTTTGGCATCACTGAAGTCTTTCTGTCCGCGTGATCTGAAGACTTGTTACACTTGAGGACTGTGAATCCTCCAGCCGGTTAGGCGTCGCGTTCTGAGCATCCAAGAGCCATTGTGGATTGCCGGTGAATGAAGTCTGTGAAGGTTTGGAAGTCTACCTTGAAGACTTACCAGAGTGATTGGGCGGGGACTAGGTGTCCTTAGCTCAAGGGGGATAAGGTGAAGACGCGGTCTTCTGAGTTGAATCTCAGCCTCCTTAACCAGACGTATAGTTGTCACAGCAACTGGAACTAGTCGAAAAAATCCCTGTCCTTCTGAAGCCACTGGTTCTATCTCTTACTTCCCTTCACTTACAGTTTGTCTTCGTGAAGTCTTTGCCTGCTTGCTTTATCTGATTGACTTCACTGTGTGACTATCTGTTCTGATTGGCTTCATACTATCTTCCATCCTGATCTTTACTACCTAGCCGCTGTTAGTCTTCGTGCTTTCACTTCATTGAATACTTGACTATGGCTTGTCTAGTGTAGTCTACCTTCCGCTGCATTCGAATAGTGTTATTTATATTGTTTGTCTTCGAAACTCCCATGTTTTGAAGACTTTCATAAAAATCGCCTATTCACCCCCCCTCTAGTCGATAACTAGCCCATTCAATATGGCACAGTTTGCGGGACACACGACAAGCATCATGCTTGCTGCTGTTTAGAAGGGTTGGGCCCCTTCGAAATGCAAATTTTTTGCTTGGTTGATAATTCAAAACAGAGTTTGGGCGGCCGATCGATTGCACCGTCGTGGATGGCCGAACTGCAACCTCTGCCCGCTTTGCAAGCAAGTCCAGGAAACCGCGGCACACCTTCTCTTCCAATGCAGGTTCTCCCAGCGTGTCTGGATCAAGGTCGCAACATGGCTTGGTATACATGGTGATGTGGTGAGGAGCTGGCAAAATGAGGCTACGGTTCGAGAATGGTGGATTAAAAATGTGATTGAGCGTGGAGATCAGAGAAAGGCTATCGCCTCCTTGTTCATGCTTATGTCTTGGGAGATTTGGAAAGAGCATAATGCAAGGGTTTTTCGTAACAACGCTGCTACGACGATGATGCTCGTCGCGAAGATAAAAGAGGAGGTCCATCTTTGGGCTATTGCCAGTGCCACGCACTTGAGTATTGTAATGTCGTGAGAGTAGATATTTGTCTCCCGCTTTGCGGTTATTTGTCTTAAACCTTCTCCCTTAATCAATGAAAATGGCAAATCTTTTGCCTTGTTTCAAAAAAAAAGTATGTTTCCAACCAATACCATATATGTTGATTCTTTTCATAATTCTGCAAGTCTCAAATTTTGATTTCGTAAAATTTATTATATATAGTGGATTCAGATGTACCCGACGGTTTCTAAAAATACTCGTGTTTTATCAGCCTGCGTGCATCCTGCTTTTGCTACCGTGACCCACCAACTTCCTGTAGTGTTGAGCATCTGAACGTACACTGTTTGCTTGTTTTTCCCGCACGTAAGCACTGTTTATTTGGCAGCCTGGTCCGGTTTGTGTTATCAATTTCGTTGTAGAAGTGATCAATGGCGGTCGGTGATTATTTTTGGAAATTGTTCAGTTGCCTCAGTCCTGCTTGCATGCCTAGTTTGAGTTTGTATATGATATGCTGCTTGTACCAACACCAAGAGACCGACAAGCCAAAATGGCTTCACAATTTGAACGGAACCGGCCGACAAATAAATAGGATATCTTGATTGTTCCACTGAAAATGAGAAATTGATTCTGTAAAGCTAGCTGTCCATATCTATACAGGTTGACATTATCTGGAATATGTTCTCTGAATTAAAGACAATGCTGAAAGGCTAGTAGTTTTTTTTTTTTGAAATGGAGACAAAAGCTTTGCCTCATCCATTAAATAAGTGAGAAAAGAGTTTGTTACAAGTCACCCAATTACACGGCATGCGGATTATTCTCGCAAAATTAAAGACCCTGGCTTTTTTCACCGGCGACGATCCAAAGGTTGGCCTCAGTAGAGATGGAGGAGAGCAAGATTGTCGGTGGAGCACTCTTATGTTTGAAAACTCTTGCGTTACGCTCGTTCCAAATTGTCCATGACACGAGCATGGTGAGGGATGCCTTGGCTTGTCGGTTTGGCGTGCCGTCGGTGCAAGTACTCGCCCACCAATCTTTAACCGAGTCAAAGAAGGGCCAAGCGGAAGCGTCTAGCCCGAGAATGAGGAATTTCTCGATGACCAATGACCAAAGCCTTCGAGTATAGCGGCATTTGTAGAAGAGGTGAGGTCCGCATTCTTGCACCCTCTTGCAAAAAGGGCAAAGATCACAATTTGGCCACCCACGCTTTGCCAACCTATCGGCGGTCCAAATTCTATCTTGGAGCGCCAACCAAGCAAAGAATTTGATTTTTGAAGGTGCCCAAGCCTTCCAAACCATCTTATCCATGGGTGAGAGGATCATCCCTAGGTATTGCGCCTTGTATGCAGAGGCCGCCGAGTATTGCCCACTTGCCGTATGTTTCCAAAGGATGTCGTCCTCGGTGAGATCGTCGAGATGGACCTCAAGGAGGAGCATCCAAAGAGCGAAGAACTGTGTGACGTGCTCAACACAAACAACGGTGGGGGGTTTGATCTTGAGTATCCACGCATTGTGCTTGAGCGTCTCCTGCACCTTCCAATTTTTTCTCTTGGAGGCCTCATAGATGAGCGGAGCAATGTCCTTAGGCTTGCATCCAAGGAGCCAAGGAGAGTCCCAGAAGGGGGTCTTCGCGCCGTTACCAACGATGATGGTGGTGGAAGCATAGAAAAAGTTGAGGTCCTCCTCGTCGCATGGGTTTCCCATCCCCACCCACATCTTGGTGCCATCCTTCCATTCATACCACGGCCACCGCAACCTGAGAGCCCGAGTGAACTTGTCGGTGTTGAGAACCCCAAGCCCCCCCATACTCAAGAGGTCGGCAAACAATCTCCCAATTCACCTTGCATTTTGCCCCCGTCGTCTTGTCCGAACCAGACCATAAGAAAGCTCTCTCGAGCTTGTTCACATTGAGAAGGATGGTTGGTGGAATGACCAGCGGGGTGGCGGGGTAGACCACTTGGGATGTGATCACGGACTTGACAAGGGTCGTTCGCCCAATGGTGGTGATGTTTTGACCATCATAAGTTGATAACTTGCTCGCAACTTTGTCCACGAGAAATTGGAGGTCCATCAACTTGAGCTTCCAAACAGAGAGGGGCAGCCCCAAGTATCACAAGGGGAACGAAGCCCATGTTGCCGGGAAACTTTGGGTTAGGCGGCCCAAATCAAGATGTTTGCAGCGAATGGGCACCATAGAACTCTTCTAGAAATTGGTGCAAAGGCCCGTAACCTCTCTGAAACCCCTCAAAATGCTTGCAAGGTTGTCCACGTCCTTTTTGACCGGGGCCAAGAAAACAGCTGCGTCATCCGCGTACAGAGAGGTCCTCATCATGGCTCCCCTACCCCGGATTTTATGTAGGAGCCCCTTTCTCATAGCTACATCAAGAATTCTTTGGAGCGGATCAATGGCGATGATGAAGAGAAACAGGGAGATGGGGTCTCCCTGCCGAAGACCTTTCCCATGCTTGATGGGACACCCGGCAATACCATTGAGAACGATCCTCGAGGATGAAGAGCTAAGGAGGGCTGCAATCCAGTCCCGGAATTTACTTGGGAAGCCTCGCCGTTGGAGAAGATCAAGCAAATACTCCCACTTAACAGAGTCGAAGGCCTTGCGAATATCAAGCTTGAAAAGGAGGGAAGGTGTCTTCCTCTTGTGGAGGCGCCGAGCAAGATTGCGAACATACAAAAAGTTGTCGTGGATACTTCTTGTTTTGATGAAGGCACTTTGGGCGTTGGAGACGAGGTTTGTCATGTGTGGGCCGAGCCTCATGGAGAGCACCTTTGCATAATTTTCGCGATTGCGTGGATGAGACTGATGGGCCTATAATCGGCGATGCCCTCCGCCCCTTCCTTCTTAGGCAGGAGCACCACGTTTGCAGAGTTTAGCAACTGGAGGTTTGCAGTGTGTAGGGAGTCAAAGCGCGTGATAACCCTCATGAGGTCGTGCTTGATAATGTCCCAACACTTCTTGAAGAAGAGGCCCGTGAAACCATCCGGCCACGGAGCCTTGTCACTTGGCATGTCATTGATCGCTTCGAGAACCTCACTCTCGGACATAGGGGAGTCAAGGCCATGCAGATCGAGAGGTTCGAAATTTAGCTCCTCCCAATTGAAATCTTCGCGGCTTTGATAGCCTCTGCTCATGACATTTGAAAAGTGGTCTTGGATTAGCTTCTCTTTGGCGTCGTGCTCGGTGACCCAACCAAGCTCGTTCTCGATTCTATGTATATGGTTTTTTCTTCTCCTTGCATTAACACGGCGGTGGAAGAACTTGGTATTGGCGTCCCCTTCTTTGAGATTGAAAATTCTTGCACATTGTTTCTTGCGAGATCTTTCGAGCGCACTCAAGGCGATGGCCCTTCTCTTGAGCCTAGCTCAGAGCTCAAGTTCTTCGGTGGAGAGAAGCCTATCCTCTTGGGCAATGTCAAGGCGTAGAATCACCAAAAGCGCTGCCTGAAGGTGAATTTTAGCCTTTGATAAAAGGCCCCTACTCCACTCGGAGAGGCGGAGCCCCGTCTTCTTGAGCTTGTGATGTAGGATTTGGTATGGCTCAGTGTGTTCTACCCTCCCATTCCACGCCTTTTGGACCACCGCGTTGAAACCGGGCATGGATGCCCAAAAATTCTCAAATTTAAAGACCCGAGGTCTTCTTGGTCCCTTGTTGTCGGCAAGAAGTAGCGGACAGTGGTCGGAGAGGGAGGAGGAAAGCGCATTAAGGACATGGTTGTTGAAGGTTGTGTCCCACCCGGCGTTGCAAAAGAACGAGTCTAGTTTGCACAAGGTAGGGTTTGCCCTCTCATTGCTCCACGTAAATCTCTGGTTTTGGAGGTGAATTTCTTTGAGCTCACAGCTCTGAAGTGTTACCCTGAAACGATTGATCCTACTGCGGTTTACATTCCTCTTGTTTTTATCTCTAGCCCGGTATATTTGGTTGAAATCTCCGGTGGCAAGCCACGCCGTCCCAGGTGGCGGCTTCTCTGCCAGTAGCTCGACAAAGAAAGCATCTTTGCAGGAGTAATCCGTGGGGCCGTAGACAGAAGTGATCTTGAAGAGGACGTCGGTCCCTCTCACCCGGACCATGGCGGAAAGGCAGTACGTAGTGAAGTTAATGCAGGAAACATCAACAAGCAGATCATCCCAAAGCATCAAGATGCCACCCCTGGTACCAGTTGCTGGTTTCTGCGCGAAGCTATGCAGCCTATGCCCGCCCAGGAAGGTTGCCGTGAACTGATCGACATGCTGGAGCTTTGTCTCTTGGAGGCAAACGACATGGCAGGAAGAGGAGGCGATCGTGGCATTGACAGTGGAGCGTCGATCCGGGCAGTGGAGACCCCTCAA
Source organism: Triticum aestivum (assembly GCF_018294505.1). Taxonomy (NCBI): domain Eukaryota; kingdom Viridiplantae; phylum Streptophyta; class Magnoliopsida; order Poales; family Poaceae; genus Triticum; species Triticum aestivum. The sequence goes on from NC_057813.1 coordinate 234,980,277, forward strand.
GTTCCAGCTCAGGAAATTGATCGGTTGTTCTATCATATTAAAACCAGGAGAACCTTGTAGCCTGGCCACATGGCGGAGGTGGCCGAAGCAGCAGCAACAGGGGCATGAACATGTTTGGGACACACAGAGAACAACCAGCAAGGTTTGAAAGTTGCACATACAGCAGAACATTGCCATCCAGAGAAAACAGAACGTAGCCCACTAAGGATACATGGCCACAGGCCAACATACAGACTACTCCAAACACACAGAGCGCCCTTACACCTGGAACAAACACCTATAAATAGCTAGAGATATGTGCACCAAGAGGCTAGTAGTAGGACGCGAAGGATGAGCCCATTCAACTGCCTATAAATAGCTAGAGATATGTGCACCAAAATGATAAAAGCAGCGGCAACAGGAAACAACAACAAGAAGAGAGCAAGCCTTACATGGCTGCAAGGGCCTTACCTCTGATAGTCAAGGATGACTTGCCTATGTTTTCATCCATGTTCAATGCTTCATTAGCCTTGGCGTGGGTTCTTATGGGCAGTCACCTTGGCTAGCCTGAGTGGCTCTTGCTGCTCATGCTAGGCTGAATTTACCTCTCTGTAGACGTATGCATTTCTGAGGACAAATGAAAAGCTCCTTGTTTTTTTCCTATAAGAAAGTTGGGTTGATGCATGATTAGCTGTTCATGCAGATGCAATCATTGTACATACATACTTATGAAGATATATATCTCCCTGTACCCAGTAGAGCCTGCATCCTCACATTTCTACATTTTAAACATGCAGGTGATGTATAATCATGTGTGCATAAAAGCATGAAGGGGAAAGCTGTCAAGTCAGAGCCTGAGCGCATGCAGGAAGTTGCAACAGTACATATGTTCATCCATTATCTATAATTAGGCTTAAGTTATCTTATCTTGCATTGATGCATAGTCCATATTTAATTTTTATACTCCCTCCGTTCGGAATTACTCGTGCAAAAAAAGAATGTATCTAGATGTCTTTTAGTTGTATATACATTTATTTTTATCCATTTATGTGACAAGTAATTTCGAACGGAGGAAGTATGACCCAACACTAGATAGTGCGCTGACGGCTAGTTCACGGGAAAACACAAAAGAATGGAGTTCCTCCCGTCTTTTTTACCTTCATTGCGTTCGGAATAGAGGAAATGAAAACAATAAACCAGAGGAAAAGTACCCCTATCCGTCAGATTTCAAAGGAACCGAAACATTTGCTTCCACCTCTTTTTTCGCTTAGGCCGAGGCAAATAGGAAGAAGCCAGTGAATAAACAATCATTTCCTTGTCTGTTCTAGTACTACCACAGTGCATTATTTTGAATTTTTTAATCAGCTTCCTGTGGTCTTCTCTCTACTGATCCGAACACCATCTTCAGTTTTTGTCCTCCGTTTTCTGTTCCCATAGTTTTACCACAGCAATCCTTTGCTTTCACCAATTCCTATAGTTTTTTCTACCTCTCTTCCGAACGGGCCCTAAATTGCTGGGGCTGGTTTACAGAGACAAGGAGCACGAGGTGCACAACTTGTTTGAGTAATCTTGAGCTTAATTAGTTTTAGGCAAATGCTAGTTAGGTGCGAGCTAGCTGCTGGCTGCGGTGTCGTAGTACTACTACCTCTGTTTTGGTTTATAAGTTCCCCTTTGTATTTTGTGTCAAATTTTAACTATACTTTTAACTAACAAAATATTAATGCATGTCTCCAAAAATTATGTCGCTGGATTCGTATTTGAACATAGTTTTCAATCATATTAATATTTATGAGATACATTAACATTTTGTTAGTTAAATTTAAGGTCAAAATTTATCATATAATACAAAGGGATTAATAAACCAGGATGAAGGTAGTAGTTGGGCTTGCATGCCGTGTGTTTTGTCCGTGGCAGGTTCAAACTAAGTCCTAGTCTGTCCGCAGGTGAGTTTGCGTTGGTTACGTGTTAGTATGGGCCCTTGTTTGTCTTGGTTTAGGTTGCTCCGTCGGCCGTTGTCTTGAGTGTGTGTATATACATACAGGTGAGGCTATACAAGATTGTAGCACCGTGGGTTCTGAGAAAGGAAAAGAAAAAGGAAAGAGGAAGCTGGATTTTGGTGGTATACTACTGGCCAAACTTTGGACGTCACGTGCCTCGCTCATGGGGAGCTCCTACTGCACGCTCCTCCTCTGCGGGCCCATGAATACAAAACAGCAGCGGAAAAGATTTAAAAAAAGAAGGCGGCTGCTACAAATCAGCCGGTTGATTTTTCTAAAATATCATCTGCCCAATTAGTCGTCCGATATGGCACTGGTGGTCGTCGATCTCGGCAAGGCAGCTTGGCGTCTTCTCTCCTCTAAACCCATCCACCACGCGATTCACTTCAACACCCCACGTCTCCTCTAAAGACCAATGTTGCAGAGCAACACAACACCCCGCCGTGATACTTGCCGCCTATGACATCTCGGCACCGACCGCTGCAACGCAGCACCGGGAGCCACCGGAGGGCTCCTCCATGGCAACACCGAGCGCGACGTCTCCGACGAAGCTTCATTGCAGCTCCGGCGAAAGCTTCATCGCAGCTCCGTGAAGCTTCATTGCAGCCCCGACGGAGTCCGTTTCGACACCATCACAGCTCCAATGACAGCTCCAATGACAGGGCGCTGCTCCAATGCAGCCCCGGGCGGCGCTCGATGACAACACCGAGCGCGATGTCTCCAGCGAAGTTTCATTACAACTCCGGCGACAGGAGTCCGTTCCAACCCCCGTCGCAGCTCCAACGCACAGCGGCGCTCCAATGCAACCTCGGCGGCGCGAAAAATATCTCCAACGCAGCACCTCCTGCTTGCAGCGTTGCAGCACCGGCGGCGAGAGGCATCCGCCACCGGCCTTCGTGCAGCCTTGCAACAATGGCGGCAAGCAGCCCAACCTCCCTCCTGCGCGTTGCATTGCAGCACCAGGGATGAGTAGCGCCCGCCTCCGGTCTTCCTACTGCGATGCAACACCGGCGGCAACGCTACGCTTGTGGCCGGTGCGCCCACGGCGAGCAACACACTGCTCCTTCCCGCTCGCAGCAATGGTGGTGCGCCCCCATGGTGAGGAGCACACAGCTCGTGGTCGCGTTTACCCCTCGCTTGCGCAACAACCCCTATTTGGGCGGGGTGCAGCTGGTGGTGGTGGTCATCGTGCATCCCATTTTGTAGCAGCGGCGTCTGCTGGTCGGTGTCGCCATGGGCACTCTCCCTCTTAGATGCAATGGAAGAGGAGGTGGGAGAGGAAAAAAGATGATGGAAAAAACGAGTGGAGGAGAACGGCGCACTCGCTGACGTGTGGACCCGGACCCACGCATCAGTGGCCCAACGTCAGGTGGCCGTACGTCAGGGGATCCGGCTCCGTGAAGGAGATAAGCTCGAGGGAAAAGCGGTGGCCTCGTTCTCTCGGGGACACGTGTCGCACAGGCCAGCCGATTTACGTGACGTTGTTTTCAGCTGGATGATTTTAAAAGTTTTCCAAAAAAGAATGTCGCGCCGAGGATTTGAACTCACGCCAAGGCCTTCGTGACCTAATCGGCTACCCGCTAGGGCAACCAGGTAGTAGTTACAAAAAGTACATCGAGAATTCTTAATGACAATAGTAGCTGCGCGGTTCCAAAAAATGGAAGTTCACCGATTACAATAATGTTCGCAAATTGTTTTCAAAAAAAAAAAGAAAAGGCTCACGTATTCAAAAGAGATCACGAATATTTAAAAAAGTTCACTAATTTCAGAAAACAAGTTCGTGAAAATTAAAAAGGATCACTAATTTAAGAAAATTCATGAATTTGAAAATAGTTCATGAGTTTGAAAAAAGGTCACGAAATACAAAAGTTTAAGAAAATTGAATAAAGTTCACTAGTTTGAGAAAAAAGTTCATGAATTTGAAAAAAAATTCATGATATCGGAAAAATAGTTCACTGATTTTGAAAAAGGTTCATTGAATTTGAAAAAAACTTCATCGGATTTGCAAAAAAAATTCATCGAATTTGGAAAAAATGTTCATCAAATTCAAAAAAAGGTTCATCCATTTTGAATAAAGATTCACGAATTTGAAAATAACCACGCATTAAAGAAAACAAAAAAAGTTCATGCATTTAGCAAAAAGAAAATGAAAGTGAAAATAACGAACAGAACCGTTCCAAGAAAAAAGAAAAGGGGAAAGAAAAAAAGTCCCGGGAATTAAAAGAGGATAAAAAGGTAAAACAAACTGAATTAAGAGGGTGTTTATTTCCAGGGACTTATTGGTTTAGGGACTTAAAAAAGTACCTATAAGTCCCATCTATACCAAACAGGAGAGACTTATAGGGACTTATTGGGGTCATTTGGGACTTATCAAAAAAGACTCTCAGGGAGGAACTTATTGGAACTTATCGATCTGGATGCACCTACCCCGCATCGCCCCGCATGAACCCCGCCCCGCTCGTTCCCCTCCTCGCCTCGCTCCTCCCCGCCTCACCCCAATCGCCGGCGCCGCCGGCACCCTGAACCGCCGCCGCCATGGCCGATGAGGAGGACGAGATCCCCTTCTTCTCTCAATTTCCCTCGTCTCAATAGGCAACCAAAGGCTCATCCGCCGGTGGAAATCTCGGGAGGGGAATAGGTTTCTTGGATCTCAACAGCAACGTCGACGTCTTCCCGGAGTTGGGCTCGTACCAGCAACTCCTCTTCGACCAGTCGGCCGGTCATGGCCTTCCTCCGGTTGGACCTGGTTGTGGGAGGCCCGTGCCCCAGGGCGGAGGAGGCCGCAGCCGATCTCTGAACATCGGAGGCCGAGGCGGCTCTCACCTTATGTGAACAAGTGTTTTATTATTAGGATTTAGGGGTAACATCAACTTATAAGTCCGTGTAAACAAACAGGTAGGGACTCGAGACTTATAAGTCCACGTAAATAAACAGGTAGGGACTTATGACTTATAAGTTGGGACTTAAAAAGTCCTATGACTTATGAAACAAAGGCCTAAGGCAATCAGCTGAGTAGGCCAGGTGGTTAGTTTGGTTGAATCTGAATCCTGAGGTCTCTAGTACGAACCTGTATGTCTCACCATTTTTTTGATGTGTTAAGCAGAAAAGAGAGAAAAAGAAATGGGAAGATGGGCCGGGCCCAACTAGCCACGCCCGTTTGCGAACCGGCGCTTAAGCGCCAAGTAGGATTCGCCTCGCACATGTGCCTTCAAGTTTGCCGATTACCTCCGGTAGGCTCTCGACAGAGTCAAATGCCACAAGGCAGTCGCCGGGGAGCTCCTATAGAGCGTTGTAGGCGCCCGTTGGGAGACGTGGCGCCTACAGCGATCTTCTGTGGGCTGATTTCGTTCGGCCCATCACCACTGGTTCGTTCTCTGGCTGTTTCTTTCACGCGCCTGAAGTTTAGCGAGAAGCTGGTTCGTTTGCTCTTTTTTTTCGTGGCGAACTGTTCTGCTAACTAGTGTCAGCTATTAGATTGATTGATTCTGACTGTTTCCTAAAAATTCCTTTGGAAGTACGGTTTTGTAGAAAAAATGTTTGTGAATAGAAGAACTAAAATAATATTTCTGGCATATCACTTTATTTTCCGAAGTAAAGAATAAACGTAGGTAACAAATTTGGATGCTGAAAAATCAAAACGTGGATTCAAAATGTTCACGGGTTTAAAAAAAAATCACAACTTTGAAAAAAAGTTCATCGAAATTAAAAACCTATCATCGAATTTTAAAAAAAGTCCATTGAATTCAAAAAAAAGTTCACCGACTTAAAAAATAGTTCATCTGTTTAAAAAGTTCATCAAATTTGGAGTAAAGTTCATTGATCTTTAAGAAACGTTCATCGAATTTGAAAAAAATTCATGTAATCTAAAAAAGTTCGTCGATTTTGAAACAAATCTTCAAATTTGAAAAAAGTTCATCGAATTTGGAAAACAAATCATGTAATCTAGAAAAAGTTCACTGAATCTGAAAAAAGTTCATCATTTGTAGTTCATCGTTTTTACAAAGGGCAATGCTACGCGTCCGCCGGATGATAAACCGATAAGATCAGCCGCCTCAGCAACCGTCAGATACCGCCCGAAACAGCCGTCCAATCTACCTACCATCCCAGCCAACTGGGTGCCTCCGCAACAACCAGCTTGTTTAGCTCATGCCTTTGCAACAAGGACCTTGTTGCAAAGGTCCATTGAGACAGCACCACTGGCCCGCCATGGCCTCAGTGCCTCGACCATGGAGTGTCGCCGCCCGCCGGAGTCATCGCGTCTCCTCTGAACCAGCACCCCGAGCAACTGCCTCTATTCCAGCACGACAACGATGAACTCTCATGCCGCGCACTCCTCTGGCGATTTCTGCAACCGAAGCTATGTTTCTGAAACATGCGTCATGTTGCAATACTTGCCCTCGTACGCTCTAACGCAGGGCGCTCGTTTTGGGCTTTCTGCAACCAGGGCTATGTTTCTGAAACAATATCCTTATTGTAGAAGAGAAAATATTCATTATCGAACCATTTTTCATCTTTTTGAAACAAGACCTCTATTGCAGAAACTTTCTGAAACTCGACCATGTTGCCGAAAGAAAAACTTCACCACAAAACACTTTTTTTCTTTCTGAAATAAGATCTCTGTTGTAGAAAGCTTCTGAAACAAGACGCTTGTTGCAAAAAAAAAAACTAGCCGCATGAGACTTGTCACCAGTGCGAGCGCCCGATCAAAATCAATCATATGGCTAGGCACGCGGCAGATGTTGTGAGTGCATCAGTCGGATGAAGGTTAGCGTTTTCCTTTTACAAAACACGAAATTCTTAAAAAAACACATTTAAAAGAGCAAAATAAAAATACAAAGGAAAACCCGAATAAAACCATCCGTGAGCTAACCGTGAACCAGGGGAAACTGGTTTGGGAAGCTTCTAGAAGCTTCTCAAAATCAGTTTTTTGCGAACGTGAAGCCACAAAATAAAAGGCAGAAGGGAAATACGTTTGTGTACTAGCGGGTCGATATCGGAGTGGTTCGAGACGGGCTGTCGCAACTAGTGGACTGCGGTTCGAATCCTAGTTCTCGCACATTTTTAAACTTTTCTAGAAAACAAGAGAAACTAGAATGGGAATTACACTGTAACAAATAGGCATTGCCCGGTCTCCGTCCGGTCCGTCAAGTGTCCTTTTTGTACTAAGTGGCCCACCTAGGGCCCGGTAACTTGTTTGCCAAGCACTCGGTAAAGTGGGCTTTGCCTGAAGGGTTTGGGCTGAGTACTCTTAGCCGACAACAACACTAGGAAACCTCGCTGCCGAGTGGGAAACCACTTTCCCCGAGTGTCACACGGAAATTGCAATAGTGCTATATGGTAGCATGATTTATGTTTCCTACATGTTTTTTGTGCTGTAGTGGTAAGCTGGAAGGGTGTGGATCTTGCTGACGTGGGCCAAATGTTTATAATTTCACAAAAATGAAATTTCCTGTCTCAGTCCTTTAGTCAAGGAATTTTTTTTGATAAGGAACTTTAAAAAAAAGAGTCATCCCTTTGATTTCTATTAGAAATCGCCAAAGCAACATAATTCCTGGAGCAAAGAGTAACAAGAAAATGTAAAACAAAAATACTGCAACCAAATGAAATAGCGCACTCCACAACTAGCATTTTTTTAATTCAGCCCTAGAGCAAACTCAATTGGCAAATGTAGCAAAGAAATGGCTTGATCCTTGACAATCAGTTGGCGTTTCTTCCATCAAGATGTATAATTGAATTCATATAGGGAAATTTGTTTACCCTATTTTCAAGAGAATTTGGAAAAGTGCAGCCATGTTAAGATACCAATTTTTCATCTGGTTGGCATTAAAACCAGAAACCTTCTTAAGAGAAAGAACTCTTTCCTACCCTCTTAGAGATGTGAGTTATGCGATTTTAATAATGATGAACTACTTTGCACCTCTTTTTGGGACTACCCTATCGCTCTTAATTGTTGGGATTCCATCATCAGTGATAGAAGAAGAGGGATCTGTGTTTAGTGATGCTCATTTCACACTCACTTCTTGCTGAGTTTGCTATGGATATTATTATGGTGGGGTCCTGGCATGTTTTGATGCAGAGAAACTCCAAAAAAAAAACTTAAAGCCCAAGAACCTTCAATTCAATCTTGGAGGTTTTTGCTCAGGACTGACTTGCAACTAGTCCTGATCAGATTCAAGAGCAAGTACAAGGAAGCTTTCAGCCACTGGACAGAGTCACATTGAATTTAGAATAATTGTTTTTAAAAGATTTCTCTAGAGCTAGAATTGGTTAAATTGTATGCCTTTTTGGTGGCTATTAGCTTTGTAAATATATTATCCATATTAATTCAGTTCCAAAAACAACAAGCATTTTTACAAAGCAAATGCTTAAATCCAACGTCAGTGCCAACCACTATCAAGCACATGTCTCAAATCGTACCATTTCAGTGCCAAAATCGTGAGTATATGAACCAACAACATGTCCTGTTATCAGCGCTAGCCCTGAATCCTAGAATAAGTTGTAGCAATCACCATCTAGAGCCGCTTCACACCGTTTTCAATTCTTCTTGCCCTTGACTTTTCTGCGGCATAGCCCACACATATAGGTGATTACAAAGCTGGAAAGTCAGCACGGTTGCTAGGAATTTCTGTAGAAAATAGAGATGTTTCTACTTTTCAAAATTATGTAGCGATGGACGACTCCCTATACGGGATCTCTTATAATCTTTACTTTTATCATGGGTGTGTCTGTAATGCTGGAATCTTAATATACGATATCTTATCATAAAAATGAAGCATGGGATTATACATTTTAAAGGGGGGGAAGCATGCTTATTTGTTTGCCATAATAATAATATCATGTACACTTCCCAATGCAGTTTTGGACCTCCTCTTCCATCATCGCTCACAGACAAATATAATTTGGAATGAAAATTTAGAGGCTCACATTTTGATCAAATGAATGCCACATAGAAAAGATCATTTTTCACTAAAAGTGCAAGGTAAGTTTTTGGTAGCAATATAAACTTGGGTGGCGCCACTCACACAAAATCGATCAATTCCTTGGAAGGATTAAAGTAACCTTTTTTGCGATTTACTGGAAATTCGTGTCGGCAAATGTATGCATTTTCTTGCAAAAAGAGCATGTATGTATTTTCCCTGGCTATCCTTATCTCAGTTCAAAGGAGAAAGAGAGGACCAGTGAGGGAGCTACATGCATGCATGTGCTAGTGGTAGACATGAAGATAAGCTCTCCGATGCATATGCCATGTAAAAGCAGGCAGGCTGCAAAGCACCATGATACTCTGCATTTATCAAAATGATGATAAAAGGGAGAAAACATGGTTAATTATTTGACAAGTTCCTTAGCATGTCTCCTTCCCAGACCCTAATTATATACGGAGTATGTGCTAATTTCTTTTGGTTGCTCATCAATGACAGACTCAATACCAGAGCTCCTTGAAGACTACACATGTGTTATATGCAATCAGCAAGCTCTTGAGACAAGGAACCATCTCTTTTTCCATTGCCCATTTGCCATAATGTGTTGGGGGTATCTTTGCCCTGCTTGGTCACCTCTTCATGCAAGTATCCAAGACCAGCTCCAGCAGTTGGTCCAACCTATGAACCTACCATTTGCCATGGATATTATCATCCTGCTAGCCCGGGCTATTTGGAACACTAGAAATGGCTTTATATTCAGTCATATTCCTCCAAGCTTATATTCCTGCAGGAGGATGTTCAAGGAGGAACTTTAGTGGTTGACTCTCAGAGGCAAACGAAAATCTTTTGAAGCTCTGCCTGGTTGGGTGCAAAATTTCACATGACTTCTTTGATTCATTTACACCTTGTGGATGGCCATGGCTCCCTAACCTCCTCACCGTTCAACAGACTGGCCACTCTCTGTTGTTGTTCTTCAAGCTTTTTGCTTTGCTTTTCTAGGCCTTTAGCACACTTTGTTCTCTTTTGTATATAACTTCTTTTGAAAATTAAAAAAAATATCATTATGGAAAGAAACTCTCACAGTTTTGGGTCAAAAAAAGGGATGACCAATGAAGTATACACTCGTTCTCATATATGAGAGATTGGGTGAGGCTGCGTAAAAGAACAAAGTTTAATTATGCATGTTCGGAAGAGTTGCAGGGCATGTAGCCTTAGGGCATATTCAACGGCAACCTACAAAAAATCTCCCGCATCCGTATGTGGATAGGAGGACCAGTCTACCGACATGGATGCAGGAGGCAGCCATCCAACGGTAGCAGCATACATTTCAAACCGTATTTTAACAAAGTGGACGAAATTCATGCAAACCGGCTGATATTCATCAAAGTTCGGATATAAAATAGCACAAATCATCCACACATAGCATGCAAATTAAGTCTAGTACAACAAGGTCTCAAATTCGACTAGATCTCGGATGTCCAACAAGTTTTTCATGAACGTATCATGTCCTCCCATACATACTTCCCCTTCAGCTTCATCCAACAGTGTGTGCACGTAAATTGCCATCCCTCTGACCTGTGGTACACCACGGCAGCATGTGTGGGTTACATATAATGTGTAGACCAACATTGAGTGAATGAATCAATCACCAAGTTGAGCAAGAGGAAGTAAAACTTACCATCTCCTCCATGTTCGCGTGCAATGGCCAGCTTGCCTCGAGCTGACTAACCAAGTTGCAAAACATGATGATGCGGACCTGGATAGCGTGCCAGCGATATGAAAATGACCTCATGTTGCGCCGTTGAATGATGTACATGTCATAGGGCGGAATGTGCTTTCCAGCATGAAACTTCTCATGCACTTGCTCCAAGAAGGGCGGCCCTCTGGTCCTGACTATGAAATCCACGGATACGGCTAACCATGCATCACACAACAACTCATCCTCCATGGCCGAGTAGCTCACCAACCTACGTACTCTAAAAACGACATAGCATTTGAAAATAAGCTCAATGAAATTTGACCGAACACCTATCAGGCGTGGTGTCTGCCATGGAGGTCATCGATAGGGGGCGGAGTGTACCTGGGTACAAACGTCTCCAAGGCTAAAAGCTCCCTCGGAACAGCGAGCGATCGCATCGGTGCTGGTTGCGGACATCCGGCAATGCCTCTGCGGCAGCCGGAGATGAAAAGTGGCGGCGGTGGAGGTGAAGGGTGCGGATGCAAAGTGAAGGAAATGTGCCCTAGAGGCAATAATAAAGTTGTTATTTTATATTTTCTAATTCATGATAAATGTTTATTATTCATGCTAGAATTGTATTAACAGGAAACTTGATACATGTGTGAATACATAAACAAAACATCGTGTCCCTAGTATGCCTCTACTAGACTAGCTCGTTGATCAAAGATGGTTAAGTTTCCTGGCCATGAACATGAGTTGTCATTTGATGAACGGGATCATATCATTAGTGGAATGATGTGATGGACAAGACCCATCCGTTAGCTTAGCATAATGATCGTTCAGTTTTATTGCTACTGCTTTCTTCATGTCAAATATATATTCCTCCGACTATGAGATTATGCAACTCCTGGACACCGGAGGAATGCCTTGTGTGCTATCAAACGTCACGACGTAACTGGGTGATTATAAAAATTGAGTGAAGAACCAAATAAATAAATACATGTTTACAAAATGTGGTGCGAAAAAAATATCATGAAAAATGAAAAATTGTATTCATCTATGATGTATGTCTACTCCTAAAAAGATGCTCTATAGGTATCTCCGAAGGTGTTTTTTGGGTTGGCATAGATCGAGATTAGGATTTGTCACTTCGAGTATCGGAGAGGTATCTCTGGGCCCTCTCGGTAATGCACATCATATGAAGCCTTGCAAGCAATGTGACTAATGAGTTAGTTACAGGATGATGCACTACGGAACGAGCAAATAGACTTGCCGGTAACGATATTGAACTAGGTATGAAGATACCGACAATCGAATCTCGGGCAAGTAACATACCGATGAGAAAGGGAATAACGTATGTTGACATTGCGGTTTGACCGATAAAGATATTTGTAGAATATGTGGGAACCAATATGAGCATCCAAGTTTCGCTATTGGTTATTGATCGGAGAGGTGTCTCGGTCATGTCTACATAGTTCCTGAACCCGTAGGGTCCGCACGCTTAACGTTCGATGACGATATCTATTATATGAGTTATGTGTTATGGTGACCGAAGGTTGTTCGGAGTCCCGGATGAGATAACGGACATGATGATGAGTCTCGAAATGGTCAAGAGGTAAATATTTATATATTGGAAGGTTATATTCGGACACCGGAATGGTTCCGGAGTGGTTTGAGTATTTTTCGAAGTACCGAGGGGTTCCCGGAACCCCTCGGGAGAAGTAACGGGCCTCATGGGCCATAGGGGAGTGGAGGCGGTAGGCCACAGGAGGTGCCCCCCCCATGGGGAGTCCGAATTGGACTAGGGGAGGGGGCGCAGCCCCCCCTTTCCTTCTCCTCTCTCTCTTCCTTACCCCTTTTTCCCCTCCGAAAAGGAAGGGTGGTCCAAATTGGACTAGGAGTCCTAGTAGGACTTCCCCCCCTTGGGGGCGCACCCTGGCCGGCCCTCTCCCCTCTCCCTCCTTTATATATGGGGGCAAGGGGGCACCCCAAAGCACATCAATTGTTTCTTTGCCGTGTGTGGTGCCCCCCTCCACCGTTTACTCCTCCGGTCATATTGTCGTAGTGCTTAGGCGAAGTCCTGCGCGGATCACATCACCATCACCGTCACCACGCCATCATGATGATGGAACTCATCTCCTTCGTACCTCTACTAGATCAAGAGTTCGAGGGACGTCATCGAGCTGAACGTGTGCAGAACTCGGAGGTGTCATACATTTGGTACTTGATCGGTTGATTCGATAAGACGTTTGACTACATCAACTGTGTTAAGTTAACGCTTCCGCTTTCGGTCTACGAGGGTACGTGGACACACTCTCCCCCTCTCGTTGCTATGCATCTCCTAGATAGATCTTCCATGAGTGTATGAATTTTTTTGAAATTGCATGCTACGTTTCCAATAGTGGCATCCGAGCCAGGTCTATGCATAGATGATATGCATGAGTAGAACACAAAGAGTTGCGGGCGGTGATCGTCATACTGCTTACCACCAACGTCTTATTTTGATTTGGCGGTATTGTTGGATGAAGCGGCCCGTACCAACCTTACATGAGTGTGTTCATGAGACCGGTTCCACCGACAGACATGCAACTAGTTTTGCATAAAGGTGGCCGGCGGGTGTCTGTTTCTCCAACTTTAGTTGAATCAAATTTGACTGTGGCCGGTCCTTGTGAAGGTTAAAACAGCAAACTTGATAAATCACCGTTGTGGTTATTGTGCCGTAGGTAAGTACAGTTCATGTTAGAAGCCCATAGCAACCACGTAAAACTTGCAACAAACAAAGTAGAGGACGTCTAACTTGTTTTTGCAGGGCATGTTGTGATGTGATATGGTCAAGACATGATGTGATATAAGTTGTTGTATGAGATGATCATGTTTTGTAAAAGTTACCGACAACTGGCAGGAGCCATATGGTTGTCACTTTATTATATGAAATACAAACACTATGTAATTGCTTTGCTTTATCATTAAGCGGTAGCGCTAGTCTTAGAAGCAATGGTTGGCGAGATGACCACGACACTACAATGAAGATCAAGGTGTCAAGCCGGTGACGATGGAGATCGTGACGTTGCTTTGGTGATGGAGATCAAAAGCACAAGATGATGATGGCCATATCATGTCACATATTTTGATTGCATGTGATGTTTATCTTTTATTGAAAGCACAAGTGCTCCCTAGGTGGTTTTGGTAATTAATGACAACATACCTCTTGTTGGACTAACACTTTTATCTAGTATGTTTCAGATAAGTTCAACAATGGAGTGGCATGGACTAAAGGATGTGGTAACTCCTTCAAGATGCTAAGGACAAAGGATTGGCTAAAGCTTCAAGCTCAAGACTCTTCATTTTACATTTTAGTGATCCAAGATCACATTGAGTCTATAGGAAAAGCCAATACTATCAAGAAGGGATGAGGTGTTGCTTAATGAGTTTCTTGCTCCACAGTGCTTAGTGATATGGTCCAAAACCCTCAACTACTTTCCCACTTCCACACATATGACCTAAACCTAAAGCCAAAATCGATCACACTGATTCTTTCTATCCGGCGCCACCGAGTTCAAATGTCATAGCCACTGCCACAAACCCTAGGCAAATCGGTCTCACCGATAGGGATCTCGGTCTCACCGAGATGGGATTGTAATCTCTCTGTGTATGTCCATTATCAAAATCGGTCTCACTGAGTTTGTTTAATCGGTACTACCGAGATTACAATGCAAACTCTCTGGTTAACTTATTACCAAGATCGGTCTCACCGAGTTTGAGTAATCGGTCCCACCGAGTTTGCCTGACCAACTCTCTGGTTAGCTAATTACCAAAATCGGTCTCACCAAGTTTGTGTAATCGGTCTCAACGAGATTACGTTATGCCCTAACCCTAACCATATCGGTCCTATGGAGTTGCATTTCGGTCCCACCGAAAATCCTAACGGTCACTAGGTTAACTAAATCGGTCTGACCGAGTTTGTTGATTCGGTCTCACCGAGATTGGTAAATTGTGTGTAACGGTTAGATTTTGTGTGGAGGCTATATATACCCCTCCACCTCCTCTTCATTCGTGGAGAGAGCCATCAGAACGAACCTACACTTCCAGTATCCTATTTTTGAGAGAGAACTACCTACCCATGTGTTGAGGCCAAGATATTCCATTCCTACCATATGAATCTTGATCTCTAGCCTTCCCCAAGTTGCTTTCCACTCAAATCTTCTTTCCACCAGATCCAAATCCTATGAGAGAGAGTTGAGTGTTGGGGAGACTATCATTTGAAGCACAAGAGCAAGGAGTTCATCATCAACGCACCATTTGTTACTTCTTGGAGAGTGGTGTCTCCTAGATTGGCTAGGTGTCACTTGGGAGCCTCCGACAAGATTGTGGAGTTGAACCAAGGAGTTTGTAAGGGCAAGGAGATCGCCTACTTCGTGAAGATCTACCGCTAGTGAGGCAAGTCCTTCGTGGGCGACGACCATGGTGGGATAGACAAGGTTGCTTCTTCGTGGACCCTTCTTGGGTGGAGCCCTCCGTGGACTCGCGCAACCGTTACCCTTCGTGGGTTGAAGTCTCCATCAATGTGGATGTACGCTAGCACCACCTATCGGAACCACGCCAAAAACATCTGTGTCTCCAATTGCGTTGGAATCCTCCAAAACCCTTCCCTTTACATTCTTGCAAGTTGCATGCTTTACTTTCCGCTGCTCATATACTCTTTGCATGCTTGCTTGCTATATGTTGTGAATGTTAAATTTGTTCCTAAACTCCACTTAAACTTAAAGAAGTTAAAAACTGCAACTTAGGTACTTAGTGTCTAATCACCCCCCTCTAGACACCTCTTCTCAAGGTCCTACATTTATGCATCTTATTTTGCTTAGTACGACGGTAGCATTATAAGATGATCTCTTACTAAAATTTCAAGGTATAAGTGTTCTCCCCGAGTATGCACCGTTGCGAAAGTTCTTCGTGCTGAGACACCACGTGATAATCGGGTGTGATAAGCTCTACGTTCAAATACAACGGGTGCAAGCCAGTTTTGCGCACACGGAATACTTGGGTTAAGCTTGACGAGCCTAGCATATACAGATATGGCCTCGGAACACTGGAGGCCGAAAGGTCGAACGTGAATCATATAGTAGATATGATCAACATAGAGGTGTTCACCATTGAAGACTACTCCATCTCACGTGATGATCGAACATGGTTTAGTTGATTTTGATCATGTATCATTTAGATGACTTGAGGGATGTCTATCTAATTGGGAGTTCTTAAGTAATATAATTAACTGAACTTAATTTATCATGAACTTAGTCCTGATGGTTTTTTGCATATCTATGTTGTAGATCAATGGCCCATGCTACCGTTCCCTTGAATTTTAATGCGTTCCTAGAGAAAGCTAAGTTGAAAGATGATGGTAACAACTACATGGGTTGGGTCCGTAACTTGAGGATTATCCTCATTGTTGCACAGAAGAATTATGTCCGTGATGCACCGCTAGGTGTACCACCTGCTGAGGGAGTCTTGGATTATGGGGTCCTCGGGGAGCCAGCCTATGTGACATGGGCCGGACTAATGGGCCGTGAAGATACAAGAATAGAAGGCCTCCTCCCGTGTCCGAATGGGACTCTCCTTTGCATGGATGGCAAGCTTGGCATCCGGATGTATAGTTTCCTTCCTTTGTAAACCGACTTTGTACACCCCTAGTCCCCTCGGTGCCTATATAAACCGGAGGGTTTAGTCCATAGAGGCAATCATAATCATACAGGCTAGACATCTAGGGTTTAGCCATTACAATCTCGAGGTAGATCAACTCTTGTAACCCCTATACTCATCAAAGTCAATCAAGCAGGAAGTAGGGTATTACCTCCATCAAGAGGGCCCGAACATGGGTAAACATCGTGTCCCCTGCCTCCTTGTTACCTTCAATCTTCAAACGCACAGTTCGGGACCCCCTACCCGAGATCTGTCGGTTTTGACACCAACATTGGTGCTTTCATTGAGAGTTCCTCTATGCCGTCGACAGAAGGATTGATGGCTCGCCTTGTCATCAAAGACAACATCACTTCTGTAGAAGCCCTAGATTTAGGGCAAACCCTCTGGCTCGGCAGCTTCATTATGGGCGCTCGCCCGACCGTTAAGCCTAAAGCAGCCCTACTCATCGCCAAAAATCACCTCCATGCCGGCCTTGAATACCACGAAAAGATGGATCCTTCAGATATATCGGCCTTAAATGAACTGCTGGATCGCATCGCCGCCCTGGGGGTCGCAACCAACTATGGTCAGATTGGGCTTAAACTCGATCAGAGAGAAATCAGATCTGCGCCGATCACCCATCATGTGGCAATCATGGAAGAACAAGCCGACGATGACTCTTCTCCTACATTGAGAACAAAGTAT
Organism: Triticum aestivum; assembly: GCF_018294505.1. Lineage (NCBI taxonomy): Eukaryota > Viridiplantae > Streptophyta > Magnoliopsida > Poales > Poaceae > Triticum > Triticum aestivum. Next base: position 234,997,232 of record NC_057813.1, read on the forward strand.
GTTCGGGTTTCCGAAGCCGGGGAACTAGACTCTCCTCTTCTGGAAGACACTTCTTGTCCTCCGAACATTGAATTGGGCATCAAGCCTAAAAGCACACCGGATGCTCCGGAGCCTAGGCCAGTAACCTCGGAAATTCTCTAGAATCCGGATTTCTTAGTGGGTCAGGGTTCGGATTTGATCCCACCCACCCACCACAAGCAATATCCCGAAAGTAACTCCGGTCCTCCGGACATATGTGACTTTATGTATGTGCACAACAACCTCAGGAAATAGTCCACCACTTTTGGGCAAGATTCCTGCTTGTTAAAAACAAGATCAAGGATTGTTGTGACGATGACGCAGTCTCGGTATTTTGCAACAATTGCATGGATGAAGGAATCCTTAATGCCCTCAACCGCCATCACGTATTGCACTTTGCCAATTTGGCACGCATAGTACAGAAGTACTGCGCAATGGAAAGCGTCTGGAAAACCCAGACAGCCCGCTAGGAACCGCGGGCCTTTAGGCCATCCCACGGATGGGCAAAGAGGATGCACCACCGCGGAGCACCCAATCATCATCCCGTGGAAAAGAAAATTAAACCCATTACGGGGCATAAAACTGTCCTCAAGGAATGGCTCGACAAACCCTGCAAAATTCACATAACACCGGACAGCGAACCAACGCACAACCTTCGGGCATGTTGGATACTCCGGTAGGTGGCCAAAAGCGGCGAGGGTCTCCTCACTAATAACACTCCAGAGAACTATTCTTTGGAGGACAATGATGCTGAAGTGTTCACGGTCTTCGAGACCTTTTCTTCGAATAATCGGCGCAAGAGGGTGCTCCGCGACCTTGCCGAAGTCTGCCACATGGCAGGTGTAAATCCTTGGAACGACACGGCGATCACTTTTAACGCCGATGACGAACCAAGAGCCCGCTTAGTCCGAGCACCAGCCGCTTTGGTCCTAAACCCAATCATAGACGGCCTTCGGCTCACTAAAGTGCTCATGGACGGCGGTAGCAGACTGAACCTCATTTACGAGGACACGCTCAATAAAATGCAAATGAACAGAAGTCGCATTGAGCAAAGTAACACAACCTTATCCCCAGTCGAGAAGCCAGGTTCTCGGGAAAAATCAAACTCGATGTGGTACTCAGCACGCCGGAGAACTACATGTCCGAAGAGTTACTCTTCCATGTGGCACCATTCAACAGCGGGTATCATGCTTTGCTGGGGCGAGACACATTCACGCGCTTCCAGGCCATACCCCATTACGGGTATATGAAGCTCAAAATGCCCGGGCCCAATGGAATTATCACCATTACCAGTGATCCGGACATAGCACTCCGCGCCGAAAACAAAACCGCCTCTCTAGCCCTTGAGGCATTATCTGAGGCCCTCGCGGCCGAGGAATTGACCACCCTACGTTCTGCAGAGATAGGGACGATGTAATCCTCGTTAAGAGACCCAAATCTATTCGTTCAAGCTGGCAGACGAAATAGTCAAATTTCAGGTCCATCCAACGGATCCCAACAAAACAGCTTCCACTGGGGCACAACTGGATCCGACGGTGGACGCCGCATTACATGCATTCCTGCGTAAGAACTAGGACATTTTTGCCTGGCACCCTTCGGATATGCCAGGTATCCCACGAAGATTGGCCGAGCATAGTCTCAATATATTGAAAGGATACAAACCAGTCAAACAAACTCTTCGTCGATTCTCTAAACCCAAACGACAGGCTATGGGGGAGGAGCTAGCCAAGCTACTCGAAGCCGGGTTTATCAGAGAGATCAAACATCCGGACTGGCTAGCAAACCTGGTCATGGTACCTAAGAAGGATAAATCCTGGCACCTGTGTGTCGATTTCAAAAACCTTAACAAGGCTTGCCCTAAGGACCCCTTCCCACTACCTCGAATCGACCAGATTATTGACGCAATCGCAGGGCATGATTCCTTGTGCTTCCTCGATGCATATTTCTGATATCATCAAATTAAGATGAAAGAATATGATTAGGCCGCAACGGCATTCATCACTCTGTATGGGCCCTTCTGCTTCAATACTATGCCTTTCGGGCTCAAGAACGCCGGCACAACTTACCAACGCATGATTCAAACATGCCTGGAAAAACAGATCGACAAAACGGTGGAAGCATATGTAGATGACGTAGTCATCAAGACCAAACATGTCGATTCATTGGTGGACGACTTACGCCTTACATTCGACAACCTCCAAACATATGACACACGGCTCAATCCAGAAAAATGAGTTTTCAGCGTTCCAGCCAGAAAACTGCTTGGGTTCATCATCTCCAATAGAGGAGTCGAAGCAAAACCCGCTAAAATCTGAGCCTTGTCACAGTTGGCAACACCAACAGACCTTAAGCAGGTCCAAATATTAGCTGGGTGCGTGGCAACTTTAAGCCGTTTTGTCTCCAGATTAGGGGAAAGGGTGTTGCCATTATATCGTTTGCTACGCCGCACTGACAACTTCGTGTGGAAGAATGCTGCCATAGCCGGACTGGAGGAAATAAAGGCTCTATTAGCGAGCAACCCAATCCTGGCCGCACCAAACGTCGGCAAACCGATGATGCTCTACATATCAGCAACTCACCAAGTAGTGAGTGCAGTGATCGTCGTTGAACGGAATGAGGAGGGACACAAACTCCCACTTCAAAAACCAGTATATTATGTATCAATGGTCCTTACACCATGTAAATCCCGATACCCGCATTATCAAAAGATAGCATATGCGGTCTTCATGGCATCCCACAAGCTGCGGCACTACTTTCAAGAGTGCTCCATCATGGTCGCTTCCAAAGTACCACTTAACGGTATTATAAACAATCGGGACGCCACCTTCCGGATTGCCAAATGGGCCATTGAGATCTTACCATTTGAAATAATTTACAAGCCACGCCGAGCTATTAAATCTCAGGTGTTGGCTGACTTCGTCACCGAATGGACAGAGGCTGAAATCCCTAAAGAATATGAAACATATTCCAACTGGGTGATGCACTTCGACGGCTCTAAGATGTTAGCCAGATTAGGGGCTGGTGTCATCTTGGCATCCCCTACAGGAGACACAATCCATTATGTGCTCTAAATACTGTACACAGATTCTAACAACGCATCCGAATATGAGGCCTTATTGCACGGTCTCCGGATGGCTGTCTCCATGGGCATACAATGCCTTGAAGTGCGTGGGGATTCAGACCTCACAAAATCTCAGATAAATGGAGACTTCGACGCAAAAGATTTGAAGATGGCGGCTTATCGTAATGTCGTACTCAAAATTTCAGCTTGGTTTGAAGGGCTCCAGTTTCATCATGTGGCTCAAGAAAGTAATCAAGCGGCAGACATACTTGCCCGCATGGGCGCTAAATACAACCCCGTCCCACCTAAAACCTTGGTAGAGAGGCTCTTCAAGCCATCCGTAGTGTGGCAGGACGGTAGCGGCAACATTGTTCCAAAGCCGACCATACCCCGGATTCTGAACACAACTCCGATATCGTCGGAGGTTCGGACACCGAGATAACCCCATCAGCCCATGAAATCATGGCTGTAATCGCCCCATGGACCAAACCTTTCCTCGCCTACCTTACTAGGAACGAGTTCCCTGATGACCAGATGGAGGCCCATCGCATTGTTCGACACTTGAAGGCTTATAAGTCCATGAGGGGGAACTGTACAAGAAAAGTACAACCGGAGTCTTACAATGGTGTATCTCCAAAGAAGAAGGATGACAACTCCTGGCTGAAATACATGCCAGTCTTGGTGGCCATCACGCCGCTGCTCGGGCCCTTGTAAGTAAGGCCTGCCGTACGGGTTTCTTTTGGCCCACGGCTCGAGCAGACGCAAAGGACCTCGTACAGCGCTGTGTTGGATGTCAGATTTTCACCAATCAAAGCCATATGCCGCCCATAGCCTTACAAACAATCCTCATTACTTGGCTTTTTGCGGTCTGGGGGCTAGACATGGTCGGACCCCTTAAAGGGGGCAGCCATAAGAAGAAATACTTACTGGTCATGGTTGACAAGTTCACTAAATGGATAGAATCCAAACCAGTCAAAACGACTGAAATTAGACCATTTATAGACTTCATATCCGGTGTGGTACACAGTTATGGTGTCCCACACAGTATTATTACTGACAACGGCTCTAACTTTACGGCCAATGAGGTGAAAACCTGGTGCGCTAATTTGGGCATCAAGCTCGATTACACCTCCGTATATCACCCTCAGACAAACCGTTAGGTCGAACGGGCTAATGGCTTGATCATGAGTGGCATTAGACCCAGATTAGTGTGATCTCTGCGAGAATCAGACAAGCACTAGGTTGAAGAACTTGATTCTGTTCTTTGGGGGCTGCGTACCATGCCCAATCGTATGACCGGACACACACCTTTTTCATGGTGTACGGCGCTGAGGTAGTATTGCCTTGCGACATTACTCATGACTCACCTCGAGTGCGCATGTATGAAGAGAGAGAGGCCGAGCTCGATTGGAAGGGCGATCTGGATGGCTTGGAGGAGGAGCGCGACATCACGAAGGCCCGCTCTGCATTTTACCAATAGCAAGCCCGACGATATCAAAGCAGGGAAGTACGGGCAAAGACTTATAATGTTGGTGAACTCGTCATGCACCTACCAGAGAAGAAAAAGGACAATCTCAAGCCCAAATGGGAGGGTCCCTTCATCATAGATGAAGTTCTCACTGGAGGAGCCTATCGCCTTCGCAATGCTTCAGATAATCGTTTAGAGCCAAACCCATGGAACGCTACTTGGCTCCGCAGATTCTACGCCTAAATCCACACTTGTAACTTTTTTTTGTCTTCTCTCCTTCTCACCCCTCTTTTTTTCTCCTTTTTTCGGTTTTTTGTGCCACTTCTACCAGTGTTCGGATCAACCGCACGCTCGAGGGATATACATCATTAAATATACATATCCCATATCACCTAGGGGCTTCTTTTTACAGAAGCTTATTCTGATTATTATTTTGGAGCGTCAAGCTCACTGTATATATGTGTTGTCTACCCATATGTGTCCTATCTCCGCCATTATATGCACCTTTATGACTTAAGTTTTTGCCAAGCTGGATTGCCTGACTCCTGTGCTTATGACCTATGTTCCCGCTTGTTCAGCTAGAGGATAAAGGGAGCACCTCTGCGATTGCTACAGCCGGGTTATCCGGACGTGTACCTCAGACGGGTGAAGCCGAAAGCTAGCGTTCTTAAGAGAATAATCGGTCGGCAGACAAGAGACGAACTGCCCACGTTGCAATATAAGCCCCCAAATTATAAAGTGTACTGTGATTTCTTTCATCATAGTTTATGTATGCGCAAAAACGCATACTGGCCCAGGGAAAGGAACCCTTAACGGAACTATTCTCTCTGGAAGATGTTTCTTACAATCAAATGTAATATAACATAACTCCCTGAATACAACTTGTCTGTTCAAGCAACTATGACTGGACTGCCTAGTTTCCCAACATGCCATGGTGTTTACCAATGGTTTAAATATCCGGAAACACTCCAAACCTCGGGTTCTGGAGGTCGAAGCGGAAAGTCTGCCATGACAATCGTTTTACAATTCGGCTGGAGAAAAGTTTGTTGACACATTACTACTACTCAAAAACTTCTTCTTGTTCTAGACCCTCTAGTAGGTTGTCTAGTCTACAATCCTGTTGAGAAAACTTAGCTACTGTTTTCACTTGATCGTACACTAAGCTAACAGGAATTTCTTGTCCATCTGGTCCCCAAGGTCCGACCCTGGCCATATGATTCAGATCAATCTTGGTATACCGTGTTTTCACCATGGCCCAGGCTTCTCGAGCGCCTTCCCGACATGCTGATATCTTCCATAGCTCCAAACAGCGACAAGCTCCCTTCAATAAATTCGCAAGCTCATCCATACTTCCTGGAAGGGGATCGGACGGCCATAAAGCCTTCGCCATGTTCCTCAATGCTTTCCGAGCTCGCTCGTGCACTTTGAACAGCTCTTGTAGCAGGTCGCCTTGGAATCCAGACACTTCTCCTTCGGGATGTCCGGTTAGCACACCTACAGAAGCAAACTTGTCAAAATTTCAAGCAAAAGACCGTTTTGACAGATAGGTTACAGAGCATACTGAATATGCCACCTTTCAATTTCTTGTTCTCCTTCAAAGCCTCCGATAATTGGGCTCTCAAATCCTTCAGTTCTTCGGCCTGCTTGATGTTTGCATCCTGAAGTTTGTTCTTCTCATTAATGGTCCGTGTCAAAACACGTTGACCAGCGGCTTCTTGCCCTTCGGCATGTTGCTTATCCGCTTGAGGAGCCCTTAGCCTTTCCTCCAGCTGATCTATTGAGCCTACAACCAAGACAAAAGCATAATTAAGAAACTTTGTCATATTTACGGAGCCTTACCTCCGAACTGCTACTGCACTTACCATCAGGTGCCTTCTTGGAGTTCTTCAAATCTTCGAGTTCGGTAGTGGCAGCAGACAGCTTTGTTCGGCATTCTACAAGCTCCTTCCATAACTTGTTACTCCTCTCCGTGAGTACCTAGCAATGTAAATGACTCTTAAATTAGTTGGGCCAACTGCTTCAAGACTCAGGGGCTACTGGCATATGATTATCGAATCTACGCAAAAAATTCTTACCCGCATATCCTTGGAAAGTTGGTGAGTGGCTCCAACAACTCCATCACGAGCAGCTCGGATATAAGCATTCGCTGAGCTGAGAGCATTGAAAGCCTCTTCAGTAAAATGTGGGTCACGCATAGCCGCTCTCCGCCGCCGGTGACCATCGCACTCTCCACTTCGCAGTTGGTGACGGATACATTATCCGAAGCCTCTGGGAAATGACAATCCGGCATCGCTACCACATCCCCTCCAGTCCTTGTGGGAGGGTCCGAGGCTGGATCAGTCTGTGCATGGCCAGCCAGGTCTTCGGATGCAGTCCGGCATACACTCCTCCTACAATATGGCGCAGCAGGGAACATCACCGTGTGATCTATCTGTTGGGTGCGTACTAAAGGATTATACCTCTTTGACGCAGAAGAGGGCCCGACTGTATCATTGCTCGCCTTTCTTTTTAGAGAGGCACCCTATGCAGGCATCGTCTTCTCAGAGGACGCATTTGCTGCAGCGCGCTGGCACGAGCGTCGCCCCTTGGGAGCATGATATGGTGCGGTGGGTGAGTCATGGTGGGAAAACTCTTTTTGAGGAGATGTCTCTTGGGTACGTACATGGGAGGAAGGAAGGAGGCCGGGGTAGTCGGCTATAGTGGCCACTTCCGTGTCGTCATAGCTCATGTGATAAAAGACACCATCCTCAAATTCCACGAATATGTCTGGATCTTCTTCGTATCTAGGATCAAGGTCTCGATTATGGTCCTACGGCTATGGAGCGGGGCTGTAAATCCCCTCGATGACCTTTCTCCATTCTTGTTAAAGGCAGTTGGATTAAATTCGGGTATAAACCCTAGTTAAGGGAAAAAGATCAATTAAGACCTATAATTGAAGACTTACCCAGTCAATGGGGGTATACATGGAGAAACCTTCTCAACACTTCAGGCAAGCAAAGTCTTCCTTTCCCCTTTGAAAAGGTCGGCCAATGTGGCGGTCAGCACGGCAAAATTAGCCGAACCCTTGCACCCGCAGCGTGAGACGTCGTCCTCACCATTGTGATGCCACATGGGAAACCCCCTGGATTGAAGCGGCTGAACGCATCACGTTATTGAAATCGCCATTACCTCGACTATGGATAGTCCGGAGTGGGCAAGCATTCGGATCTTGTTCGCTAGTTGCTTAACCTCCGCACTATATTCTTCTTCATAGATTTGGGGATGCCAGCTGGCGCGCTTATTTAAAGGAGCGGAGGATAATTCGGGAAGACCTTGCCGAATAGGGTCCGGGAGGATAACGTCTTCAATATAGAACCACTCAGAGGGCCACTCTTCAGATGCCTTCTTCGGAGTACCGGGCAGGTATCCTATTCCACCTATACGCCATACTTCGGCACCGCCAACCTTGAAAATAGATCCCTTGTGGGAGCGGGGGACGAGGCAAAAATATTTCCTCCATAAATCAAAATGGGCCTCGTAGCCTAGGAACAGCTCACAAAGAGCGACAAAGCCCGCGATGTGTAGAATGGAGCCCGGCGTGAGGTTGTGCAGTTGGAGACCGTAGTACTCCAGAAGACCTCCGAGGGAAGGGTGGATTGGAAATTTCTCTGCCAGGGCTTCACCATTGTAGATGGTTAATCCCGCCCAAACGAGGACCAAACCTGATGGAGGGAGGTATCCCTGCACCTGCAGCTTGGTCAATTGAGTGTGGGACACCGAGCAGATCTCCCAGTCGCCTTCTTGAGGGCCTTGGGGACGCGAGGAAGAGCAAGGAGCGTTGGCCATCTTTGGCTGTTTTCTTGTGGCAAGCCCTAAGGGTTTCTGTCTAGGGGGAAATGGAATCTGAGATTCGATCTCTCTTTTATAAGCGCCTTATCTACATGGTCAAGGGGTTATTTGTAAAAATACTTAGACCCTTCGTATTCATCTGCCACATGGAAGCCGAGGCGACGGCGGTGAAGAAGATGGAGAGTACAATATTTAATGCAAAATATGAACTATATGAAACACAATGGGGAACTTACCTTGCAAAAGCAAAAGACATGAAGCCAGATACAACATCATCATTGAAGGCAAGTTCAGGGGCTACTGAGGGAGTCCTGGATTATGGGGCCCTTGGGGAGCCGGCCTATGTGACATGGGCCGGACTAACGGGCCGTGAAGATACAAGAACAGAAGGCCTCCTCCTGTGTCCGGATGGAACTCTCCTTTGCGTGGATGGCAAGCTTGGTGTCCGGATGTATAGTTTACTTCCTTTGTAAACTGACTTTGTACACCCCAGTCCCCTCCGGTGCCTATATAAACCAGAGGGTTTAGTCCATAGAGGCAATCATAATCATACAGGCTAGACATCTAGGGTTTAGCCATTATGATCTCGAGGTAGATCAACTCTTGTAACCCCTATACTCATCAAAGTCAATCAAGCAGGAAGTAGGGTATTACCTCCATCAAGAGGGCCCGAACCTGGGTAAACATCGTGTCCCCTGCCTCCTTGTTACCTTTGATCCTCAGATTTGCACAGTTCGGGACCCCCTACCAGAGATCTGCCGGTCTTGCCATCTACACCTGCCCCGGTAACTACAGACATTGTGAATGTCTGGCAGTCACATGTTGATGAATACTCGTTAGTTCAATGTGCCATGCTTTACGGCTTAAAATCGAGACTTCAAAGACGTTTTGGACGTCATGGACCATGTGAGATGTTCCAGGAGTTGAAGTTAATATTTCGAGCAAATGCCCGAGTTGAGAGATATGAAGTCTCCAACAAGTTCTATAGCTGTAAGATGGAGGAGATAGTTCTGTTAGTGAGCACATACTCAGAATGTCTGGGTACCATAATCAGTTGACTCAGCTGGGAGTTGATCTTCCAGATGATTGTGTCATTGACAGAGTTCTTCAATCACTACCACCAAGCTACAAAGGCTTTGTGATGAACTGCAATATGCAAGGGTTGGAAAAGACTATTCCCGAGCTCCTCGCGATGCTAAAGGCCACGGAGGTAGAAATCAAGAAGGAGCATCAAGTGTTGATGGTTAACAAGACCACTAGTTTCAAGAAGAAGGTGGATTTGAGTTCTTGAAGGGAGGCTTCGAAGGGCTCAAGGGATACACTATGGGCTGGATGACCAAGAGTCGTCGCGGCAAGCTCTACATGGACGATGCAGGCTAGGGCCCCGACGCCGGCTCAATTGAGTATGGGTACCGGGTCCCCTTCGGTGGAATCCACGTCTTCATCGGCAAGATCGGCGAGCCGGGCCCTAAGCCGGACATCTGCACCGACATCGTCGAGATGGCTCAGCGTGCAAGACCCGCCCGGGCTCAGCCTACCATGAAGCGCGCCTTCGTGGGATGCATCCATGGAGGGGAATTTTCTGAAGGATCTGTGTCTGGTGGTGAGACGGCCATCTACTCTGATGGTGAGTCGTCCACGGGTGAGATGGATTCGCTGTATCAACTGCAAGAGGCCGGGCTTGGGGGTTGTTCCGATGGCAGCAGTATTCCAGACCCCTTTGAGCCGACGAGTTGAGTTGGGATCTTCATGGCTGGCACGCAACCCGTTCAAAACTCTACGGCTGCATCAGTGATAACCTCCGGGTCAGCGGTAGCCGGGGCAGGAGGCCCTGCGTGTGCCGGCTCAGGTTCTAATGGATCTAATGGATAAGATGACAGCTTTATTAACCGCCATGGTCAACCCGGCGGATCAAGCTCAACATGATACGAAAGTGGCGCAGTTAAAGCAGGATATAGTGCAAGCTAAGGAAGACCTGGCGGCGAAAGATGTCAGGATGACCGCAGAGCAGGAGGCTCTGGACGCTCAAGCTCAGTGAATTCAGTCGCAAGCTTTCCAGCTCACGATGGATCAGAACGCGTCAAATGAGGTCATGAGGAGAAGGTACCAGAAGACTCAATCCCATCTGCCTCCGATTTATGATCCTAGAAACCTCTTCCGCACGCCCGGTGCTGGCCCCAGTAACCCGCCGGAGGTAAACCAGGTTGCAACGCCCGGGGCTGGGACGCCGGTTCAGCCACGGGTGATGGAACCTCCTCATCTGAATACTGCTCCACCTCACTATGTTCCAACACCACGGGGTCATTTTTCTAACCCTTTAGAGAACATGATCGCTGCGGCAGCATGATTGGCGGCTCTCCCAGTGGATGGCGACTCTCCGACGGCGGTTGAAACACGAAGGGTCAGATAACTCCTTCAGATGGCTTTGGCGGAGCAGGAGGCATACTCTTATAGTCGAGACATGATTCATTCAACCCCTCGCCCAAGCCGGAGCCCGAGTTATAGCAGGCACATGGGTTCAGCAGCCGTTTCAAGAAATGCCCGGTGTTGTGACCAGCCGTTCGGGCATGACCCAGCGTGGGATGGAGCTCCTAACTTGGTTGACCAGGATAGGATATGTCGAGAGGCTGAGCGGGCAGCTCAGCAGGTGGCTGAGCAGGCGGCTCCGCAGGCAGCTTGGTAGTCTTTTCCGGTTTATTCGACGACTTCTATTGAGGCACGCGTGACCACTAGGACTGGAGGTGTCCCTTGTCTGGTGCCGGCTCTGCGTAATGAGCGTTTGCCCAAGGATTTTAAGGGGCCTCGAAAGGTGCCTAATTACACAGCCGACTTATAGCCTGGGGCATGGATTGAAAGCTATGAGATGGCCATGGAACTACTGGAAGTCAGTGACGCTGCAATGGCCAAGTACTTTACCATGATGTTGGATGGAACGGCCCACACTTGGTTGAAGGGGCTGCCACCTAATTCCATCGGTTCATGGGCAAGGTTAAAGGCGCGGTTTATTTAGAACTTTAAGGATACATGCAAGCAGCCCATGTCAATTGTGGATTTGACTAATTGCAAGCAAGAGGAGGGTGAGTCCACGACCCATTGGGTGGGCCAGGTCAAGGCCATAATACATTCATCTGATAAGATGGATGCCGGCTCTGCAATCTTAATGTTGGAGAACAATTGCTATTTTGAGCCTCTGAAATAGAAGATGGGGTGGCTAAAGCGCGATTGAAATGACATGGGCCAGCTGATGGCGTCTCTGGTCGAATATGCCAACTCTGATAGTACCAAGGATCCCGAGTCTGACGAAGAGAAGGTAGGGAAGGTAAAGAAGAACGGCAACGCCAAGGGTTATCAGCATAACCCGACAAATAAAGGAGGCAATAATAAACGTAAGGCTGATGGTAGCTCAGAGTTCGTGTCTAACACCAATACGCAGGGTAACAATCAACGACGTAAGGGGAGACCACCTCCTCGGTCCGGCGGGTCAGGTCCCACTCTTGAGCAGTTGCTAAATGAGCCCTATCCAAGGCATGCCACTCAGCAGAAACCGACTACTCACCTATGGAAGGATTGTATGATCATGAAGGCTTTCAAGAACTCTAACATGTTTGATGGCAATCATGGGCCGGGCGGCGGCTCAGGTGGCGGCCGTTTTCATGGCCCAGGTGGCGGTTCAAATTCCAACTTTCAAGGCCCTCAAAGTAATCAAGGTGGTTATAATCAGCAATCTGGCCGGGGAGGTCAGCAGCAGCAACAATCTGGATATCAGAGTAATCTGAAGCAGCTGAATAGTGGGAAATATCATGCGTTTACCACCAGTTTGTGCAAACGAGACCAGAAGCTTCATAAGAGGGTTGTGAACGTTGTTGAGCCGGCAGTTCCTTGTTATTTGAGATGGTCCGAGCAGCCTATTCTTGTGGAGTAGGGAGGATCACCCTCCCCGGGTTGACAATCGAGGTCACTTGGTCTTGGTGGTGGCACCTCAGGTTGGCGGATATAAATTCACTAAGGTGCTCATGGATGGAGGTAGTAGCATCAACATCCTCTATTATGAGACTTTTCGTCGCATGGGGTTGACTGATAAAAATCTTAAGATGTCCAATACTGTTTTCCATGGAGTGGTTCCCGGTAAGTCGGCATACCCAGTGGGTAAGATTGAGCTGGAAGTGGCCTTTGGAGATGAGTAGGATTCTAGGGCTGAGAAGTTAACTTTTGAGGTGGTCAAATTTAAGAGCCTGTATCACGCCCTGTTTGGACGACCAGCATATGCAAATTTCATGGCACGACCGTGTTATGTTTATCTACAACTCAAGATGCCGGGTCATAAGGGAACCATCATAGTGCATGGGAGTCGGAAGATAGCCCTGGAATCTGAAGAAGGCGATGCTGCTTACGCTAAATCTGTTTGTGCAACAGAGGAGTTGAAGTTCTACAAGGACAATGTTGACCCGGAGGACAAGACGTCTTTGAAGAAACCAACCGCAGAGTATGAGCCGGTGATTAAGTTTAAGTCGGCCGACGATACCAAGCTAGTTGATTTTGTTCCTGGCGATTCATCTAAGCAGTTCAGTATCATCGCTAACCTGGATCCCAAATAGGAAAGCGCGCTCATCGAGTTAATCCTTGTCGATGTTCTGGGAACGGGGGTCCCCAGACTTGCCTGCCTGCGGCCTGCAGCGTGGCTCAAAGGGGGCCCATCACGGCCCATCTTCACCAACACAAGCTCAGGACCCTCGCGAGGGGCCAAGCCTCGCAGGGCGGACGACAAGGAGCTTCCTCAGGCACGACCTCATCAGGCTGGCTCACGAGGAGGCGGAGAGTTCAAGGCGGGGTACCTCGCGAGGTGCCCATGACACAAGCCATGACGACCAAGGGCGCCAGCCCGCGCAGTGTCCTTCTTTCCTCTCTGGTGCAAGGGGAGCAAGCGCAGGCGAGAGCATCAAGCAAAGGCATTCATTTCGGTGGAACAAGACCAAGACCAGTCCAACGGCAGGATGGAGGTCACCGTGGAGCCCAAGCCGGCGTCACCACCAGCGCCTTTGACAGGCGAGGACCAACTTTAGTCAGGATAAGTGTACCAGATGTTCCCCTTCAAAATGGCCAATTGTTGGCGCCCTTCCCGCTCAATATTTGGGAAGAGGCCCAGGGCCTTTGCCTATAAATAGGACTAGCCACCATAGTATCTAGGTATCTAGAATCAACCCTCCAAAGGGACAACACCACCGCAAGAATAGACCCTCGCGAGGCTATTCTTCCTTGTATTGTTCATCATCAGCCCAAGAGGCAATCCACCACACCACACACTGGAGTAGGGTATTACACCACAATGGTGGCCTGAACCAGTATAAACCCTGTGTCTCTTGTGCTGTTCTTCTGGTAGTTTAGATCCCAGCGATTCAGTGAGGAACAGGTAGGTAGAAGGCGAAACCTCTGCGCGCACCACAGTGTTTGAACCTCAAGGGTCTGCCGGAACCCTAAATCCGACAATCCTTGAGAACCAGGACATCTTTGCATGGAAACCTTCTGACATGCCAGGTGTACCGAGAGAACTCGCTGAGCACACTCTCAATATTGATCCAAAATTTAAGCCGATTAAATAGTTTCTCCAATGGTTCAATGATGAGCGGCGTAAGGCCATTGGTGAGGAAGTGGCCCGACTCTTAGCGGCCGGGTTCATTGTTAAAGTTTTCATCCAGAGTGGTTGCCTAACCCGGTGCTAGTGCTTAAGAAGAACGGCACCTGGTGTATGTGTGTGAATTACACGGACTTAAACAAGGCTTTACCGGCTGATCCTTTTGCTCTCCTTCGTATTGATCAAATCATTGATGCTACAACGGGTTGTGAGCATTTGAGTTTTCTGGATGCTTATTCTGGTTATCATCCGATCAAGATGGTAGTTAAGGACCAGGAGAAGACGGCTTCTATCACTCCTTTTGGAGCCTTCTGCTATGTCTCCATGCCTTTCAGGCTCAAGAGTGCCCAGGCGATTTATCAGCGATGTGTGCAAAACTGTCTTCACAATCAGATTGGGTGCAACGTTCATGCCTATGTGGACGACATTGTGGTGAAGTCTAGAGAGAAGGAGACCTTGATAGACGATTTGAAGGAAACCTTTGATAATCTCCAGGTCTATAAGATGATGCTTAACCCAGCCAATTGCATGTTTAGTGTGCCGGCTGGCAAGCTTTTGGGTTTTCTGGTTTCTAACAGAGGTATTGAAGCTAACCCAGAGAAGATCAAGGTTATCACCTCCTTAGCTAAGCCGACGTGTGTCAATGATGTTCAGCGTTTGGCGGGTCGTATTGCTACTTGAAGCCGGTTCATAAGACGGCTAGGTGAGAAGGCCATACCACTGTATCAGATGATGAAGAAGACAAACGACTTTTTCTGGAGTGATGCTGCTAATGCTGCCTTTGAAGATTTGAAGAGACAGCTAGCTGAGCCGCTGGTCCTTGCTGCTCCCATTGATAAGGAGCCATTATTGCTGTGGCTGCTAACACACGTGCTGTCAGTGTGGCCATTGTGGTGGAGCGCAAGGAGGCTGGCAAGGAACATCTAGTTCAACGTCCGGTTTACTACATCAGTGAGGTGCTTATTGAATCCAAGCGAAGGTATCCACATTGGCAGAAGCTCGTTTATGGGGTGTTCATGGCAAGCCGGAAGTTTAAGCAATATTTCCTGGGCCATCCCATCACTATGGTCAGTCCTGCTCCTTTAGGAGATATCATTCAAAACAAAGAAGCCACAGGACGAGTCGCCAAGTGGGCCATTGAACTTGGGCCTCATGGTTTGAAGTACATGCCACGCACTACAATCAAGTCTCAAGCACTGGTGGACTTTATCAACAGTTGGACAGAGCTGCAGATGCCTGAAGAGAAGACGGACAACACATATTGGACTATTCACTTTGATGGGTCCAGGCAATTGGAGGGCTCGAAGGCTGGAGTTGTATTAGCTTCCCCTCGAGGTGACAAATTTTGTTATGTGCTAAGGTTGATGTTTCCCTGTACTAACAATGCAACTGAGTATGAGGCCTTGATCCATGGTCTTCGGATGGCTAAGGAGATGAGCTTAAGCCGGGTAAGGTGCTTTGGCGACTCAGATTTGGTAGCCCAACAAGTATCAGGCAAGTGGGATTTCAAGGATCCTCTCATGGCGGCTTATCGCCGTGAAGTTGATGCCATTGCTGGACACTTCAAGGGTTACCAAGTGGAGCACATTGATCGCAGAAAGAATGAGGCAACTGATGCTTTAAGCCGGCTGGGGTCTCAGCGTAAGCCGGTGCCACCTACCACTTTCTTGGATATTCTGCATAACCCTTCTGTCAAGTTGCCTACAGAGGAAGACTTGGCCGTTCCTGACCCGGAAGCACAATTGGTGGTGGCTCTTCATGTCATCCCAGATTGGACAGTGCCATATTTGGTTTACATGACCCGGGGCGAGTTGCTTGAGGATGAAACCTTGGCTAGGCAGATAACCCAGCGGTCTAAGTCAATGACAATTGCCAATAGCAAGTTGCGTCATTGCAGTGTCACTGGGGCATTTCAGCATTGTGTCTCTCCTGAGGAAGGTCAAGAAATTCTTCGTGAGATTCATGAAGGAGATTGTGGCCATCATGTCGGTTCAAATTCCCTGGTGGCCAAGGCTTTTCATCATGGATTTTATTGGCTGATGGCTCACGCTGATGCAGAGGATCTGGTTAGTAAATGTGACAATTGTTAGAAATTCTCAAGATGACCTCACGTGCCGGCTCAAGAGTTGAGGATGATTCCAATTACTTGGCCGTTTGCAGTCTTGGGACTCGATATGGTTGGGCCTTTCAAAAGGTCCAAAGATAAAAAGACCCACCTCTTGGTGGCGGTTGACTAATTCACAAAGTGGGTTGAGGCAGAGCCAGTTAGTAAGTGTGATGCAGCCACGATGGTTCAATTCATGAAAAGGTGATCTTTCGCTTTGGCTTTCCACACAACATTATAACTGACAATGGTACTAATCTGTCCAAGGGTGCCATGGAGGAGTTCTATCAACGTGAGCATATCCGGCTTGATGTTTCAACAGTAGCTCACCCCCAATCCAATGGTCAAGCTGAAAGAGCCAATCAGGAAATCTTGAAAGGCATCAAACCCCGGCTTATGGTTCCTTTGCAACGGACGCTGGGTTGTTGGGTGGAGGAGTTACCTTCTGTGATATGGAGCATCAATACTACCCCCAACAGGTCTACGGATTACACGCCTTTCTTCATGGTTTACGGAGCAGAGGCAGTTCTACGTAGTGACATTCGTCATGACTCGCCCCGTGTGGCGGCTTACGTTGAAGCTGATAACGAACAAGCCCGTCAGGACGCACTTGACCTGTTAGATTAAAAGCGTGACTTGGCAGCAGCCCGCTCAGCGATTTACCAACAGGACATGTGCCGTTATCACAGCTGCCGGGTTAAGTACAAAACCTTTCAAGAAGGTGATTTGGTGCTCCGACTCATCCAGGATCAAACTAATGCACACAAGTTATCCCCACCTTGGGAAGGGCCCTTTGTGGTCAGCAAGAACTTGAACAACGGGTCATACTACCTTATCGATGTTCGAGAGCATAAAGACTCACGTAAGTCGGAGGAAAAGACCCGTCGGCCGTGGAATATCGCTCATCTAAGGCCTTACTACACTTGAGCCACCGACTCTCATGATGTACATATTTTGACGATGTATATATTATGAAAAGTAATAAAGCAGGACCTCTGTCCTTTTCATCGTCAATGATCATATGTCTTCATCACCATCATTTCAAACGGCCAATTGGGGGATGATCATATTCGAATCTAGCCTAACCCTCTTGGTCCGGCTCATGATCGTATTCGAATCTAGCCGTTAAACCTCATGATCACTAGGAGGCTTCCTGTTCAAACATTGGTCGTCTTCGAACCAAAGAGAACATAGCTGTCGGTACCCTCTTGATTGGAACAATGCCAAACTCACTAGGGGGCTTCTTGATCGTATTCGAATCATAGCTTAACCCCTTTCACTACAAAAAAAGACACATCCGTGACATTTTGGGCCGAACGAATTTTTTTTCTGTCATACATATGACACTTCTATGACGATAATTGTGACAAGACCCGGTATCATCATAGATGTGGTGGGCTCCTACTTCTATGACAAAAAATCATGACAGAAAGTGGGCTTTTCGTCCTGGGCAGGCCGGAGACGCAGTTGCATGACATTCTTTGGGCCGTCCATGACGAAAAAACCATGGTAGAAGCAAGGGGGAGGAAAATTTTGGGGAGTTGCCGCTTACGGTGGGAGGTCAGGGGCCGAGCGATGCGCGTTTCTCTCGTACATGTGCGAGGCGTTGGCTCTAACTGAATCCGAGCGAGGCGTTGGGCTCTAACTAAACCCGAGTGATTGCACTGCAGGCTACGCGTTACTGAACCCGAGCGATCGATCGATGGCTGTTAACTGAACACGATGGAGCGATTCCTTCGCTACTGTTGCTAACTGAAGCCGGTCGATTGGATGAAAAGTGAGCATTGCGGGGGGGGGGGGGGGGGGTTGGATGAACAGTGAGCGGTAGCGTTGCCTCTGGATGAACAGGATCCCGTGGTGTGGAGGGCTAGATGAACAGTAGACGGTGGATGGGTGGCCGTGGAGGGGTGGTTGAACAGGACCCTGTGGTGTGGAGGGATGGATGAACAGTAGACGGTGGAGGGCTGGATGAACAGTAGACGGTAGAGGGGTGGTTGAACAGTAGCCGGTGGAGTAGCGCGCGGTGGAGGCTAGATGAACAGGAGCCCGTGGAGGCTAGAGGAGGTCAACGGTAGCCCGTGGAGGCTGGAGGAGGTCGACGGTGGAGATGAATAATATCCCGTGGAATCCCGTTTTGCGGTATGCCACACCCCTCCCGATGAACAGGACCCCTGTTTTGACTGTAGCGCTCCAACACAAGTCTGTTTCATCCGTTTTGTGGTACGCCACACCCCTCCCGATCAACAGGACCCCCGTTTCGACCGTAGGAGGTCCGTTTCGTCCATTTTGCGGTACGCCACACCCCTCCCGATCAACAGGACCCCCGTTTCGACCGTAGGAGGTCTGTTTCCTCCATTTTGCGGTACGCCAGACCCCTCCCGATGAACAGGATCCCGTTTTGAACGTGGCCGGTCGAACACAAGGCCGTTTCCTCCGTTGTGCGGTACGCCAGGCATAGTTTCCATCGCCTGTTCCGTCCAAGCCCTCCCGATGAACACGGCCACACATTCCGTTCCGACCAAGCCGGTTGGCTCCCACGCGTTCCGTTGCCTCCCAATGAACACGACGCATTCCGTTGCCTCCCCATGAACACGACGCATTCCGTTGCCTCCCCATGAACACGACGACGACGCTGTTTCTCTGTTGCGACCCAGCCATGTACGTATGCGCGAGTAGGCGTTCGAGACCCTGCCCGTATGTACGTATGTGGCCGTATTTTCTTTCTTGCACCCTCGCTGCTATACGTACGTGTACATGCTACGTGCGCGCCTCTACTACGACACGTGCGCGCCTGTACATCGACCAGTATGTACGTACACGTTCGCGACCAGAATGACAACACTACGTACGCTTCGACCAGGTGGGTCCCGACTGTCAGGCACTTCCTTGCCTGTGAAGATGTAGCTGGTGGGTCCCAGCAGTCAGGGGGGCGAATCGTTTTGTTTTTTTGCCCGGACGCACTTCCTTGCGTGCGAAGATGTAGCTGGTGGGTCCCAGCAGTCAGGGGGCTGAATCGCTTTTTTTGCCCGGATGCACTTCCTTGCGTGCGAAGGTGTAGCTGGTGGGTCCCAGCAGTCAGGAGGGAAACTTTTTTTTCGCGAAATACGGTGGCCCGTCCGGTGGGTCCCTGCTGTCAGGTGGAGGAATCATTATTTTCTACGTAATAAGGAGGCACTTCCTTGCTGCGGCCGTGGACCCAGCTGTCAGCCTCTTGACGTATAGTCCACGTCTGATGGAAGTCGTTCCTTGACCACGTTGACCACGCCACGCCGAGAGCACCAGGGCGGTGGACGACGGCGAGGCCTAGGAAGGGGACGACGCGGAGCCAGTGAAGACGCGGTAGTGGATGCCCACACGGAGAGGAGTATGAGTATTCACTCGTTCGGCTACGGTGTGAGGCTGCCGTCGCCGCAGGGCCTGGCCTAAGGTGGGAATAGTAGGGGGCGGTGAGGCCTCTGCAGCAGCACAGTCGGCCACGGGAGGCAGGAGCAGGCGGCACGACCGGTGCTGCTTTGGGCGGCTGGAGCAAGAAGACCAGAGGTTGAAGAAGCACTACGGCCGTTGGATGGACATCGTACGGTCACTGGAGCTAGAATCATTCATATTGACTAAGTTCACAAAGCCCTCCGTCCCCGTCAACTTAGTAGGCCCACAAGTCAGCTTCCCACCAAGGTGAGTCCCAGCTAGCAGGGGTAGTATTCATTTTTTTGGATGTAATAAAGAGGCACTTCCGGTGGGTCCGAGCTGACAGCGGGGGAACATTTTTTTTCGTGAAATACGGTGGTCCGTCCGGTGGGTCCCAGCAGTCAGGGGGGAAACGTTTTTTTTCGTGAAATAAGGTGGCCCGTCCGGTGGGTCCCTGCTGTCAGGTGGAGGAATAATTATTTTGCGCATAATAAGGAGGCACTTCCTTGCGGCCGCCGTGGACCTAGCTGTCAGGCTCTCCACATATAGTACTCTTTCGATGGAAGTCGGTCGTCGACCATGTTGACCACGCCGCACCGAGAGCACCAAGGCGGTGGACGACAGCGACGCCTAGGAAGGGGACGACACAGAGCCGTGGAAGAGGCAACAGTGGAAGCCCGCATGGAGAGGAGTACGAGGATTCACTGGTTCGGCTACGGTGTGAGGCTGCCGTCGCCGCAGAATAACAGGGGGTGTGGGTGAGTGGAGGGATGGCCTGGACAGCGGTGGGAATAGTATGGGGGCGGTGAGGCCTCCGCGGCAGCACAGCCGGCCACGGGAGGCAGGAGCAGGCGGCACGACCGGCGCTGCTTTGGGCGGCTGGACCAAGAAGACCAGAGGTTGAAGAAGCACTACGGCCGTTGGATGGACATCGTACGGTCAGTGAAGCTAGAATCGTTTATATTGACTAAGTTGACAAAGCCCTTGGTATGCTCCAACTTAGTAGGCCCACAGGCCAGCCTTCGAAGCGGTGCGCCCCAGATGTCAGGGGGAAGAATCATTTTTTGGGCAGCCGAAGCTAAGAATATCCGAGATTGAAGAAGAAGCACGACATCCGTTGGATAGACATCCAACGGCCAGTGCTGCTAGAACCGTGTGTTGACTATAATAAGTTGACAAAGCCTTGCATACGCGTCAACTTATTTTTTTAGGGGACGCATCACTTAGTAGGCCCACAAGTGTGTGGCAGAGAACTTATAGCCCATTTGCGTTTTGTAAGAATGTACAACCCATTTTTGAATTCTAATGGAATTTACAACAGCCCATTTACAGTTTGTTAAAAGTATAACCCATTTTCTAGCTAGGACAACGATTAATAATTTCAACCAACCGTTGAAGACAGAATTCAATAAAATTTCCCACATTTCGATGGGATCCGAAATATTTTTATCCCGAAATTTCTAGTCAGATTAAATATAAATTTGTATTACGTAAAAATCCAACGAAACATTGCGCGTGCAACAATGAAAATTTAAGATTTTCAAAATCTATAAATAATATTTTATAAACTAATTTTGTGTTTGGTGCATTTTTTTATAGTTACTGCCCAATTTTTATAATTACATCCTATTTATTATTTTAAAGCCCATTTTCCTGTTAAGCCTAATGCATCCCTCCTAGGAAAGATTTGCAGCCCAGCGGGGCGTAGAATAACAAGTTAACCTTGCGTGGGTATTCCTCTAAAAGACGTATAGCTGGGCTAGCCATTTTCATCTTGAAAAAAGTAGTATCTGGGCTGGATATCTGGCTTGGGCTAGATGGGCCGCAGCTCGCCCAGTTAATACCCTGCTCTCCTCTGAACAACAACGAAATCATTGCCAAGAAAAACTCTGCAGTGCTCACGCCTCAAAAACACAAATACTGCTCGAGCTGCTTGGTCCCAGCTGTCGGCCGCACCTTGTGCAATTCTCTCGTTTATATTGACTACATAGGTTGACAATGGTGTGGGACCGTGATGTCAGGAAACCAGGAGAAAGCAAAAGATAAATATAGTTGTACATAATAAGGAGGCACTTGCGTACGTACGGCTATGGCCCTAGTGGGTCCCTAGTGTCATCCAGTCAAAATAAAGTCAACTCCTGAATCCTCATGTTCGTTGACCATGTTAACAATGCTCGGTGCCACGGCGAGCGCAACAACTCGAAGGACAACGGAGAGGGCCTCGCGGGCCCTACAGAGGTCTGATACAGCACCCGCTGCTCATTCAGGAAGCCAGGATCATCAGACACCTATGAGCACCTTCGAGAAACTGAGACGGCATGAAACGGTAAGGCCGTGCTTGGGAGCTCTAGTTTATTTCAAACCTGTATTAACATACAAGTGTAATTTACTCGTCGTCGGAAGGCCCGAGGTCTGTAAGTAAAACCGGCGGGTTACACATGTAATTTGAGAGACCAGTGTATATTTTACGAGCACTGCTATATGGACGACATTACCAGACGATACATGCACGACGTGCGTATCATGCCATCCATGGGCAAGGCTGAAACAATAGCTAACAGCTGGATTAGCAATCGTCCGAGTGTCATTCAGCATTTTATCGTGTGTGAATTACTTCCGATATTTTACTAGTCGAAATCGACCAACCCAGCCCCTTCGCCCGAGACCATCTGCTTTAATTTACAAGCACCAGTTTTACAAGCGGTTTTGGTTGGAAAACGACGATCCAATCACGGCCTAATATCATGAGTTGGTCGGAAGATCATATGGTTTCACGTCTAACCTACCCGACATGTCGTATAGGCTATGAATGAAACATCCCACGATGAACTTCTTACGCACGGAAACAACAGAAGAGGATGATCTTCTTAACAAGAAAATCACTGGCATTAGATCGACATGCAAAACAATACGAAGCATTATTCTCAGGAGGCACGGTGAACGGCTCGTGATGCCGCATGCCACAACATTCCAAGCTCAACTTTGCAATCAAACACAAGGCCTGGCATTACATAGACAATATTCAGAACAAACTCTTAACATAGGAATATCTCAGCAGAGTAACTATTTACTTCTAAACTGAACACAGGAATAGGAAAAAACACTCGACGCTGCTCACAGCAAGGGCGTCCCACTCAAAAATATCAAATGCATGTCTTCTGGCTAACATCAATGAGCAAATTTTGACAAGGTTTTCCAATTCCAATATATTAAACTAACGTCTTCTTGCTAACATCAATGATTAAACTTTGACAAGCTTTTCCCATTCAAAATATGTAATGCCTATGATCGTGTCCTGTCGTAGCTTCTTGTACTTGTTTGGGCACTTTTTGCCCAGGGCACTCCACGTGTTGTTAAATTGCCAATGGTCTCTGCAGACTAGTCATGTCACCGGTGTCTAATAATACTCTGTAAAGCTTCTCGGTCATTCCTTCTGTAATGTACCGCAACCAGTGACTGCTTCTTTCTACAAAGTGGAATGACCAACTGGACCCAGTAACGTAGCAGTTTGCCTTGGACACATTGGCTCCTTTTGTGAAGTTCAACTAAAATCGAAGTCGGAATAAAATCGAGCTTTAATTTTGATATCCCTGTAAGCAACAATAGGTATAAGGGAAAAAATTACTGAGAAATAACGGTTGATGACTTGTCTTAATGGGAAACAAAGCAGGAGAGTAGCAATTCTCCATCAGTGTGATTCATTCATATTGATTGAGACATTATCTTAACAATGCCTTGTTTCAACATGTATAAAGAACGACAAAGCAGAAAAGTACCATTCCTAGAACAATGCAACTGATTCATTTTTAAAGAGACATTATCTTAATAATACCTTGGTTAAACATGTAGAAAGAACTACAAAGCAGGATAGTACCATTCCTAACAAGTGTTGCAGTTTTGAACTAAGATTCAGTAGTTAATTAATTCTGAGAGTGGCATTGCTTAATTTTACCAGTGACATTAGATTAACGAAAAGCATAAACAGTTCCAGGGGAGAGTGGGCGCAACAACAATATGTGCTTCCATCTACTTATAAAGGGGGTGATGCAGAGTTTGTTGTAACAAAGCAACAAGCATCGTGTCTGGGTTGGTCCCATTTTTGTTCACTACTTAATGGGAAAATACAAAAATACAATAGCTTCAATTCAACATTTATTTAAAACAGTACCAATACAAGTAGCACAACATCTCAAAGCACACTGCACAATCATGTGGATGAAGGCCTGTACTGACCTTTCATGAGAACACCAGGATAAAATACGAATCTGCTAACACGAATAGGAAATCCAATCTCCTTTTGTGCAGTTGCACTGAAATCAAGCAAAGTGTTTCGCGTGGTGAAGCAAAATGTCACAATAGCAACAAGTTGAATAGATATCATGTGGTTGAGACCAAGATTTGAAACAACTCGTCAGGAACACTGGAAACAAATCTTGATCTCTTTTTGTGCAGTTCCACCAAAATTAAGCAAAGTCACCGGTGTGACATTCAAGTTGAACTGCACAAAACACTCTTAAAACATAAGTGTTTCGAGTAGCGAAGCAAAATGTCGCAATAGCAACAAGTTGAATCGATACCCCTATTTTAACAGAGGCAAAAAAGGAAACAATTACTTGCTGATAAAGGAGGATGAAACAAACGGTGACAGAAAGAAGCATCTAACTTATCTTGGATGGAAAACAAAGTAGGATAGTAGCATTTCTAAAATGGTTGCATTGATTCATATTAAAAAAGACACTCTCTTGAAACAACATTCGTTAAAAAATGTAATTTACTTTTAACAGTGGCATTGCTTCAATTTTCCGGCGGCATTCTTAGATTAACAACAGCAAAATAGCTGTATGGGACATGCTAGCACCATGTGCGTCCACACGTATAAATGGGTGATGCAGAGTATGTAGCCAAGCAGCATATCTGTGTTGGTCCCATATTTGTTCTCTTTGAACTTTTTTCCTACGTGAGGGCATCAAATCTAGTCCTGCACAAACTACCCGACCCCCCAGTTTCTTTCCCTTTTCAACAAAGAGATCGGTTCCTTACAGATGTGTGTACTGGGTTACCCCCTTTTTCCCTTTTCAACCAACAAAGTGGCTGGATAGCCAGTCTATACTACTTTTCCTCCCTCCTTTCCTCATTGAACCACGTCCTAGATTCATGCTCCACCCCACCGCACCTTTATTTCCTCTTTGAACCAAGACCTAGATTCGACTACAGATCGAAAAAGATCCACATGCAGCTAGAGCAACGATGGTTTCAAAGAAACTTATACCTTAGGGTCGTCAGGATGTGGCAAGGCGTGCGGCGGGAGGACGGATCTGCCCACGCTACGTACGGCAGCGAGGAAGAAGGGGTCGGTGGCCCTCCCGCACAGGCGCTGGGTGAAAGAGAATAGCGCAGCCGGCAGTGGATTGCATCCCTCGCCGAAGGCGATAGAGTTAACGCTGCACCTCCTCCCCTTCCCGGTGCGACGGGATACAGACGCCTCCTTCACCAGCTCTGAGGGGGGAGAGAGAGACAAGATGCCAACGCAGTCTTGTTTAGATCTGGTGAAGAGAGGGTGAGAGACTGTGAATATAGCAAACCCTAGCAAATGAACGCTGAGCCTCCAGCGTGTAACATATATGTATTGCGGCGAGCGTGTGGAGAGTGCAAACCCTAGCGAACAAGCGGTGAGGCTTCCGCTTATATATATACTAATGTAGTACGGACTGAGCTCCGGTGCCTTGACTGCATCTACTTTTGGTTGTATGACTGGTGAGCCAGCCACATTTTGGGCCCACCTGTCATAAACCCAAAGGCAGGTGCACTAAGTCAATGAAGCTACGTCCACATAGTACTCTCATGTGTATATGACTAATATATAGTGGAGTGGTTTTCTTATTATCTCCATAACAATCGTTTTAAATTGTTTAAGTACGAAACGAAACTCTTGATTTAATGTACAGTGAAGAAAACTAGTACTACTTCCGATGAACTAACAATCCACGCCCACGCGTCCTGATCGCACTTCATGTCCTTCACGTGTGGTACACTACCCTCCCTTAAGTGAACAACCACACATGCGCCAAATTATCGGAAACGTGTGAGAGTGTGTACCAATAAAGAATTTTAATTTCAATTATCAGAAAGGTTTGAGAGTATTACAAAGTTTGACTTCAGTCAAATCTAATATGCAGAGTAAATAAAAATGGAGGGCTACTACGTCCATCCGGGTTTTTAGTCTACACCATTTTTTAAATCAAAGTTAATAGCTGGAAAAATAAAATTACAGGGGAGCTGGAGACAAAGTTGTGAGAAGGCTTAGAAATCAATACAAAACTTATGCTCTTAGTACCAATGTCGATCCTTCTTCGAGGAAACATTTGGTTCATAGCCAATTGTGTGATAAAATTGCACCAACATGAAAGACGACTGCGTCTCCAACGCAACCAAGGTGAACTGACGAAGGATATCATCTTTGTGCGTAACAAGCAAAGAGCACTGATGGAAGACAACTTGTTTTTCATTGAAAATCGACCAGCTTCACCAGCCGACTCAACCATGAGGCACAACCATGAGCATCGATAGGTCATCGTGGTGATGCATCATCCATTTGGCATCAAGTTTGGGTGAGGCACCTATGAAGTTCGACAAATCCTCACTGTGGTCTGTTTCTTCTCAGTAATCAAGCTCGAGGAAGGAAGAAGCACGTGGCAGAGGACAATGAGGCGGAACAACAATGGCCATCCAATTTTGTGCAGTTCCACTAAAATTGAGGAAGACATGCCCGGGTATGGAGACACGCATCGCTGTTTCCAAAAATATAAAAAAGGGTTAATGAAAAGTACACCAACAAACAGAAGCATCATAATTATATCTTGATGGGAACTAAACCAGGATACTCGAGAAAAAAAGCATTTCTTCATTTAACCAGTGATAGTACTACCACCATATGGACAATGACCGCACAACCACCATGTACTTTTTGCCGAAACAACATGTATACCTCCACCGAGGCATAAATCAGGACAACGTTTCGAGTGGCATTTCCTCTATAATAGTACTAGTAGGTGATGTTGGACCAGCCGATGAACCCTAACTACTATGCATGGGGAGCTGGGGAGTAGTCGCATAGAAAAAAACCCGCACGCAACAACCTGGGGAGCTGGACCAGTACAAGAAGTTATACCTCAGGTGGGCGAGATGTCGTTTAGGCGGGCGGGCGGGATCTGCCCACACGACGGTAGCGAACAAGGGTGCGGAGGATCTTCGTCCACGCCAGCGCCAACTCCGAGAGGACGGTGCGCATCGGCTCCCTCCGTCGCCGACGGCGACAACGTCAACGCTTCACCTCCTCACCTCCCGCAGTGGACGGGATTCGGCCGGATCTATGACCACCGGTGAGGAGAGAGATAGAGTGGACACTGTCATCTTGTTTTCATATGGAGAGGGTGAGAGAGCGAGACACGAGAAACTCTATCAAACAAGAGGCTATAATGGAGTAAAAAAAAATCTCTCCATAGCAGTGATTTAGCAGTGATTTTAAATAGAATACGCGCGTTCCTAGAAAAAAGAAACGAAAATTGGCGGACAATTTTTTAAGGGTTTGTCTAGGACACATCTAGATGTGACATAGTTGTCACATCTAAGTTGATGTCCACTCTGTTTGTGGTCTATTTTTTGTCCTAATTTTTTTTGTTTCTTGTTGCTACATTATATACTTGTGGGAGATTAGATTCGATATCCTTAAATAACATCTAGATGTGAATTAGACAAACTGATTTTCTAACGTACCAAGAAAGAAAACTCGATCAAAAACACGCCCCCGCTTCCAGGTCGTGAGAGTCGTCGTGCACACACACATAGACATAGACATGCATATCCGTGTTTACGTGAAATTCCATTTCCATCTCCATCTCCAATCATATTTGTCCAACTGGCACATTATTTACGTTGATAATTATATACGGAGCAATATTAACGTACATCATCTCTTGTTTGCGCACGTCCGGACCGCTGCCACGGCTGGTCCTGACCAACCCGAACCCTCTTCATCACCCGCGCGTGTTTCCCGCCCGAAATGGTCAGTGCCGCATTCATGCCCGACCAGAGCGGACACGACCTCTCACTAGCGACAACATTGAAGCGGCGCGCCGGCCGAGAGAGCGTCGCCCATGCCTCTTCCGGGTGCGCGCGGCTGCTCCGCGTCAAAGGTCGCAATAGCCAGCTACAACATGCATGTAAAAAGTTCTTGGGAGTCCGTGCTACAGCTAGCTGTCCTCCTCCAACTCGTCAATCTCTTCCAGTAGTGCTAGTAGTACTCCATGGCGCGATCCATTGACAAGCAGGCGGGAAAGTTATCGTATACTCGGTTTGCGGTAAGTGGCATGCCGAGCGACTGTGTGGGGTCGAGCCATGGAGAAGGGTGAGACACGAACACGACAGACGTGATTTAAATGTTGGTTTTGCTCGATGGCGCGATCCAACGAAACGAAACGTTGGTTTCTCTCCGTTTCCATTTTTTCTCCGAAAAAACAGAAACTTTCCACTCCATTTTCATTCCTACTCCAAGGTTGCCCCGCTACAACACTCCATCAAATACAAAGGAAAACTAACACGCATGCTGATGCATCTCAATGATTCACAGATCATAGCCAATATTTACTTCACAACTAAGAAAAAAGTTGTGAGAGCGTGTACGAAAGAAAAACTACTGATGGGGTCACTACGACTTAAACCCTAAACCCTAAATATGATTTAATTCCCTAGCCAGGTAGAACCTGTCGAAGGAAAGACGGTTGGCACCCTCGGATCATACGATGCTTTTGTGCAGTTCCACTAAAATCGACCTGAGCATCCCTGATGGCAAAGATATTGAAGAAGTGTGATTAGAATAATAGTACCGACACTAGTTCATGAGACATAAACTCATCACAAATAGAAGCCGGTAGAAGTGGAGAAAGATCGACATGGAGATGGAGCTACGGCAGTGGAGCAAGCCGGCTCCAAAAGGAAGATGGACTACCTGGGACGTCGGGCTGTAGCTAGAAGGGCGGTTGGGATGCGGTATCGGCCGATACCGCGGTGACCCTCGATTGGGACCAACTGTGGGTTTTCTCCCTCGCCGATGTCGACCGCGTCTATGCAGAACATTGTTCCCTTCCCCCAGCCGCGGGATCAGGCCCGTCATTATATGCTTGTGAAGAGAGCAACCTTAGCAAGAAGGCTTGTAGCTTAGGCTCCTGCTAGTGTATATATAGTGGTTTTCTTTTTCTCTCCATATCAACAATTTTATATTGCGTACGTTTCATTCAAGAGTGAAATGATGGTTGCTTCTTCCGACTAACTTACTGTGTGATTTGTCTGCTCCTTAGTGGCCCCTACACGTACTCCCCCTACGTGTATGCAACAGTCACACGTACACATGGATGCAAAAACGCGCGCGACGCCCTAATGCATGCATGTCCGAGCACACGACGGAACACACACGGTCACGCTAAGTGCTCAACCTACACGTGCATGCACACACATACTCAGTCAGGGTGAGCTAGTGACCGTATAAACACCGGAATATATATATATTGAGCGCAATGAGCATATTATGAAGTCCACTGACCATATTTTTACAAATATATAGTGACAAACAGTGTATTTATCTCGTTTGAAATTAATCCATATTAACCGGAGAGGAGGTAGTATGGACTAGCATTACTTTGGCCTTGTTTGGATACTCTAACTCAGTTAGAGGTTAGAGTTAGATTCTAACCCTGAACTAACCGTGAACTAACTCCAGCCAAAGAGGTGTTTACATGACAGGGTTAGATGGAGCGCGGATACGGCGAGGCGCCTTCACGGGCGTTGTGAGAGGGAGGGAGGAAGAGGACGAGAAGCTTCGAGGAAGTGGCGAGGGATTTGCTGTGGCTAGAGCGAGAGAAAAATGTGTTTTTAGTGCTCTAGAGAAGAACTAACCCAAATAAGCACCTCTTGGGTGGGTTAGATTTTTTGGATGGGTTAGATGCTTCTAACCCAAACTAACCCTCCTGTTTGGATACTTTTGTGTTAGTTGAGTACAAACTAACCCAAACTAACTCTAACCCATGGATCCAAACAGGGAGAAGCTTGTGCGCGGTGGCTCGCAGGACAAGGAGAAACTTTCGACTAATGTAAGCTCTCCCTCGCTCAGGCGGTGGACGTGCAACAGTTAATTCGGTGTCAGATTGCCAGAAGCATACACTATACTACTAGTGCTACTATTGTTCGACTTCCCGAATAGGTGAACAGCCAAGCGCAAAGTTTACTAGTACTAGTACTACTCATATAGTCTATAAAGGTACGTACTATACTAGTACTAGGAACCGGATGGAGGAGCGTCTGCACTCTTATTATAATTTTAAAATGTGATAAAGCAATCTTCAACACATTTGGTTCTCTTCGAGGGTTCTCGCATGTGATAATGGAAGTTGATTGCATGGAACACTCGCCACAATTCTCGCTTAATTCTGGCTCATATCCTGTTACAAATAGTAGCGCTCGGTAATATTTCCTCTTTTTTTGTTATTCAGCATGTAAACAGGTCAGCAAACCTTGCGGCGCATCTTCGTGCGAACCATGCTGGCTGCACTTTGAATGTGGCCGAGAGCTGGCTTGATGAAACACCTCACTTCCTACTTCTTTTTTTGCGGGGTACCTCGCTTCCTAGTGACCAGTGTCTTGGCTGATCGTCCTAAGAATGCTTATATATGAATAAAGCTCTCTCATTTACCCGCAAAAAAGGTTAAGCCATATTAACCGGAAAGGAGGGAGTATGGACTAGCACTACTTTTTGGTGTGTCTCGTCAACTCGCAGAACGAGGAGAAGCTTGCAGGACAAGGTGAAGCTCGCTTACGCCTTTTGACTGATGCAACCTACCCTCGGTGGACATGCATCAGTCCATTCGATGTCAGATTGTCAGAGGCATACACTGTAGTACCCAACATGTGGAGTACCATCATTGTTCGACTTCACGAAGAGGCGAAGAGCCAATCGCAGTAGTACGAGTAGTACTACTACTAGAACCGCATGGTGGAGCATCTGTAGTCTTATTTTTTATCTCTGATAAAGTACACGTTTATTCCGGAGAAGGGCGGAAAATGGCAGCCCAACATGTAATGAATGATATCGATCAACCAACCATGCTCGAATATATCTTGGCCTCCGTGCGAGCCCGTCTGTGTGTTCTCGCTCCTCGTCTCTCTCAAGGAACGGCGGGTTGGCTGTTTGCCGTCAATTGAGATTGGTTTGCTCACACTCCTGTCCCACATGTCAGTGATATGCCAAGAGGAGGTGCGTTGACCGATTGGCCATACGCGTACTTGGTTTTGAACCTTCATACTACTCCTCCCTCCATCACAGTTTACAGGGCGCACTTCATTATGATGCATTTCTCTCAATGCATTTCCACCACCAGAGAGACTTTAGACACATTTGGTTTAATGCTCAATTAATTAGGGCGTGGTAACCGCAATCAAGTCCACAATTTTCTCTCCATGTACTCTATACTACTCCCTCCATTCCTTGATATAAGGTGTATAGATTTTTGAAAAAAAATCCAAAATATAAGGTGTATTGCATTGCAACATTCGTTTGGATATTTTTTTAGGATTTGATTACATTTCCTTATATCATGCAAGCTCCTCTATTTTCTCATGTCAATTAGTCAGGTGTAAACTTGCCCAAAACTTGTGAAATTTTGCCTTCACGTGCGTTCTTTAATTTTCGTGCCAAAAACTATACACCCTACATTTAGGAACGGAGGGAGTACTACGGAGTGGAGTAAGTGCATGCATGTGTGTACCCGGGGTGGAAGCACTGCATGCATGTGTGTATGCATTATTCTCTCTAGTAATAGACGCCGTGCTATAACTACCAATGCTATTTTTCAGGCCGATCGCTAGTCGCCTTGGTCCCACAGATCTTTTTTCTTTTTTCTGAAGCACGTTGTTTTGACGGATGGAGTAGTATGAGCGGATTCAAAGAAGAGCGTATTGATGGTTGCTTCTTCAGAGCAACTTACAGTGGGAAAGGTGGGTCTTACGATTTGACTGCTCATTACTCACTATTAATGCGGCACAACGACCGGGCTGAGTCTCCCATGCGGTTGTGCACTATCCCCTCGGTTCTTAAATATACTCCGGAGTATATTTATCTTTATAGAGATTTCAACGAGTGACTACTCAAATATTTGTCTTTTTAGAGATTTCAAATGGACTGGCACATACGGATGTATATACATATTATAGAGTGTAGATTCTCTCATTTTGCTCCGTATGTAGAAACTTGTTGAAATCTCTAGAAAGACAAATAGAATATTTAGGAACGGAGGGAGTACACATACGAAGCAAAATGAGTGAATCTACACTCTAAAATATGCCCGTTTGAAATTTGTAAAAAGACAAATATTTAGGAACGAAGGAGTATAATTTTGTGCATGGCACATGGACCCGGATGATGAAGAGGCTTCTGGCAATGCTATCAAGCTTCCATCATTTGTTTACATAATTGACGTACTATACAAATAATTTTCCAGCGAGACATGAAATTGTACAATGGTATGAGCTTTTAGCTTCTGTTTTGCGTGTCTTGCCATCGATGCTCTTTCGGAAACAATAAAAAACTAACTTCCTTGCTAATGCATGCCAATTATTAGCAGATCAGAGCTAATAATTACATCACAACTGAAGACAGAGTTGTGAGAAGGTGTTAAATTAAAATTGATCCATGCTTTCATTGGCAGCAACGTCCCCCCAGCTCTGTCTAAATCAATAAGGCATGTTGGGAAAAAAAGTAGCTGTCTGGAGCATGCAACATTCCGATCATTTTGTGCAGTTCCACTAAAATAGAGCTGAGCGTCCCTGTTCCAAAGATACTAAGTGTGATTACGATAATAGAGGAGCGCTAATGAAACAATAAACACATAAACAGATGCCGGTCACCTTTGCAGTCTCTCTTAAGACTAACTAGTTGGAGAAGATTAGGCTCGGAGTTGGATGAGGAGGATAGAACAAAACCAATCTCCCTTTGTGCAGTCGCACTGAAATGTAGAGATGTTGCCCATGTGGCATTTTAGTACAACTGCACAAAACACTCTTAAGAAAAAAGTGATTTGTGCAGTTCACCAAAAGGTCGCAATAGCAACGAGGTGAAATGGATAGCCCTGTTTGCAAAAAAGAGGTAGAAAGGAAACAATTACTGGCCAATAATAGTTGATGACACATGCGACAACAAAAAAGAAGCATATTCCTTGCCCTAAGGGAAGTTAACAACACGGTTGTGTTTGTCTAAAACGGTGTGAGGACGAGAATGCAATATGGAAAGTACGCTGGACGAGCTACGTTTTGGGCAAAGAACTATGGAAGATCCACATGCAGCGACGTGGGAAGACGGGCAGTGGAGCAAGGCCGGAGGGGATACCTGGAGGTCGTCGGGATGTAACTAGGTGAGCGGCGGCGGGCGGAATCTACGAGCAGGTGGCGTAGGCCCTGCCGTGCCGGAGCTTGGTCAGAGAGAACGGCGTGTACCGCAGATCGGGCCGCGCTGCCTCGGCGCCGTCGAACGGAGAAATGATGCACTTCCTCCCTTTCCCCCGGTAGATGGGATGCGGCTGGATCAGTGACCAACGATGAGAGAGAGAGAGGCCACCGCACTCCCTTTCGCCCGGCGGACGGGATGCCGCCGGATCAGTGACCAGCGGTGAGAGAGAGAGAGGCCACCGCAGCCTTGTGTGAGATACTCTAAAGAGTGACAAACCAGGCACGCAAGGCTCCATTGTATCTAGTGAGCGGACTACCTTTTTCTCCATAAACATCGTTTTATATTCTGTGTACGTGCCATTGAGCGCTATAACTTTATTTAAAAATAACGCGGCAACGCGTCAAGTCGAACTTTGTTTCATGTAGTCATGGTACACGACCTCCCTAGGTAAAGAACCGCTACAGGCGTTCAAATTAGCATGTGGGCTGCCATTTTGTAAAGAAATGAGCTCCACCGTGTACCCGCGCGGGTGTGGCTTGGCACGAAGCGTGAGTACGTGCACGGTGCACCTATTCTCTTCTTGTATACGTACACCACCTACATGGGGTTGTGTGAGAGAGATACAAATATAGTGTGTGGGTTCTTGAGAGTTTTTTTGGCGAGGGGGGGGGGGGGTGAGGGAGTCCTAGATTAGGGGGTATCCAGACAGCCGGACTGTGTACAACGTCCGGACTATTGAAGCGTGAAGATACAAGACTCAAGACTTCGGCCCGTGTCCGGATGGGACTCTCCTTGGCGTGGAAGGCAAGCTTGGCGATTCGGATATTGTGTTTCCTTTCTTGTAACCGACTCCATGTAAACCCTAGCCCTCTCCGGTGCCTATATAAACCGGAGAGGTTGGTCCTTAGAAGGCCGATCACAATTACAATCATATCATCATAGGCTAGCTCTTAGGGTTTAGCCTCTACGATCTCGTGGTAGATCTACTCTTGTACTACCCATATCATCAATATTAATCAAGCAGGAAGTAGGGTTTTACCTCCATCGAGAGGGCCCGGACCTGGGTAAACATCTGTGTCCCTTGCTTCCTGTAACCATCAGCCTTGACGCACAGATCGGGACCCCCTACCCGAGATCCGCTGGTTTTGACACCGACATTGGTGCTTTCATTGAGAGTTCCACTTTGTCGTCTCCACGAGGCTCGATGGCTCGTCTCATCGTCAAGGACGACATTACCTCGGAGGGATCTCTGACTTTAGGCCAGACTCTCCGACTCGGCGGCTTTATCATGTCCGCCCCATCGGCGGTAGCACCGACGATGGCCTCTCGGGTCATCAATCATAACCTTCACGTCAGTTCAGAACTCACCGAACAGATGGATCCGATGGAGCTCTCCTCCCTCAACGAGCTCTTGGATCGCATCGCCGCCCTGGGAGTCACTACAGACTATGACCGGATCGGGCTTAAACCCGACCAGAGGGACATTAGATCCCCGCCGGCCACCCATGAGATAGCGGTAGCGGAGGAACCTCGCACGGACCGTCCCTCGACCTTGAGGATGAATTATGTCCGGATCATCGAACTCCCTGAGCTGAATACTTGCTCAAAGGAAGACATGACCCAGGTCCCAGACTTAGAATCAGGCATCGGGCTGAAGAAGTTGAGCGATACTCCGGATCCCGAGCTATCAGGCTCGGGACATCCCACACCCCTGGGTGTCAGATCGGATCAGAATTTGGACTCAGCCAACAACACCTACCTGGACTTAAAACCGTCTCTCCCACATCAGGCAAGAGTCCCAGGAAACCATGCATCACTACTGGGCTTGGTTCCTCCTTGCACTTAACGAGGTCAGGGAATGCCGCGAGGAGAAGGTGGTCTCACTCTTCTGCAAAAACTACACGGACGAAGGACTCCTCAATGCTATAAGCCGCCGGGACATAGTACACTTCGCGGACTTGGCAATCATAGTACGGAAGTACTGTGCGATGGAAAGCGCTTGGAAAACCCAAACAAAATTTTGAGATAGTACTGCTCTCACTAAGACCTTTGTCCGCACTAAACGGACGAACTCTTGTAAGTCATCCGATCCAATCCCCAAGAAACCAAAACCCACCCCAGGGCGGGGATCCATATTGGAAGAATGGCTCGACGGGCCATGTAAGCTCCACAGTTCCCCGGATACGATGCCAACTCATAGCCTTAGGGCATGTTGGATACTCCGGCAGGTGGCAAAAAGTGGCGAGGATCTTCTTGTAGGCCATAAAGAGGAACAACATCCTACTAGCAATCTCAATATAGTATTAACAGTCTTCAAGACTTTCGCCTCGAACAATAGGCGCAAGCGAGCTCATCGAAGTTCCGCTGAAATTTACCATGTGGCGAAAATAAACCCCTGGAACGACACTACTATAACTTTTAATGCCAGTGATGAACCTCGATTCCAGACAGTCCGGGCGCCAGCCACTCTGGTCCTTAGCCGGATTGTAGATGGCTTTCGGCTCACCAAAGTACTCATGGACGGCGGAAGCGGATTAAATCTGATTTATGAAGAAACACTCAGCAAGATGGAATTTGATAAAAGCCGCATTGAACAAAGCGGCACAACCTTCAGGGGTATTATCCCTACTCAGGAAGCGCGGTGCGCGGGAAAAATCACACTTGATGTGGTATTCGGCACCCCGGAGAATTACAGGTCCAAAGAAATCACATTCCAAGTGGCTCCCTTTAACAGCGGATACCACGCCCTTCTAGGGCGGGACGCGTTTACAAGCTTTCAAGCTGTACCCCATTACGGGTACATGAAGCTTAAAATGCACGGACCCAATGGAATTATCACTCTAGCCAGTGATCCGGACATTGCACTTCGCGCCGAAAATAAAACCGCAACACTAGCCCTGGATGCATTATCTGAAGCCCTAGCGGACGAAGAGTTAACAACATTGCGGGCCACTGTGGACAGGGACGACATGATACTCAACAAGCGACCCAAGTCCACCTCATTTAAACCTGTAGACGAGATAGTAAAATTCCAGGTCCATCCAACAGACCCCATGAAGACAGCTTCCATTGGCACACAGTTGAGCCCCGCGATGGACGCCGCACTGCGAGATTTCTTACGCGAAAATTGGGACATTTTTTCCTGGCACCCATCGGACATGCCAGGTATCCCACGCAGATTGGTCGAATACAGCCTCAATATTCTAAAAGGATACAAACCGGTCCAGCAGACCCTAAGGTGATTCTCAGAGCCCAAAACGACAAGCAATGGGAGAAGAGTTAGCCAAGCTACTTGAAGCCAGATTCATCAGAGATATTAAACATCCGGATTGGCTGGCAAATTTGGTGATGGTGCCAAAGAAGGACAAATCCTGGCGCCTATGCGCCGACTTCAAAGACCTCAACAAGGCTTGCCCCAAGGATCCCTGTCCCCTCCCTCGCATCGATCAGATTATCGACGCCACAGCTAGACACGACTCGCTGTGTTTTCTCGATGCATACTATGGATACCATCAAATAAAGATGGCAGAGTCCGACCAAGCTGCAATAGCTTTCATAACGCCATACGACCCTTTTTGCTTCAACACTATGCCTTTCGGGCTCAAGAATGCTGGCGCAACCTATCAACGCATGATTCAAACATGTCTGGAAAAACAAATTGGCAAAACAGTCGAAGCATATGTGGACGACGTGGTCATAAAAACTAGACACGTCGAAACCCTAATAGATGACTTGAGGCTTACATTCGATAATCTCTGGACGTACGACATTAAGTTGAATCCAGAAAAATGCGTCTTCGGCATCCCCTCGGGGAAACTGCTGGGCTTCATTGTTTCCAATAGAGGAATTGAAGCGAATCCGGCAAAAATCTGAGCTCTGTCACAGTTGGCTATACCAACAGACCTCAAGCACATCCAGAAGCTAGCCGGATGCGTGGCCGCTTTGAGCCGCTTTATCTCCAGGCTAAGAGAAAAGGCATTGCCTCTTTATCGCCTCCTTCGGCTCACTGAACACTTCGTGTGGACGGATGCAGCCTCGGCCGGACTCGATGAAATAAAGACCTTACTGGCCAGTAATCCAGTCCTAACAGCACCAAACATCGGCGAGCCTATGCTACTCTACATAGCGGCAACACATCAAGTTGTAAGCGCAGTACTCGTCGTCGAATGAGAGGTTGACGGATACAAATTCCCGCTCCAAAAGCCGGTTTATTACGTATCCACAGTCCACTCCATGCAAATCCCGATACCCACACTATCAAAAAATAGCATACGTGGTCTTCATGGCATCCTGAAAGCTGCGACACTACTTTCAAGAGTGCTCGATTACAGTAGCCTCCGAAGTACCACTCAATGACATAATCAATAACCGCGACGCTACGGGCCGGATTGCTAAATGGGCCATCGAGCTCCTTCCGTTCGACATAATATACAAACCACGACGGGCCATCAAGTCACAAGTATTGGCCGACTTTGTCACTGAATGGATGGAAGCCAAACTCCCTAAAGAGTACGGCACATACTCCAACTGGATCATGCACTTCGACGACTTTAAAATGCTGGCCGGATTGGGAGCGGGTGTAGTCCTGACATCTCCCACCGGAGACATGGTCCAGTACGTCCTCCAGATATTATACACAGACTCCAACAATGCAGCCGAATATGAGGCTCTGTTGCATGGTCTTCGGATGGTAGTCTCTATGGGCATCCAACGCCTGGAAGTGTGAGGGGATTCGAACCTCGCAATATCACAAATAAATGGAGACTTTGATGCCAAGGATCCGAAAATGGCAGCCTACCGTAATGCCGTCCTAAAAATGTCAGCGCGGTTCGAGGGGTTCGAATTCCACCATGTGGCTCGAGAAAATAATCAAGCGGCGAACGTCCTCGCCCGCATCGGCGCCAAACGCGACCCTGTCCCACCTAACATATTCTTGGAAAGGCTGTTCAAGCCATCCGTAGTATGTGAAGGGGAGTCCGGCAATACCAGCATAGATACGAACACACCCCCAGATTCCGAACCATCAGACATACTCGGAGGCTCTGCCACCGAAATAACATCTTCGGCCCATGAAATCATGGCCGTAATTGCCCCGTGGATGGAGCCTTTCTTGGCTTACCTAAATAGGCAGGAGCTCCCCAAAGACCAAAATGAAGCACGCTGCATAATCCGGCGTTCTAAAGTTTACAAAGTCCACAAAGGGGAACTCTATAAGAAAAGCGCGACTGGAGTGCTCCAAAGGTGCATCTCCGAAGAGGAAGGGCGGCAACTCTTGGCTGAAGTCCATGCCGGACTGGGCGAACACCATGCTGCGGCTCCAGTGCTAGTTGGCAAACCCTTCCGTACAGGCTTCAACTGGCCAACGGCCCGAGCAGACGCACAGGACCTTGTCCAACATTGCGTCGGTTGTCAGCTCTTCGTCAATTAGAGTCATACGCCCCCTACCATTGTCACGCCCAATATGCGACCCTATCCAAACGGAACTCGAAGGTCCCACCAAGGATAGACCCGTATATTGAAATGCTTTTGCAAGGTGGATATCATTACATCAACATTACATAATAGATGGGAATACATACAAAAGGCATACAATGCCACCCGAATACAACATCACAATACATCAGATCAACATCCGGCTACGGATGAAACACAAACAGAAACTCAAACGACATCCACCCTGCTAGCCCAGGCTGCCGACTTGGAACCTATCCCCTGATCGAAGAAGCAGAAGAACTCAACGCAAGCAAGAATCGCTCTCGCGTCATGACCATCGCACAACCTGTACCTGCAACTGTTGTTGTAGTAATCTGTGAGCCACGAGGACTCAGCAATCCCATTACCATGGGTATCAAGACTAACAAAGCTTAAAGGAAAGGAAGGGGTAAAGTGGTGAGGCTGCAGCAGCGGCTAAGCATATATGGTGGCTAACATACGCAAATAAGAGTGAGAAGAGAGCAAAAGGAACGGTCGTGAACTAGCAATGATCAAGAAGTGATCCTGAACTCCTACTTACGTCAAACATAACCCAGAAACCGTGTTCACTTCCCGGACTCCGCCGAAAAGAGACCATCACAGCTACACACACGGTTGATGCGTTTTAATTCGGATCTGGTGTCAAGTTATCTACAACCGGACATTAACAAATTCCCATTTGCCTATAACCGTAGGCACGACTTTCGAAAGATTATACCCTGCAGGGGTGTCCCAACTTAGCCCATGACAAGCTCTCGCGATCAACAAAGGAATAGACCTTCTCCCAGGAAGACCCGATCAGACTCGGAATCCCGGTTTACAAGACATTTCGACAATGGTAAAACAAGACCAGCAAAGCCTCCCGCTGTGCCGACAAATCCCGATAGGAGCTGCACATATCTCGTTCTTAGGGCACACCGGATGAGCCAGACGTCAGGTTGGCATAGACCCTGGTTGCCCAGGGGGCACCGGACATCGTTCGGTTCGGACCAACACTTAGACAAGCACTGCCCGGGGGGGGGGGCTAAAATAAAGATGACCCTTGGGTTGGCCGACCCAAGGGAAAGGGATAGGTGGTGGTGAGGCAAATGGTAAAACCAAGGTTGGGCCTTGCTGGAGGACTTTTATTCAAAGCGAACTGTCAAGGGGGTCCCATAAATCACCCGACCGCGTAAGGAACGCAAAATCCGGGAACATAACACCGGTATGACGGAAACTAGGGCGGCAAGAGTGGAACAAAACACTAGGCAAAAGGCCGAGTCTTCCACCCTTTACCAAGTATATAGATGCATTAATAATATAAGAGATATTGTGACATCCCAACCAAAAATCCTGTTCACCATGGAGCAATCTTCAACTTCACCTGCAACTAGCAACGCTATAAGAGGGGCTGAGCAAAGCGGTAACATAGCCAAACAACGGTTTGCATAGGAAAGGTGTCAAAGGTTAGAGGTTCATGGCAATTTGGGATGGCTTGAATAAACATGTGATAGGTAGCGCAGCATAGCGAAAGAACGAAGCAACTAGCATAGCAATGATAGTAGTGAGATCCAGGGTAGCGGTCATCTTGCCTGAAATCCCGCAAGGAAGAAGAACGAGTCCATGAAGAAGATGAACGCATGAAGACGAACCAAGCATAGACGAACGAATCCTCACGATCGCAACGAAACAGGAACTATCGAAAAGAAGCACACAACATAGTAAACACACCACACATGAACAAGACATGATGCACAACAAGCATGATGCATGACAAAGCTACATGAAGCTACTCATGGCAAGAGATGATGCAAACAAGAGCAACACATCAAGGCAAGTTTAAATGAGGCCGGGAACAACATATAACAATTCCGGTAAGTCCTCATATGCAAATTTCGAAATTGGTCCAGATCTGAATAAACCTTATGTTCAAGTTGTTAAACAGCAAGTTAAGATGCACCAAGATGATCTACACGAGATTCTAGTCAAGTTACATATAAAGTTCATTTAGTTCGGAGCTACGGCCTAGAAGATATGAGCAAAACAAGTTAACATGGCATTGATGCAAAATGCATACAAACATCAAGCAAACACCTCAAAACATGGATGCAACATGATAATATGAACTACATGCAAATCAAGCAAGTTTCATATAGAGCACACTCAAAACGGAGCAACGGTTCAACACACACACATGAAACAAGTTAAAGCAACAATCTGTCCAAAACAGCAACTAGGCATATTGCAAGCATCAAAACAACATGCTACAGCACCTCAACATAATAACAAAAGGCATGGGCATGATGTACAGGTAAAGCATACAAAACATGAACACTGAGCTATCTCCAGAAATCACTAGAACATGCTCAAACACACATGGTAAGATTGCAAGTTATAACAATTTCAGACTTTGCAGAAAATAACATCACGATGCAATGTTTAGAGCTATCAAACAACATGTTACAGGAACTTATCATGGCAAACAAAGGCATGGCATGAATCTACTAAATGCATAGATCAAAAGTCCCTTACTGACCATAAGCCAAAAAGGATCAGAAAATATGATGGCACCCACGTAAACATGGCAAGTTATATTACAGATTCAAACATGGCAGAAACAGAATTATGAAGGCATGTAGATGAGCTTGTACAACTCACTACAGAGCAATACATGGCATGGCAAGGCACCCAACAGTAAGAAGACATGTTTGTGAAGCTAAGCATGGCAATAGCAAGGTCATAGGGTGCATGGATCACTAGCAAAACACATGGTAACAACTGAACTTAATGTTAACAGGCTGACAGCAACATTATCAAGCAACTTTGGAGCAAGATACAACAAGCTACAGCAAGCTATAAATGCAACCAGGGGCATGGATGGATAGAGGATGACATGTAGATCAAAACATGTTTATAGAACATCTCCAGATTATGCATAGAATGATTAGTAGCAACAGGTTTATATAGCATCACGAAATAACAGATTCAGCCTAGCAAAACAGCAACATCATGTACACTACTTAACAAGCTCGATTCACTCACCACAAGTCATTGCATGACAAGATAAGCATAGCATCATCAAGAAGACATGTTTGTGTAACAAACCAAGTCAAGAACAAATCCATAGCATGCAAGGATCAACTATAGCAACCTTGGCCAAATTGAATAACACGTAAACAATCTGCCAGGAAACATTTTGAAGCAAAAGTAGAGCACGAAAATGACATGCTAGACTACTCCATAATTGCAACAAGGGCATGAATGGATAGAACATAACCATATGTTCAAAACACCCTTACTGAAGTATCTCAAAATATGCATGGATCTCTCTGTAGCATCATGTTTACATGGCATCAAAATAACAGCAGAACATGGACTAAAATCAGCAACATCACGATGCCTAGTTTGCATGCTTGTGCTAGTCACCACATTGATCACAAAAATACATCGCATACAACTTTGTAAAGAAGATATGACATAGTTCCAAACACATGTAGACATCAACCTCATAGGATGCACACATCAATCATGGCAAAAATGACAAAAGAGCTCGTTCTGATAACAGACAGCAGAAAACATCATGAAGCACTCTTACAACGAT
This sequence comes from Triticum aestivum, assembly GCF_018294505.1. Taxonomy (NCBI): domain Eukaryota; kingdom Viridiplantae; phylum Streptophyta; class Magnoliopsida; order Poales; family Poaceae; genus Triticum; species Triticum aestivum. The sequence goes on from NC_057813.1 coordinate 235,039,286, forward strand.
GATTCAGGCACCTAGATGACCTCAAATGAATATGATGCAATGGAATGAAATGATGTACTCGTCGAGATGAATAATTTGACATATTACACGCACAAAACAGAGCTACGGATGCAGAGATATGGCATGGCGAACATGGCATGAAAATACTGGAATCTAGGGACGGGGAAAAAACAACCTCGCGGGAAAAGCTGGACGAGGTCGTTCCGGGATGGAGTGGTACGGTGCGGCCGAGGACGTTTGGATGGATGGCCCGTTGGATCTGGTCCCGATCCAGATCTGGCCAGAGCTCTCGCCGGAGATGGCGGGGACGAGGCGGCGGCGACCCGGCAGCGGCGCTCGAGGTCGGGGAAGACGAGCGCGGTCGGGCTCGCGCGGGGAGCGGTGGCCGGAGTAGTGGAGGCGGTGGCCGGCGATGGCACCCGGGGCGGCTGGCGCGGAGGAGCTCACCGTCGAGAGGAGCGGGTAGCAGCGGTCGACGGCAGGGCGAGGCGCGGGGCGACACCCGGGCCGGAGGCGATGGCGAGGACGGGCGGTGCCGGCGGCGCTCGGGGCCGGGGAGGCGCGGCGCCTGCGGCGGCGAGGCGCGGCAACACCAGGGCGGTGGAGGCGGTGACCGCGGCGACGGGATCCGGCGCGGCGGCGCGGGACGGGCGGCGGGGCGAGCTGGCGCGGCGCGGACCGGGCGGCGGCGGCGCACGGGCCCTGCGGGCCGGCTGCGGGGACGACGGCGGGAGGCCACGCGTCGGGCTGCGATTGGCTGGGGAGCGGCGGCGGACATGTCCGGCCGGGGGCGGACGTGTCCGGCGCAGCGCGGAGGGGAAAAACTAGGGTTTCGTCCGCGAATTTCGGGGGAGAGGGCATATTTATAGTTTTTGGGAGCCAGGAGAGTCCAAATGAGGCACGGTTTTCGCCCACACGATCGTGATCGAACGGTCGAGAGCATGGCAGGGAGTTAGATGGGTTTTGGGCTACTTTGGAAGGGTGTTGGGCTGCAAAGAGAGAGAGGGGCTTTTGCGGTTACCCGGTTAACCGTTGGAGTACCAAACGAACTCCAAATGGCACGAAACTTGACAGGCGGTCTACCGGTGCTATACCAAGGCCGCTTGGAAAGACTCGGTCCATTCCGAGAAAGTTTATCACCCACTCACAACGAGAGACGAAAGGGAACGCAGGAGGACATAGGAGCGCCGGATTGCAAAACAGACAACGGGGAAAATGCTCGGATGCATGAGACGAACACGTATGCAAAATGAAATGCACATGATGACATGATAAAATGCAACACGCAAGCAAATGATATGGCAAGGACTGCGAATAACTGGCAGACACCTGGCGCATCGGATCCGGGGCGTTACAACACTCCTCCACTAACAAGAGATCTCGTCCCGAGATCTTAGGACCGAGATGGAAGGGAAAATGGATGAGGTGAAGTAAAAACTGAAGAGAAGAAGCAAAGAATCGAGAGCACTCGAAAAGAAGAGAGGAACGACGAGAATGACGAGAATCGAAAGCTCACGGAATCAGATAGACTATGAAACCACTGCGGTTAAACGAGATAATAAACGAATAAGATTGAAAGGATTTAGGCAGCACACCGACTGAAACATGGAGGAATAGAACACGAACTAGGGAAGATGGAATGATACTTGACGAGAGGAACAACAAATCCTCCGGAAGAATTGGAAGAGTGGAATGAAAAGAACTTAGAAGGAAGGATTGAATGGAGTTGAATATCTGAGAAGAACGAAGAAATGCAAAACTCCACTTCAAAAGAATACGGAGAATTAATTGCACTTCGAGACGCGAGAAGAAAAGATACTTGAACTCCACCAACAAAATCTTGATGAACTCTTGAAGAGCTGAATTAAATCATGAAGAACCATCGTGAAGAACTCCGGTAACAAAAGGATGAGGAGATAGAATGAAGGATGAAAGAATAAGAATAAAGCTTGAGATGATTTAGATGTAGGTTCCGACGAAATGACCCAGGAAATTTGAACTCCGGAAAAGAAAAGATGGAGAACACTTGGAACTAGAATTTATTCCTCAAGAACAAACTCTGAAGGAAAAGTTTACTCATTTGGATGAAATAAGAATAAGATTTATGTTATGCTTATCCTCATCAAATTAAATTGATGACAAGCAACATATTTTGCATACTACTTATTCTTCTTGAAAAGTATTGAGAAGTGACATATTGCAAACTTGAGAAGGTCTTCATGAACCGCCGGTAGGACTTGAAAGAACGAATGGATTAAAATGATAAACAAGGAAAAGAATTTTGAACGAACCACCGTAAGAATTCGAAAATGACTGATGAAAGAGACTGAATCACCGGGAAGAATTAGAAGAACAAATAAGCAAGAGGGGATTTAGATGCAAAAGAACAAAGAGATCACGAGCTGATTAAAGAACACTTGAACGAAGCACCGGGATAAATAGAGAACGATAACTGGAATGAAGGCCTCCGGTGAAAAGAAACGGAAAAACAACTCCTGAAATACTCCGGATGGGTAAGAAAAGAATATCTGACAAATGGAATAATTCAAGGGGATAATATGAAGCTAGAATCACGAATCTTCGAGAGAATGGGCAAGATTTAGAGGAAAAACTCTTCTTCGGTCTTCAAATGACGATGAGAAACATCACCAAAATTACTGAGGAACTCCGGGAGAATGAAAAAGGAGGAAGGGTTGAACCAAAAGATGAAAAGAATTTGAAAGCGAACTTGGAGATGGCATCTGACTGATGGAATCCATTCTTACGTCACACTTAAAAGAATTGAGAATCACACTGGGGGAATTAGAAGAGTCAGGTAAGATCCTGGGAAAAGACCTGTGGGTTAGGGCCCACTGAAGAGAAAACACCGTTGAAAAAGGATTGTTGAACAGATAGATGTAGCACCGGAACAATTGAAATATTTGAATGATGTGGCAACCTCGAATTAATTGGAACACAGACGAATCCCCTGAGATGACTTGAACACTCCGGAAGGATAAACTGGCGAGAGGCGAACGAGCAGGGAAAACACTTGAGCCGAGGAAAAGAATATAATCACTACCAAAAATTAGAATTGAATCCACCGGAGAAGAAAAGAGATGAAGAATGACAAACTAGACGAGAATTCACCGGTTGAAACAATTGAGGTAAGACTGAAGAGACTCCGCACGAATGGAATTGATGCTCGAAAGAGATTCAAGCTCCAGGAAGAAAAGGGTGGGAGGGCGGGAAAACAAAAGCAACTTGGAAGGGGAAACAACGAATATCTTGAAGAGAAAACATCGGTTGAAATCATTGAGGAAAGAAAGCAAAGACTTCGCATGAGTAGGATGGATACTCGATTACGGACTCCAGCTCAGAAGAAGAAGGGTGGGCGGGTGGGAAAAGAAAAACAACTGAGGATAGAACTCAAAGCTGAAGAGGCTCGAGTCGACTTGACGAGAAATGCACCTGATGAAAAGAGCTGAGGAACAACGATCGAAAAACCAACTGCGTGAACCTACAGAAAAATTTGAAGGGGAAGAGAAGTAATTCAAAACCCCTATGTCAAGATTCCTTACCAGAGCGACGAAGGGGCTGAGGAGTAAAAAGAATTCCTACTCTCCGATATAACTAGACTCCGAAAACAGTTTTCTTCTAGACTCAACAACGGCCAAAACTACACGATCAATCAAGGGGGCTCCTAGGGTCGGTCGAGGCTCTGATTACCAACTTGTCACGCCCAATATGCGACCCTATCAAAAAGGAACTCGAAGGTCCCACCAAGGATAGACCCGCATATTGAAACGCTTTTGCAAGGTGGATATCATTACATCAACATTACATAATAGATGGGGATACATACAAAGGCATACAATGCCACACGAATACAACATCACAATACATAAGAGCATCATCCGACTACGGATGAAACACAAACAGAAACTCAAACGACATCCACCCTGCTAGCCCAGGCTGCCGACCTGGAACCTATCCCCTGATCGAAGAAGCAGAAGAAGAACTCAACGCAAGCAAGCATCGCTCTCGCGTCATGATCATCGCATAACCTGTACCTGCAACTGTTGTTGTAGTAATCTGTGAGCCACGAGGACTCAGCAATCCCATTACCATGGGTATCAAGACTAGCAAAGCTTAAAGGGAAAGGAAGGGGTAAAGTGGTGAGGCTGCAGCAGCGACTAAGCATATATGGTGGCTAACATACGCAAATAAGAGCGAGAAGAGAGCAAAGGAACGGTCGTGAACTAGCAATGATCAAGAAGTGATCCTGAACTCCTACTTACGTCAAACATAACCCAGAAACCGTGTTCACTTCCCGGACTCCGCCGAAAAGAGACCATCACGGCTACACACACGGTTGATGCGTTTTAATTCGGATCTGGTGTCAAGTTATCTACAACCGGACATTAACAAATTCCCATCTGCCTATAACCGCAGGCACGGCTTTCGAAAGATTATACCCTGCAGGGGTGTCCCAACTTAGCCCATGACAAGCTCTCGCGATCAACGAAGGAATAGACCTTCTCCCAGGAAGACCCGATCAGACTCGGAATCCCGGTTTACAAGACATTTCGACAATGGTAAAACAAGACCAGCAAAGCCTCCCGCTGTGCCGACAAATCCCGATAGGAGCTGCACATATCTCGTTCTCAGGGCACACCGGATGAGCCAGACGTCGGGTTGGCATAGACCCTGGTTGCCCAGGGGGCGCCGGACATCGCTCGGTTCGGACCAACACTTAGACAAGCACTGGCCCGGGGGGGGCTAAAATAAAGATGACCCTCGGGTTGGCCGACCCAAGGGAAAGGGATAGGTGGTGGTGAGGCAAATGGTAAAACCAAGGTTGGGCCTTGCTGGAGGAGTTTTATTCAAAGCGAACTGTCAAGGGGGTCCCATAAATCACCCGACCGCGTAAGGAACGCAAAATCCGGGAACATAACACCGGTATGACGGAAACTAGGGCGGCAAGAGTGGAACAAAACACTAGGCAAAAGGCCGAGTCTTCCACCCTTTACCAAGTATATAGATGCATTAATAATATAAGAGATATTGTGATATCCCAACCAAAATCCTGTCCACCATGGAGAAATCTTCAACTTCACCTGCAACTAGCAACGCTATAAGAGGGGCTGAGCAAAGCGGTAACATAGCCAAACAACGGTTTGCATAGGAAAGGTGTCAAAGGTTAGAGGTTCATGGCAATTTGGGATGGCTTGAATAAACAGGTGATAGGTAGCGCAGCATAGCGATAGAACGAAGCAACTAGCATAGCAATGATAGTAGTGAGATCCAGGGTAGCGGTCATCTTGCCTGAAATCCCGCAAGGAAGAAGAACGAGTCCATGAAGAAGATGAAGCCACGAAGACGAACCAAGCGTAGACGAACGAATCCTCACGATCGCAACGAAACAGGAACTATCGAAAAGAAGCACACAACATAGTAAACACACCACACATAGACAAGACATGATGCACAACAAGCATGATGCATGACAAAGCTACATGAAGCTACTCATGGCAAGAGATGATGCAAACAAGAGCAACACAACAAGGCAAGTTTAAATGAGGTCGGGAACAACATATAACAATTCCGGTAAGTCCTCATATGCAAATTTCGAAGTTGGTCAAGATCTGAATAAACCTTATGTTCAAGTTGTTAAATAGCAAGTTAAGATGCACCAAGATGATCTACACGAGATTCTAGTCAAGTTACATATAAGGTTCATTTAGTTCGGAGCTACAGCCTAGAAGATATGAGCAAAGCAAGATCAGCATGGCATTGATGCAAAATGCATACAAACCTCAAGCAAACACCTCAAAACATGGATGCAACATGAGAATATGAAGCTACATGCAAAATCAAGCAAGTTTCATATAGAACACACTCAAAACGGAGCAACGGTTCAACACACACACATGAAACAAGTTAAAGCAACAATCTGTCCAAAACAGCAACTAGGCATATTGCAAGCATCAAAACAACATGCTACAACACCACAACATAATAACAAAAGGCATGGTCATGATGTACAGGCAAAGCATTACAAAACATGAACACTGAGCTACCTCTAGAAATCACTAGAACATGCTCAAACACACATGGTAAGATTGCAAGTTATAACAATTTCAGACTTTGCAGAAAATAACATCACGATGCAATGCTTAGAGCTATCAAACAACATGTTACAAGAACTTATCATGGCAAACAAAGGCATGGCATGAATATACTAAATGCATAGATCAAAAGTCCCTTACTGACCACAAGCCAAAAAGGATCAGAAAATATGATGGCACCCACGTAAACATGGCAAGTTATATTACAGATTCAAACATGGCAGAAACAGAATTATGAAGGCATGTTCGTGAGCTTGTACCACTCACCACAAAGCAATACATGGCATGGTAAGGCACCCAACAGTAAGAAGACATGTTTGTGAAGCTAATAATGGCAATAGCAAGGTCATAGGGTACATGGATCACTAGCAAAACACATGGTAACAACTGAACTTAATGTTAACAGGCTGACAGCAACATTATGAAGCAACTTTGGAGCAAGGAAACAACAAGCTACAGCAAGCTATAAATGCAACCAGGGGCATTAATGGATAGAGCAGGACATGTAGATCAAAACATGTTTATAGAACATCTCCAGATTATGCATAGAATGATTAGTAGCAGCAGGTTTATATAGCATCACGAAATAACAGATTCAGCCTAGCAAAACAGCAACAACGAGTACACTACTTAACAAGCTCGATTCACTCACCACAAGTCATTTCATGACAAGATAAGCATAGCATCATCAAGAAAGCATGTTTGTGTAACAAACCAAATCAAGAACAAATCCATAGCATGCAAGGATCAACTATAGCAATCTTGGCCCAATTGAATAACACGTAAACAATCTGCCAGGAAACATTTTGAAGCAAAAGTAGGGCACTCAAATGACATGCTAGACTACTCCATTTGCAAAAAGAGGCATGAATGGATAGACAATAACCTATTGTTCAAAACACCCTTACTGAAGTATCTCTAAACACGCATGGATCTCTCTGTAGCATCATGTTTACATGGCATCAAAATAACAGCAGAACATGGACTAAAATCAGCAACATCACGATGCCTAGTTTGCATGCTTGTGCTAGTCACCACATTGATCACAAAAATACATGGCATACACCTCTGTAAAGAAGACATGGCATAGTTCAAAACACATGTAGACATCAACCTCATAGGATGCACACATCAATCATGGCAAAAATGACAAAAGAGCTCGTTTTGATAACAGACAGCAGAAAACATCATGAAGCACTCTTACAATGATGATTCAGGCACCTAGATGACCTCAAATGAATATGATGCAATGTAACTAAATGATGTACTCGTCAAGGCGAACAATTTGACATATTACACGCACAAAACGGAGCTACGGATGCAGAGATACAGCATGGCGAACATGGCATGAAAATGCTGGAATCTGGGGACTTAGGGAAAAAACAACCTCGCGGGAAAAGCTGGACGAGGTCGTTCCGGGATGGAGCGGTACGGCGCGGCCGAGGACGTTTGGATGGATGGCCCGGTGGATCTGGTCCCGATCCAGATCTGGCCGGAGCTCTCGCCGGAGATGGCGGGGACGAGGCGGCGGCGACCCGATAGTGGCGCTCGAGGTCGGGGAAGACGGGCATGGTCGGGCTCGCGCGGGGAGCGGTGGCCGGAGCAGTGGAGGCGGCGGCCGGCGATGGCGCCCGGGGCGGCTGGTGCGGAGGAGCTCGCCGTCAGGAGGAGCGGGCAGCGGCGGTCGATGGCAGGGCGAGGCGCGGGGCGACACCGGGGCCGGGGGTGATGGCGAGGACGGGCGGCGCCGGCGGCGCTCGGGGCCGGGGAGGCGCGGCGCCCGCGGCGGCGGGATCCGGCGCGGCGGCGCGGGACGGGCGGTGGGGCGAGCGGGCGCGGCACGGACCAGGCGGCGGCGGCGCACGGGCCCCGCGGGCCTGCAGCGGGCCGCGCGGGCCGGCGGTGGGAGGCCACGTGTCGGGCTGCGATTGGCTGGGGAGCAGCGGCGGACATGTCCGGCCGGGGGCGGACGTGTCCGGCACAGCGCGGCGGGGAAAAACTAGGGTTTCGTCCGCGAATTTCGGGGGAGAGGGCATATTTATAGTTTCTGGGAGTTAGGAGAGTCCAAATGAGACACGGTTTTTGCCCGCACGATCGTGATCGAACGACCGAGAGCATGGAGGGGAGTTAGATGTGTTTTGGGCCACTTTGGAAGGGTGTTGGGCTGCAAAGAGAGAGGGGCTTTTGCGGTTACCCGGTTAACCGTTGGAGTAGCAAACGAACTCCAAATGGCACGAAACTTGACAGGCGGTCTACCGGTGCTATACCAAGGCCGCTTGGAAAGACTCGGTCCATTCCAAGAAAGTTTAACACCCACTCACAACGAGAGACGAAAGGGGAACGCCGGAGGACATAGGAGCGCCGGATTGCAAAATGGACAACGGGGAAAATGCTCGGATGCATGAGACGAACACGTATGCAAAATGAAATGCACATGATGACATGATAAAATGCAACACGCAAGCAAATGACATGGCAACGACTGCGAATAACTGGCAGACACCTGGCGCATCGGATCCGGGGCGTTACAACCACTCTCCAAACAATCCCCATAACTTGGCCCTTCGCGGTCTGGGGGCTGGATATGGTCGGACCCCTTAAAGGGGGAAGCCATAAGAAAAAAATACTTATTGGTCATGGTGGACAAGTTCACCAAATGGATAGAAGCCAAGCCAGTTAAAACGGCCGAATCCGGACCAGTAATAGACTTCATACCTAGGGTCGTACACTGATATGGTGTCCCCCACAGCATCATCACTGATAATGGCTCAAACTTCACAGCCGATGAAGTGAAAACTTGGTGCAGAAAAATGGGCATTAAGCTCGACTATGCTTCCGTCTACCACCCCCAAACAAACGACCAGGTCGAACGGGCAAACGGTCTCATCATGAGCGGCATCAAACCCAGACTAGTGCGATCTTTAACAGAATCGGATACGCACTGGGTGGAGGAGCTCGACTTTGTACTCTGGGGGCTGCGGACCACACCGAATCATACCACCGGATATACACCATTTTTTTATGGTGTACGGTGCGGAAGCAGTACTACCCTGCGACATAATACATGATTCGCCACGCGTACGCATGTACGAAGAGAAGGAAGCCGAGTTAGATCGGCAGGATAACTTGGATGCCTTGGAGGAGGAGCACGATGTTGCAAAAGCCTGTTCCGCATTCTATCAGCAGCAGGCTCGGCGATATCAAAGCAGAGAAGTGCGGGCCAAAACTTACAATATTGGCGAGCTCGTTCTACGCCTACCGGAGAAGAAGGACAAGCTCAAACCCAAGTGGGAAGGTCCCTTCGTCATTGACAAAGTTCTCACCGGAGGAGCGTACCGCTTATGTAATGCATCGGACAACAGACTCGAGCCGAACCCATGGAACGCGGCTAGACTCCAGAGATTCTACGCCTAACGCTGAACTCAGTGTCCGTCTCCCTACTCCCCCTTTTTACTTACACTCCACCCCACTTTTCCTTTCTCGACCTTTTTTCTCTTCACACAAAGTACTTAATACAATGCAGACCCCCGGATTATTCCGGCCGCACTATGTGTGTAAGAAATACCTGGGAACTTCCTATTCGGAAGCTAAACATAATTACTTTAAATGGCTTTTCGCCGATCACATATGCGTTCTTTTTCCATATGTGCCTTTTCTTCACCATTATATGCATCGACATGACTTAAGATGTGGCCAAGCTGGGTTGCCTGGCTCTTGTGTTTATGCCCTACGTTCCCGTTAATTCGGCTAGGGCATAAGGGGAGCACCCCTACGATCGTTACTGCCGGTTCAGCCGGATGTGTACCTCAAACTGGGTGAAGCCGAAAGCTAGTTTCCTTAAGAGAATATTCGTTCGGTGAACAAAGGATGTATTCGTTGGTTACAACAAAAAACCCCAGAAGTTTTGTATCTTGTGCCATCGTTCGCAGTCTGGACATGTGCATTGACGCATGCGTACCCAGGGAAAGGAACCCCTAACGGAACTATTCTCCCTGGAAGATGTTTCTTACTATCCATGTAATATAACATAACTAGTTGGGTACTTGTCTGTTCAAGCACTTAGGACCCCTACGTCTGGTCTCCATGCATACCCCGGTTTTGTATAACCGAGCGGGTATTCGGACACACCCCGGACTATAGGATCCGGGGGTTGAAGCGAAAAGGTCCGCCATGACAAATGATTTTAATCCGGCTAGGGGTTACTTATGCCCATTAAATTACACAGTCACTTGGACTAATCATATTCCTCCTCTATACCATCTAACAGGCTATCTAGCTTACAATCCTGTTGAGAATACTTAGCGGCTAACGCTACCTGGTCGTATACCAGACTTACAGGAATTTCTTGCCCATCGGGCCCCGCCGGTCCTACTTCGGCCATATGGTTCGGGTCCAGCTTGGTGTAGCGCGTCTTCACCATTGCCCAGGCTTCTCTTGCACCTTGCCGGCATGCTGATATCTTCCACAGACGGAAGCGCCACCGGGCTCCTTGAAGCAGGTCCGCAAGCTCTCCCATGCCATTCGGCAGGAGGCTTGATGGCCACAAGGCCTGAGCAACGCCGTGCATCACCTGCCGAACACGCTCGTGCAACTACGAAAGTTCTTGCAGCAAATCACTTGCAGACGAGGGCATCTCCTCTTCAGGGCGACCTGTTAACATTCCTACAAGCAAAATTCCTTCAAAATACTTCCTCGCCGAACTATCACACAATTCATTTGAGCACTCACCATAGATGCCGTGTCGAAGCCTTTTGTTCTCCTTCACGGAGTTCGCCAGTTGAGAGCGGATGTCCTTTAATTCGATGTCCAGCCGAATATTGGCATCTTGTAGCTTATTCCTCTCTTGCGTCACTTGTGTA